>NC_037330.1:68266930-68578389 GCF_002263795.3 Bos taurus
TTTTTGGGCAACCAATATAAGTTTAAGCATCTTTGCTTGGTCATGAACAAATTCTTGTCTTTTTCTGTGTCTATTTTTTTTTCTTTGATTCCCATTGTTTATATTTTTCTTCTTAATATGTAAAGAGTTTATTGCATATTTAGGAGATTAATCCTTTATTCATCAAGTGAGGCAAGTTATTATGTGTCTTTTTATGTTGTTAATTCACTAATATTTCTATGCAGAAGGTTTATTTTCTTAAGTAATCAAATTTACCAATTGTTTTCCTTACAGCTTCCGTTGTGAAGTGCTGTTGTATTTTAATGCTAATTGGTTAATGCATGACACAGGAAAGCAGGCAGAATTTCATTCTAGCCACTTACCAGGCAAGTAATTTTGGATAAGTCACATGGACTTCAGTAATTTTCTACCTCTACAGAGGGAAACTTTATCATCTGTCTACCTTTGTTTCTCTCTGCTGTTCTGAGAATTGAATGAGGCCAAGTTTATCAGAGATTTTTCACCCTTCACAGTCTACATGAGTGGTAAAGTAGTTTAGGCCTGCAAATTAAGGATGACAAAATGTGACCTAGTTTTAGAAATTGAATTTAAAAAAAAAAACAAAAAACCCTTGAATTAGGAAAAAGTAATTCAGATTTGTGGGATCAACTATATAAAATTCAAGCAAGACAAAGAGAGGATTTTATGAGGGCTTCTTTCTCTTATTGATCAAAGCTCCCCCAACCATCCCAGATGAGAGCCCAGGGCATGAGAGAGCTCAGCCAAAGTTTATGTTGTCCTGCCTGTGACCCAGCCTGGTCAAAGACACTCAGGCGTTCTGCATTCTCCCCTTGTTCTGCATTCTCCCCTTTCAGACAAAGCCCTCCCTTGGGGAGAGTGAGGACACTGAGAGAGAGGAGAAGGGTCATTTTTTAAAAAAACATTGCCCATGTTGAGAAGGTGCTGAATGGAACTCTCTTGTCTTCTATCATAAACATGAAGAAGGAGAGAGAGAGAAAAATCAGTATTCACCCCTTAAGATCATGGGCTTTGAACCATACAGTCTTGGCTTTTAATTTACCAATGCTAGCTGTGCACCATTAGGCAAGTTACTTAAACTCTCTGAGCCCTAGCTGCGTTCTGTCTAAAATGGGACATGAATGCCTACCTGCCAGGGTTTGGGGGGAGAATTCAAGACAGAATATGTGTAAGGTACTTAGCAGAGTAGTTGGAGCAGAATGTAAACCCAGTAAATATTAGTTTTCCTTCTGTATCCTCTAAATCTTTTATAAGGATCAGGCTTAGTTTTGTCCGTTCACCTTAGTGATTCACAGATTAATCTCCCATCCACGCTTTAGCTTCATGGTTTTGAAGCTAAACAATATTATTTCTTTTATCCTCTTTCACCTGGACTCAAATTTTCCAGACTTGGACATTATCATGGCCCCTTTCAGAACTCTCCTCTAATCCTCTCCATTTCTCTTAATTTGTGGATCAACAGTTTGGGAAATGGATTTGCTCCCGAAGTCCAAGAAGATCCAATAGGCACAGATACAACAGACTTTCTTCCCCTGGCCCCTCCAAAGCCACCCATAGTTACACCTCACTCCCAGACAGAAAATGGAGAGTCCCTTTCTTTGAATTCATGTGATGTCAATGACTCCTCATTTCCCACCATTCCAATATTATAGCTTCCCTCTCCCTTCCTCAGAGAATCCCGAATTAGGGTTATTAATACTCCTGACTAGGTCCCCTGAGGGCTTCCCCAGGGTGCAGTGGGTAAAGAATCTCCCTACAATGCAAGAGATGTAGGCAGACATCAGTTTGATCCTCAAATCTGGAAGATTCCCTGGAGGAGGGCATGGCAGCCCACTCCATGTATTATTGCCTGGAGAATCCCATGGACAGAGGACCCTGGCAAGCTATGGTCCACGGTGTCGCAAAGAGTCGAACATGACTGAAGCAACTGAGCATGCACACATAGGTACCCTGAAGAAAGCAGACCATCTGGTACCTTTGGTAAGCTTCCAAATTGTAAGCATTAAAAATGAATCCCTCAAATAAAAATAAAGAACTAATAACCCAACTTTTCAGTTTCTTCACCCATGTGAAGGAGGCAGATGGCAGAATGGCCTGTATTGGAGAAAGCTCCCACCTGAGGCCACGGAGCAGTCAGCCTTCAAGGGCAGTGACTTCAGGATGCAGACATATGGAGAGGTCATTTGTTTCTCATTTACCCAACAGAAAAGAATATGGAAATAGTCTCAGTCCATTTGTTTGATGGGCCTCCTAAGCCGGTAATAAACAAATCAATACAATTAGTTTTGGCCCATTGTCATTAAGGAACCTTCACTGCTGGGACACAATCTAATTATTCCACTTGCTTCACAGGAAAGGAAACCTCTCAAGATGGGTGGTTTCTCTTGAGGTTGAAGCAGTGTGGTTGTGGGTGGGGTGGTTCAGAGGCAGTGTCTGTGTGACTCTTTGAGAATGGAGTGCATGTGTCAGGCACAGCTGGGGCCTGCCCAGGATGGTTCTAAGTGCTCCTGCTACAAACTCTTGGGAATTCGTCTGAGCAAATCAGCATTCTGGGTGAAGCTCAGATATAACAATGCTAACAAATTGAAATAATGAACAAAGATTAAAATGAGGATGTCTAATCCAGAAATGATATCAAACCAAAAGCCAGAATGCCTGGTATGGGTCCTCTGCATCTCTCTGTAGTCGTGACAGATCTACAGAGCTGCCTCTGCCTCAGCTTTTTCAGCTAAGTCTCTCGCACATTGTGACTAACAAGCAGCTGATATTCTGTAAATAAGATCTGTGAACTCAGTCTTGCTTGCACAAAGCACGCTTTGGACCACAGCTGATGCTCTGTGGACTTAAGGCTTTGAATACCATCTAGCTGCCTCTCAGAAGGATTATTTCATATGAACAGAGGAACCATTTCACATCTTTCACTCCCTCCCCTCACTTCCAAGTAGAACTCATCCTTAAACCTAAAGAGATGGTTGTCCAATTAACATAGTTGAAATTTTGATTTGGAAGTGATCTTAGAAACATATGTGGGGCCAACATCCAAAGTTTTAAAATAGGAAACTAAAGCACAGAGTTAATGTATTTGCCTAGGTTACCCAGTTGATGTGGATAGTTTGGTACTTGTATCTACAACTCAATTGGTGGGCTCCCTCAGCTACATCCTAGTGAAAGTGAAGTCGCTCAGTCGTGTCTGACTCTGTGCGACCCCATAGATGGCAGCCCACCAGGCTCCTCCGTCCCTGGGATTCTCCAGGCAAGAACACTGGAGTGGGTTGCCGTTTCCTTCTCCAATGCATGAAAGTGAAAAGTGAAAGTGAAGTCGCTCAGTTGTGTCCAACTCCTAGCGACCCTACGGACTGCAGCCTACCAGACTCCTCCATCCATGGGATTTTCCAGGCAAGAGTACTGGAGTGGGTTGCCATTGCCTTCTCTGCAGCTACATCCTAACAAGTCCTTATTTCTAAAATTCCCTGCAAAGGAAGACTCTTAAATAATAAAACTTTTGGAAAGCTTAATTTACTACCTCAATCTGTAGTCTTTTCCTACTGGGTTCCACAGAGATCATCAATAGAGAAAAGTTACCTACCTAAGATTATGCAACTTCTAAGTCAGTAATCAATTAAATACATATATTTGGAGTTGATTTTATATTTCTTTCCCTTTCAAAGTACAGTGAGATACATATTGCTTTAAAAATCTATATTTAAACATATGGATATGCTTCATATGCCTCAGGTGATATGAAAGTTGCTCAGTCATCTCTGACTCTTTGTGACCCCATGGGCTATATAGTTCATGGAATTCACTAGGCCAGAACACTGGAGTGGATAACCTTTCCCTTCTCCTGGGGATCTTCCCAAACCAGGGATTGAACTCAGGTCTCCCGCATTACAAGCGGATTCTTTACCAGCTGAGCCACCAGGGAAGCCCAAACCACCACAAACATATGGAAGGATTCTACAACTGGAAATTACAACCTGGAGGTGAATGACCTAGGAAAGCCTCCCAACCTTTATCGACTATGATGTGAGAAATAATTGTTTTTATTAAGCTAGCATAATACCAGGCCTGACTGTTATAGGACACTAAGGTGTCCTTGACAAATACTTTATCAAACAAATGAGACTTCACACACCATTATTTGGGATTACAAAGTCAACCATAGGATAGCAAGTCAAGCAGAGCAAGAAATTCCCCCCTTCAGCATCTGACAAGTTATCTGCAACAAGATTATGACAAGGATACTGTAATTTTTAGCACTTTTTCCTAATAATAGTAAAATTTACTCTTTCTATTATTCTCTCCATTTTCTAATGCCAGTAAAAATGTCTATTAAGTGAATACCTAGCATACACACAATGAGCATTCTGTGAAGCTTAATCTTCAGTGTCAACTTGACTGAGTCACAGGGTGCCCCAGTGTGGCTGTCTATGAATCAATCAGCAGGCTGAGTAAAGCAGATTGCCCATTCTAATGTGGCTGGGCCCCATCTTATCAGTAGAAGACCTGGAGAGAAATAAAAGATTGATCTTCTGGTGAGTAAGAAGAAACTCCTCCTGCCTGACTGCTTTGGCTGAGACATTGGGTTTTTTCCTGCCTTTGAACTCAATATTGGCTCTTCTTAGGCCTTCAGCCTGTAAGCCCTTGGACTGGAACTAGATCACTGGCTACCCTGGGTCCATTTTCCAACTGCAAATCTTGAGACTTGTCAGCCTCCATACCACAAGAGCTAATTCCTTAAAGTAAGTCATATATATATGTGTGTGTATACACACACACATATGTATGTATATATTCCATCTTTTTCATTCTATTTCTCTGAAGAACTCTAATACACACCCAATGATTGTTTGTAAATGAACAAACAGATTAGAAAACTTAATTCAAGAGACTTAATAAGGCCAAAATTTCTTCCAAAAAAAGAAACTTTACTTAAAAACAGGATTCTTTAGTAGAACATCAGAAATAAGATTGCTAAATATTTAAGGTGGTATGGATCCTAAGAAACATAGGATGTGGTTAAGATATCATTTAGGCCTCAAAATGGACAGGGAATGATTCGGAAAGTGGAACCAGAAATATGTTCAGATATGCTACTACCAAGATTGAGTCAATGTTGTGATAAATCCCAAGACATTTTGACAGATATTCTACTATTTGAAGAACATCATAGAGTTGCAGAGCTTTATAGAGATATGAACATAGACCCTACTAGGAGCCTGAGCAGAGATGAGAAAGGTGCTCAGATGAGAAAGGGGAAAAAATTTGGAGACGAGATATCTCCATGAACTTGCTTGTGTCCAGGAGGAAATGGCCCTGTACAATGGAACATTTTCAGATTATGGAGATTCCTGATAAGCTTGTTGATATCAATTTGAAACAGTTCTGAATGACCAAATTCAATCCCTCTTCTTATTTAATGAACATGCTAAAAGGACAGTGTGAACCAAACAAATAAATCAATACACGTTGATCATGTTTTGAAATCAGAATGCTGCTGCTGCTGCTGCTAAGTCACTTCAGTCGTGTACGACTCTGTGCGACCCTATAGATGGCAGCCCACCAGGCTCCCCCATTCCTGGGATTCTCCAGGCAAGAACACTGGAGTGGGTTGCCATTTCCTTCTCCAATGCATGAAAGTGAAAAGTGAAAGTGAAGTCACTCAGTCATGTCCGACTCTTCATGACCCCATGGACTGCAGCCTACCAGGCTCCTCCACCCATGGGATTTTCCAGGCAAGAGTACTGGAGTGGGTTGCTATTGCCTTACAAACTGTAATAAAAAGACAAATAGTATACCAAATTCCTGCACTGTCTTTTATTCTAAAGAGCTGAAAACATGCCTATAACATGTTATCTTATTCAAAGCTGGGAAATAGGCATTCCTTTTGGATAGTTCAAGAAGGCTCACATTTTAGAAAACTAGATGATTTCAAGATAACAGGGAACATTTGAGAAATAATCGAAGTCAGGAGTCAATTAACTACATAGAGATCTTAATGCAAGTTCAGGAGCAAAGGGTAAGTTCAGCAGAGACACCAGAGCTGAAGAGATGACAGCGGTAGTTTCTGTGTCTTTCTTTTCAAACTAAGATCACCTTTCTACTTCTGGTGTCCCCTAAATTCCCTTGTTCTCCAAGTCCTACTCCAAAGGCTATTTTTCGGTTTTTCTGTGTTGTCTCCCTGTCAGTTTCTCTCAGCTTCTCTAGGTGTGCCCCAAGGCCATGGCTTCTGGACTCTGCCAACTCTACCCAGCAGTATCTATCTCTTCAGCCACTTGAAAAACGTCTGGCACAAATTGTTTTATAATAGATATTCTTTACTTCCAAAGACAGCATTCAGTTTTGAAAGGTTACTGAATGATATAAGCAATTGAAGAAAAAAGAATATAAAATTAAACTCAACAGGGAGTAAAATGATATTTAAAAGTAGGTCTTGTTGTTTTTCAGTCTCTGAGTCATGTCCAACTTTTTTGTAACCCCATGGACTGCAGCCCACCAATCTCCTCTGTCCATGGGACTTTCCAGGTAAGAATACTGGAGTGGGTTGCCATTTCCTTCTCTGAAGGATCTTCCTGACTGACTGATTGATCCCATGCCTCTTGCATTAGCGGGTGGATTCTTTACCTACTGTGCCACCTGGGAAGTCCAAAAGTAGGTCTAGTGGTACTTTAAAAATGAGTCAACAAATGTAAGAAGATGTCAACTATATTATTACCCACTCATCCTTTCACAGGCCCAGCCCTTAGGGTGAAGTAAGGGTGTAAGGTTAGAGACAATTCAACCTCAGGGCCCCAGGAGAGAACAGAAATTCAGCTAGTTAGTAGAACAGGTGATGAAATATGGCTTATGAATGACATTATTGTGCAACAGATCTGCAGTACCCCAAACTTCCAAATCCACCTGCTCATTGTTGTTGTTCAGTTGCTAAGTCACGTCCAACTCTTTGTGACCCCATGGGCTACGTGACCCCATGGACTGCAACATGTCAGGTTTCCCTGTCCTTCACTATCTCCCGGAATTTGTTCAAACTCATGTCCATTGAGTCAGTGATGCCATCCAACTATCTCATCCTCTGTCATCGCCTTCTCCTGCCCTCAGTCTTTCCCAGAAACAGAGTCTTTTCCAATGAGTTGGCTCTTTGCATCAGGTAGCCCAAGTATTGGAGCTTTAGCTTCAGCATCAGTCCTCCCAGTGAACTGGGTAGGTTTCCTTTAGGATTCAGAGTAGATTTCCTTTAGGATTAACTGGTTTGATCTCTTTGCTGTCTAAGAGCCTTTCTCCATCACCACAATTCAAAAGCATCCATTCTTGACACTCAGCCTTCTTTATGATTCAACTCTCATGTCCACACTTTTTTCCAAAGCTGGAAAAACCACAGCTTTGACTAATATGGGACCTTTGTCAGCAAAGTGATGTCTCTGCTTTTTAATACACTGTCTAGCTTGTCATAGTGTTTCTTTCAAGGAACAAGTGTCTTTTAATTTCATGGCTGCAGTCACCATCTATAGGGATTTTGGAGCCCAAGAAAATAAAATCCGCTTATTAATCTTACATATTTATTTAATCACCCAATTCTCCCTATATTCATTGTCTTATTTTGAATCTACCTAGATTGCTGCTCAGTACTTCCCTCAGGGTGGCTTATTCTGTACTCTAGGTAGTCCTATACCACAGCTTACTTCCATTCCCAAGTTAGGTTTGCATACATACTTTATGTTACCTTGGTGTTACGCAAGGGTAGCTTGGCTTCCTAAGACGCCTTGTATGGAATGGGTGGGGTTCAATGTTGGTGATAAGCTACACTAATCAGTTTTCTTTCAAACTACATTAAACTTTATCATCAAATAATTATATAGCTAGTTTGCTTTTTCTTTTTACTTTTTAATAAGCTCATACATTTTGGATTTTTTTTCTTTTTGATGTAAGTCATTTTTCTCATATAAGCCTACTTACACGAAAGCATCATCAAATCTATTTTATTTTACTTCTCATTAATTATGTTTTATTTATCCAGTGTAAGGCTCTCTTGATAATTTTGTAGGCTTAAAGAACACCAATAAAATTATTCCTATTCATTAACCCACTGGGCCTCCAGTCCATTCTTAGAAGGGCAATGAGTTAATTCACTGGCAGGGAAAGAGCAAAGATTACGGAGTGAGAAAATCTAACTAGCCACAGTGTGGGGTGCTAACTTGTCTGAAACTTAGTTTATGAATCTGTCAAACAGGAATAATAATATATGCTGCAAATGCCTTTGGACAGTGTACATTAAATTGCATATTCATATCAGGATGTTAAATTGGAAGTTTTGGCTGAAAATTCAGCTTTCATAGACAATAGATACCAAAATGATTTATGAGACAGACCAACCTGCAGGATTTGAAAAGGAGACAACTAAAACCAATTTCATAATGTTAAGCAAGTCAGCCACAGAGAATACAAGAAGCTTGAGCCAGGAAAGAATATGTGCAGGAACTTCAGTGTGTGCTACGCTATGAGGTCCCTTCCCCAAAGGGGTGTTCACCCCTTTACATCCAATCAAGTGAAAGAGACTTTGACACAGCCACTTGGAAATGTGGTATCTATTCCCTACAGCAGAGGAGATGTAGTGAAAATGGCATCTAACATTCAGTGGCAACAATGAGTTGAGAAGTGTCTCCCAGAATTTCTTGGGACAAAAATTGTATGAGTGTGTGTCTTAGATTAAACACAGCCCATGTAAACAGGGGACCAGAATGAGGTTGTGTTAAGTTCTATTCTGTTTAATAGGGCCTTTGAGATGGGAAAACTCATCAAATAGAAGGTGAGCCTCATCCTCCCACCCGTAATTCCCTGGGACTGTGGAAGGAGTAAGGAACTAGAAGAAAATGAATCATAGCCTACATCAAGAGAATTGTGTTGCTGGGAGATTCCCAATACTGAGGGTGGGTGGGGAACTCCAAATGTTCAATGGGAAAAAGTGCTTTAACATAGGTCAGGCCCAGAGGGCCTGAGGCCAACATCTAGCAGAACTGGCCATGCCAGAGCTTGCCTCTCCTCCTCACCTCTTGCTCCAATTCCAAACGATCTATAAATAGCAGCTAGCTAGTGCAGAGAGAAGCCAGAGCGTAAAAGAAACCAAATACATTACATTTCCATGCTGTGGGCCCACTGGGAAGAGAGAGAAGAGCTGTAACTTTGAATGAAGTTAGAAGGTTTGACTGTTATATGGGACTGGACATTTCACGTACCAAATTGTGACAGTATTTTGTTACTTAAAGTAATCAGAATATTTTTATTTCCTAAGAGGTATTAGAAAAAGGCATGGGTATATTCAAGCTGAGGTTTCATCCACAGCAGAGGAAAAACTGAAAATACTTTAAAGAGAGAGGTGACAAAATAATTGTGTCACTACATTTCACAAACTGTTTTCAATGTACTTGAGGTATACATACATACTATATATATGTATACATGTGTACCATAAAATGTATAACATATATGCTATATTATATATACTACATATAGTGCTTCCCTGGTGGCTCAGACAGTAAAGAATCTGCCTGCAATGCAGGAGACCCAGGTTCAATCCCTAGGTAGGGAAGATCCCCGGAGGAGGAAATGGCAATCCACTCCAGTACTCTTGCCTGGAGAATTCCATGGACAGAGGGGCCTGACAGGCTACAGTCCATGGGGTCGCAAAGAGTCAGACAAAGCTGAGCAACTAACTCTATCACTTTCACTTTCATGTATACTACACATACCGTATATATATATATGTTTAGCCTAATATTATGGTAAAAATTGAAGTGTGTGCTGAGACTGCAATATAAAATATATAGGAATTTTTAAGGTCAACCCATCATGTGATGATTTTCAAAACATTGTTCCTGGATCTTAGAATTTAATCCCCACTTTGAAAATCCAAGAGAGTCTAGAGTATGGTGCAAGAAGAGAAAAGGTGAAGGAATTTCATGGGAAAGCTCTTGCTTTGTTGAATCTCCACCTCCCCACTTCTACCCCAGGTCTGGTGAGAGGATCAAGAGGAAGATCCCTGGTAGATCTGTGGGCTGTGTTTCCTGGTCAGGAGCTAGAGAAGTCTGATGCCTAACTAACCCTTGACTAACCAGCTTACCTTCCCAGAGTCATTCATGGGAGGGATATGCATATTTCCATGGGGCAGATTTGGGTCATATAGGAGACAGAGCAAATGTGGGATTTTCCTGCATCATCACTAAGAAGTCTGCCTAGAAGGCTCACACCCAGGATATGTACCATCCAGCTTCTAAGGGCTGAGAAAAAAAGCCATAGGAGAGCATCTAGACTAGAATATGCTCAGGAACCTGCTTAGGATGAGAATCGTCAGAAGGGGCCCAACTTGGGAAACTCTGAAGGGCCCACAAAAGCGTCATCAACCAGGCAGATCACTTTGAACCATTTGCAGACTCAGAACTAACAGTCAAGTAAGAACTAGTAAGGCTGAGGTACCATCCCCTTTAACCTTCCTCCCACCTCTTGTTCAACCCTGTGTTGGGGTGATCTGAAATAGCAGCTGAAGAAAATGAAGAAAGAGACGAGCAAAGGAGAACAGACCAAGGACCTAAGCCCATGGTCCCCTGTTTGATTGCAGAGCTCCATCTGGGGGAAGGGAGAAGATTAAATGCAAACTCATGTTCAGAGTTTTGGTTATTCCTTAGAACCAGAAATCAGTTACTGAATTGAGACTGTATTTGTGACTTCAAGACATTATAGGGCCATTTTACCCATGAGTGGGTAGAGGAATTATGAAGTGTACTAGAATTTTCATCCAGGATCAAGGAAAGAAAATCCCTCTCAAAAAAAAAAAAAAAAAAAGTAAAGAGATGGTAGTAACCAAAGTTGTATTTTGATTGTCTATACTTACTCAGTTGTGTCTGACTCTTTGTGACCCCATGGACTATAGACTGCCAGGTTCCTCTGTCCATGGGGTTTCTCCAGGCTAGAATCCTGGAGTGGTTTGCCATGCCCTCCTCCAGGTTTGATTGTATACTGATCAACAATATAACCTAATGCTAGAAAAGCCTTGGCACATAGTAGCTACTCAATATTTATTGGTTGAATAAATGAATAGCAAGCTAGTTTCACATATATATGCAACTCTGAAAACTAAAGCTTCCTATAGTAATACTTCTAAGTAAGTACAATATTACAATAATTATTAATGGTGGTAGTATCCAATTCCCTGCAATCTTGATAAACAGGGTTTGCAGTGGAAAGCATTCAGCCATTCATTCACTAACTGAGATAACAAATGTTGACTAAACAACTTCTTTATTTCAGGTACCATGATGGGCAGTGGAGATACTATGATGATGCAGCTCTTGTCTTTATAAGTGTCACTGTTCAAAGAGAGAAGACAGATAAACGAACAAACAGTTGTTTGCAGAAATCTTGAAATTTTGACTGAGGAGGAAGAGAAAGGAGAAGAAAGATGATCACAGAAAGTCCATGAGTGGGATTTCCTCTGGGCTTGCTGAGTTTGGGGCACCAAGCAGTGAGCATAGAGGACAACATGGGCTGGGGCAATAATAGTACCAGCAAAGAATAAGAAAGAGCAGAGGCTGCCAAACGGGCATTTTGCTCTCTTTACACATTTGTGCGGCACTGATTCTAGGAGCAGAAGCGGGTTGATAGGCAATCATAGACAAATGACAGATGTCAGAATGAGCTAGAATGGATGACTGGGGAAGTTTAGTGGAGGTCAAAGGCCAGAATGCTTGCAAATTGTCTTACATTGCTTTTCATTCATTCATTCCGTAAATATTTATTAAGTGTTGGTTCTGAGACAGCCCGTATGCTCTTGGATGTGGCGTCTTGAAAATGGTCCATTGGAAGCTCATCCTGGTCTTCTTATTCCTTAGTTCCCTCTTCTTGCCAGGGCTTCTTATTATACTCCTTTCTTAGAGAAGACAGTTCATAGTTGAGCAATTAAGAACACAGACTTGGAAAGACCCTGAATTTTGTCTAGGTGACTGCAGTCAAGTTATTTAATTTCTCTGAATCTCAGTTTCCTCATGGGTGAAAATGCTATAGTAAAAGTATCTCCTTGGAGAGCTATTGAGTAGATTCAGTGGAACAATGAATGTGAAGGAATTGGCACAGTTCCTTGCACACTGGAAACCCTGGATAAAGGTTAGCCATTTATCATGATTGTTCTCTTTGTTTCTTTTCTGCTCTGCTCCCTGGGAAACTGGGCACTTTATTCTACTCACTGCAGATGCTGTGGTGTTTAAAATATTCATACTTTGTGAAGCTATTTAATATTGGTGTGTGGGCTATTTTCTCTTTTTTCCCTCTTAATCAGTGTTATTGTTAACAACTCAGAAGCAACACAGTGATTATGGCTCCAAGAGGATTGAAATCTCAGTGGCTCATAACCTTTCAGAAAATGAAAGCTCTTTTAGGTTAAAATTCCAAAGGCTGGCTCCTACTGCAAAGGTGAGAGGTGTGTGTATGTCTGTGTGTGAAGAAAATTTGATAAAATTCTCTCTGACAAATTTCTGAGTCATTGGAGCATGAAAAAAGGTGTTTCTCGTCCTTTGAAAGAAATTCTGGGTGCCTTTTTCAGTGAATGAATATCTCAATAAGCAGCTTGATTTTTAAATGTCAAACTTGCCACAGAACTTGGTTCTTGGGTAGGACAAATGCCTTTGATTTGTTTGAAGAAATTTGATTTGGAAATGGCCAAGTGATTAGTTGTCGAGACTAAGGCTTTGAAGTCAGAGTTTGGATTTCTATTATAGGCCCTTGCAAAGCCCCAGACATTTGCATGTAAAATATTTCTAAAACTTTTGCATATGCTTAGATATTAAAATAAGCATGCTTAATGCATTTATAAGATCCCATCTGTCACATACACAATGCACTTTAAAATGCTACCCAATGAGGAAATATCATCATGTTGTTTAATCAAATAGGAGAACAAATAGACAGTGCTGATGAACTACGATTGCTAAAGTCCTAAATGCAGTTGTATATAATTCTGTACATTGTGCATTTGGGGTCCTGTTAAATAATAGCTTTTATGAGATCTCCATTTGAAAGAGACTCAAGAAAGGGAACTGAACCAAAGAGAGGCAAGAATCATTCAAGTATAAAAATAGAAGTCTAAAAAGGACCTTGCAAGGTTGAAGCATCCAGTCTTTATCTGAAGACTTGCAGGATGTTAGGACTGGGGACCCAAGGGAGACCACCTATTCTGAATGGTTCATTGCCAAAATCAGGAAACTGGGGTCCAAATCAGAGTTTCTAAAAACCTTATCTATGCTTTTCCTTCAGATTTTCAGAAGAGAAAATTCTAAAACTTCCTCTAGCAACAGATTCTTAATTATCAGGAAGCTGTAACTACCTTCCTAACGTGTGTGGATTTAAAATAACAGTACAGCATACATCTCTGTTAGTGACTAATGGTAGGACATGACACTCTGACAAACTGTTAGAAATTGGATATGATTAATTCAGAAATGAGGAAACTCACCAGAGGGGACCTAATCAGAGTTTTTCAACAGATTCACAGTTACTTTATGATGAAGCAGGATCCATATGGTCAAAAGGGAGGGTTTGGAGGAGATGATCTAAGTTCGAGCTCTGTTCCTTACAAACTGGAAATGGGCAAATTACGTAACTTCTCTTCTCTAGGTCTCTATTCCTTTAGAGAAGTAGCAATGGATAGGATTGGAATGATGCTTAAAAGGACTCAGAAGCGTGTCTAGTCTGTTGAAATATCCACTACACCTCTATGCGATATTTTGATTGTGGTTGATATTATAGCTATATCCCATATTTGCAGGGTAATAAAACAGGACAGTGATTACTGCTCATCATTACATATATCATCTCTAACAAATATGCCATTTTAAACTATACACATACATAAGAATTTACTGCTATAAAAAGAATTTCAAGGACTAGTATTTGGGTCAAGAGTAAAGGGACTCTTAAATAGATGATTGCTGAAGGATCTTTTTCCTCTTTCTTCCTGGAGACCAATTAAGTATAAGAGTCGCTAGAGGTACTATAGGGAGAAGGCAATGGCACCCGACTCCAGTACTCTTGCCTGGAGAATCCCAGGGATGGAGGAGCCTGGTGGGCTGCCGTCTGTGGGGTCGCACAGAGTCGGACAGCAGCAGCAGAGGTACTGTGTATCCCATGCAGGGGAATGGAGTTGGTGACATTTTGGTATTCTTCTACCTATGACTTCCTGATTTTTTTCTATCCAACATTATCTTTGAATTCCATCTTATTCTCTTAGTTTTATGAAGCATTAATTCATGTTTGGAGTCAAAAGAAACCTAAGAACAGATAGAGAAAGCCACATATACAAGACTTGTGTCCAACCTCAAGATCCAGTTATAAGGAAAAGCTATTATTTTAATCTTCTTTCAGCAGTACAGAGGAGAAGTCTTGCTTGTTATCACTGGAGATTCTAATTTATCTGCATAAAATGAATTCTAAATGATTATTGATAGTGGTAACTCTTATGCAAATCTATTTCAGATCAGTAGTTGAATGTTAATTTTGCACCATAATGAAAAGCAAATCCTCTAAGTTCTCACTCTCATTATTTAATACAAATTGATGTCACAACATGACCAGTAAACAAAAAAATATCTTTCTCTATTTCTTCTATTTGTTAGTTTCACACATTTAATTATAGACGTGGGAGTTGTCAGTTTTTTGTTTCTTTTATTAACCAATTTTTTGTTTCTTTTATTAACCAACAACTGTAGACAATTTCACTACTTTCTGGTCAGTATGCTATACTAAAAAATGTGATTTTTTTTTTTTTTTTGTATAGGTGGATTGACCAGTAAAAGGATAAAAAATTTGGATAATAAGAGTTTGACACTCATGTACTCAGGGAAGTCCTTACAGGCTATATATCAGCTTCTTGTTTGACTGTATGACATTAAGTGAGGTTTGGGGAAAAAATAAGATTGTTGACTTTGTACACTCCAATGACTGTCCCCCCTAACCCACTTCCTGGAGTAAGTAGCCTCTTCTAAGATGTGAAGATGTATGTAGACTGGACAGTATTTCAGTTGTGCTGTATGTCTCCAGAATAGCATTTTAAGCATGTTGATACTGTGTTGGCTGGAAAGAGTATTGTGAATTAGTGACTAGAGGAAGAGTTACAGCCATAAACGGGAAGAAGAAGAAGATCAACCAGATTATTAAAAATCTAGAACCACATGACTATAAATAAATAAATAATATATATATATATATGGTACTGGGAGTATTTTGATTTTAGAACAGAAAAAATTCACTTTGTCTTCTGGGAATTAAAAGCCCATTCTCTATCTGCATAGGAGTTAGAGATACTGGGCCCGATGTCAAGGAACCCAACACCACTGAGCAAATGAAGTCTCTCTAAAATTACCAACAATACATCAGTCAGAACAGAAAAGCCTGGATACATCAAAGAAAGAACAAACATTGGTTCAACCTGGGCTTCAACAAAATTTTCTCAGAGAGTAAACCAAAAGGGCCACCACAAAACAGAAAAGGATATGTTTGTAAAAGCTCAGGACAGGGGGCCTACATCCAGTGAAAAAACATCCCTACCCCAAACAAAACAACCTTTGACCACAGGGATGACACCTGCAAGGTGAGTATGACAGCCTTGGGCCTACATAGACTGAGACTTAAAGACCATAAAGTTAAAGACCATAAGGTCATGTAAAGGGACTTAGCCCAGACCAAGTAAACACAATAGGGTCAGATGAAATTAAGAGATGAAACTCACATGACTACACCTATTCTTGAGACCTGGTGGGCAGGGAGAATGAAAGATCACCATTCACAATTAAAAAAAAAAACAAAACAAAACATGAACTGTAGGCAGGAGAGACTCACAACTCCCTTTTCATCACTTCTCTCTACCAATCCTTCCAAAAAGGACCATGCTATGGGTTAGTCCAGTTCAAGGACATTTTCTTTGGCCTTCAAGTGTCACAGTGCTGAACACAAGTGATCAAAGACAGACTCAAGGAAAAATGGTATCTTCAGAACAAGGTAGGGAGTAAAATGAGGAGATACCTTGTTTCATGCTCACTGCTTTATTGCCAGGACTTAGAAGAGTGTCTGGCTTATGAAGCTGCTCAATAAATCTGTGTTAGGTGGATTAATGATTGAATGAAGCAGTGACTGGAGGTTGGAGGCTCTCTTTCTCTTGGTGCAACTCTTGTTCTGAGAACATCTGGAGCAGAGGGCCCCAAGAAGTCTGGGAGAGGCAGCCCAGGCCAGCTCTGACGTGGACATTGGACAAACCTGCTCAGGCTCTTTCTTGAGCTGCTTCTCTTCCCTGAAAAACATGTTCTTCCCGATCCAGCCTTCATTCCCTGTTAGATGGATGAGATGCCAAAGGCCAGGCTCTGGAGTAGGCTTAGGGTAAAAGGAAGAAAGGAAGCTGTTTGCCCTAATTTACTCTAGGCTCTTTGTTATACCAAGACCAAGCCACCCAAAAGGAATTCTGCTGGTCCGGCTTGGCTCACAGTGGACCAGACCTCAGCTGAGGTGCTACTTATAGCTAGTGGGCTGTGATTCCATTTGCCTCTTTAACATATCATATAGGATTCATCAAAATATGCTTGATTAAAACACAGCAATGGGGTCTGCTCTCAGCATGGCCACTGATAAATATTTGGGAGTATTTTTTGTGTTTTAAAAATATTTCTCCTTTTTCTCTTTGTAGTCAATGGAAGTGGAAAGATAGGTACAATAACAGGGTAAAGAGAGGGGGAAAGACATTACTGGTGTCTCCAAGGAAACATCTTGGGATGTAAGCCAGAAAAGAAAAGATCAAGACAATCTAGATTATGGCTTCCAGGAGAGTATTTCTCTCCTGGGTCCACAGAGAGGCAGGAGCCAAGGCAGGTGCAATGACTGAAAGAGATACTATCCACCAGTGAGGATTTCCCTCCCACTGGCTGATTGAAACATGTCCTAAAAACCCCTCATCATGAAGGGATATTCAAGCTACTTGTACACAACACAAATAGATGTGTTGGCAGCCAATGGTCTGGGCCAGCTGTTCATTTTCATAAAGGGCAACACGATTTTCAGTTTAGGGTTTTAATGGCAGCTTGTGCCTGATGCCATAAAACCCTGTATCTAAACTTCTCCTCTGAGGAAGAAAAAGAAATCTGTGCAAAGCACAAGGATATTGTTCAGAACTAATGTGCTGAATGGTTTCCAGTCCTGAAAATCATACCTAAGCTCATTGCTTCTCAATAAAAATGGCCCTGTTCCATCAAGGAATGTAATCAGTGGTCTAATTTAAGCCAGCATGTGTGTGAATCAAAATCAGAATTGCTTACATGTTATTTACTTAATGTATTTTCTCACTCTTTTCTCCCAGTATTCATTGGCATAAATATACTAGCAATAAATAATACAAATTAACACTAGAGTTGTGGTCTGCAAACTACAGCCTATGGGTTAAATTCAACCAGTAACCTGCTTTCATATGAGCAAAGAATGGTTTGTACACTTTTAAAAGGTTGTAAAATATAACAAAGAATATGAGAGATAGAGATCATAAGAGACCCGCAAAATGAAAATATTTCCTGTCTAGTCTTTCACAGAAAAAGTTTGCTGAATCCTTCATTAGAACACTGTTTGCTTTCTTACATCCAAAATTATGAAAAATGAAATAATGAGGAACCAGCCTGGCAGTTTTGGTTTGCCTAAAGATCTACAAAGATTCTGTACAACAATAGAAACTGTCCCCCAAGAGCGATATCATAAAGACACATAAATTATAAACTGATCTGTTATTAAATAATATTATATTAAACAAGTGTTACATTTAAATAATTGACTAAATGCACTCAGACTTCATTTCCTTATGTTGTAAACATTTCTGAAAAATCATCTCAATAGGCCAAAAATGAAAAAAGCCCCAGATTTGCACTAAGTCTAATGACCATAGGCACCACTTACTGTGTCCTTACCATATTAAGTACTTCACTTACAATGTTGCATTGCTCTTCAAAACAACCCCAAGAGGTAGACAGTATTCTCCTCATTTTACAGCTGCAGTGACTGAGGCTCAGCGGGGTTAATAGTGTGTCCAGGCCCCAAGGTTAGTAAGCGATGAGACAAGGACTTGAACTCCGTTCTGGCTGACTGTGGAGCACAGGCACATAATCTTTATACTATAGAATCTTAACATAATACTGACTCCCTTAGAGGAGATGCAGTATGCTTTAGTTTTTCGCTTTTTTTCCCCCACAAATACTGCACAGCCTGGCAAATGGGAAGTCATGACATTGCCTGCTAGGTGAGGCCTTAGGCCTCAGGGTCTCAGCCTCCTCCCTATGCGTGAACACACACACACACACACCACAGACATCCTGCTTAAGACACAAAGGCACCCTTTGGGAAGGTTTAAGAATTCATAAAAGAAAAACATCTCTTGTCATTTCATTGTGATATAAAAAGCTAAGGTTAGAGTTTCTTATTTTCATTTGAGGTTATTTAAAGGGAGAATCTGTGAATATGATAATTTTAGTTGAGTGTGTATGTTGTGTTTCTTACTTTTATTTAAGCAGTGTAGCCTTCCAAGAGGTGTAACTAAAATAAGGTACAATCCCACAGGATACGACGCTGCTTGTTTTCTCTCATGTGTGTGTCCTCTCCCTCTCCTTTCTTTCTGCCTTCTGCTTGATGTTTCTGCTTTTGCAACTAAACACAGGAAAAAGGAGTTAGAAAACACCCTTTAGGCTGGAACAAAAGGGAAGGAGAGCTAGTTGCCTCTTTTTGTTGAAACCCCTAGGGATTCTGGTCCTGACTCAGCCCTCAGCTCCAGCCTGTGAGCCTAGCTGCTATGGGAGCAGTTTTAAAGGGAAGCTATGTTGTCATATCAAAATTAACTATAAACTTGACTTACATTCCTCAAGAATACAGTTCTTTACCTAGACGGATTGCTGTCCACAACCCAGACATAGAGTTTCATAATCATTTTATTTTCCTTTCTCCTTTGCTCCCGTCCAATCATCGGGTCATACTGAACCTGGCCGCCGACTGTTCTCCCACATTTTCCCCTACTTCTCTTTCTGTACTTGGCCGCTCATCACCTGACCCTGGATTATGTCTGAGGGCTTTTAATTTGACCTCCTGTCTTGAGATCTTTCCCTTCATGTTCCTTTGCAGCATAACAAAGCTTTCAAAATCTGGAGGCTTAAAGTGGAAACCACCATTTAGCTGCTCATGTTTCTGTAAGGTGGGCAGAGCTCAGCGGCAATGGCTTGTTTTTGCTCCACATGTGTTGGTTCAGGAACTTGATTAAGGCTGCAGGAATCAAGCTGGCAATACTAACACGTCTGGCAACACTGTTGGGGTCGTTGAGCTAGCTGGGGCTACACGGGCCTATCTCTTCTCATGCTTTTTCATCCCCCAAGGCCTCTATCTACCTGCCTCTCCCTCCAGCAGGCCAGGGTTCTTGGACTTTTTTATGTGGTAGCTGAGGAATTCTGGAGGGCAGAAAAGGAAACTGCAATTTCTCCCAGGGCATAGGCACAGAAGTCACACTAGTCACTTTTACTTCATCCAGTTCACAAGTCTAGCCCACAGTCAAGGGGACAGCCCAGATTTAAGGGATAAACTCCACTTCGTGTTGGGAAAAGTGACAAAATAACATTGTGAAAGGGCATGTAGGGTAGGAAGGCTTTTTGTGTGACCATCACAAGAAGAAAAAAATCTATATTTTAGCACTTATGTTTCTACATTACTGGACTCCAGTCTACTCAAAAATACAATGGTCAGCCCTATAAAAAATTTCCCATGTATAAGTATATTCAAGAACATGTTGGGTGGCACAGGGGCAAGATCTAATCCAACTCTAAAATTTACCTTTCTAGTAGTGTTGCAAATTTGTAAGGAGAAAGATGACTCAATGAAGCAAGAAAAGTATGGTATAATCAATCATTTATTTGTGGTGGAGTCATTTTTTTTCTGGTGGAGAATCATTATAAATTCTAACTTCACACTATGGACCACAATCATTTTCAAATGTTCAACTTAGACTTGTCATCACCTAGAAATACTCCACCAGTGGAAGAAAACACCACTGTCACTTTGTGAGCACAATTTCTTATCAGACCAGAATTCTCACTCCTTTGTCAGACTATACATTCTGGCTAGTGTCATCTTGTCTCCGGAAGTTACAGCTCTGTAACTACTTCATTTATCAGTCCTACTCCATTCCTCACTCTTGCAACTTCTTTTCTCCCTCTAGATGAGCTTATTCCTGTTTCACAAAGACAACCATCTATTAGTCTGGAAGGCTTTCAGCTTTCTGGTCCCCACCCACAAAGGTATCATTCTTAGTTTTGCCCCTTTTTACTACCCCCAACCTATCCCTAGCCTTAGGGAGCAAGAAACCCCTCTATCCAAGGTTCATCCATCCATCCACCTCTTCTCTAAATTCTATCTTCAGTCATCTTCTCAGCAGTACTATTCCATCAACTAATCCCTAATTTTTCTACATCTTCAATCCTCAATCTTAGAGAACTGCTTCTTTCCCTCCAGCATAAAAACTATCCATCTTTCACTTAGCTGGAATAAAATTCCTAACCTCTGCCCCTTATCAAACTATAACCTCATTTTCTGTCCAGTTCTCATGGTCAACCTTCAAAAGCAATCTCAAACTGTCTTTGCAGACACTGCAAAAACCACAGTTAATATTTACTGAGGACTTGTAAGGAAATAAGAACTGTTCTACGCATTAACTAAGCATTAACTGTTCTAAGCATTAACAGTAACTAAGAACTTTAGTCCCCATTATAACTTTGAGATAGTTCTATTTTTATTATCATTTTGTAGAAGAGGAGATTGAGGCAGAGAGATATTTGGCAACCTGTCTATAGTCAACAGCTAGTGAATGGAAGAATTTGGGTTTGAACTTGGACAGTCCAGTTTCAGAGTCTGTGGACTCACTCATTACACTTTATTGACTCAACCATTCATGGCTTTAGTCCACTGCGATCTGCTTGTGCCTTTTCTGCCTCCCTGGAACTGTTATGAAATCACCAAGGCCGTGCTAATTTCCAGTTTCAGTGGATACTTGTTGATACTCATCTAAAGTGAAAGTGAAAGCTGCTTAGTTGTGTCCAACTCTTTGTGACTCCGTGCACTATAAGTTCACGGAATTCTCCAGGCCAGAATACTGGAGTGGGTAGCCGTTCCCTTTTCCAGGGAGCTGACAAATTACTCATGAAGAGAAATGAGGAGGAATGAAATGAGAAGAACAGAAAAGGAAGAAAGCAGAGACTTTCCATCTCCTGTTCAAGTGGGAGGGCAGAGTATGGGAAACCAGGTCTTTGTCCAGCATGGCTGAGACCACGAAAATGAATCTTTTCCCCCACCCATCTATGGCTTATGTATTTTAGAACACATTTCTACATGGAAACACCTGAAATCAGTCAGTTCAAACCACAAACTCACAAATGAAGGCAAGTGCTCATTATACTTTTAAGTGACCCCACAAATTGAGTGTTTGCCTCCTTAAGCACCGATTTTGCTAGGGCTGTTGAATACCCTTACTCACAAACACCTGTGCAGAGCATGCGCCTGCAAAGTCCTATAGCTCTTAGAAATTCATAAAACTCCATCTTTTAACAATTGGTCAATAGTGTCAGTATGTGTCATACTGAAAAAAGTCCCCCATTGTTTGAAAAATAACCTTCATCCTGGTTCAAGCTCGAAAAAAGAACTTAAGACATTCTTCTTTCTCTTTTGGCCGCACTGCATGGTTTGTGGGATCCTAGTTACCCAACCGAGGATTGAACCTGGACCCTCAGCAATGAAAGTGTGAAGTCCCAACCACTGGATTTCAGGGAAGTCCTTAGACACTGTTATAAACACTATTTGGAAAAATACAATAACAACAAAAACTTTCAAGAATGATGCCAAAAGACTGAAGAATGTAAAACAAAGTGGAAAAGTTTATTCTCAGATATTTGACTATGTTTCATTTCTAGCTCATTTAGTCAACAAATGTTTATTGAATCCTAAGCACATGCATGTTGCCATACTCTATTCAGAGAGGGGGAAAAAAAAAAACAAAAAACCAGGCCCTACTCTCTTTGGCTTTAAATGCTAGTGCTCACTGTATGTGCAAACTGGTGAACATTTATTCATTCATGAGGCATATGCTGAGTGCCCATGATGGGTAATCTTTGATGAGCTTATAAATCACTAGGGGAAAAAAAAAACAAGAATAACATGAACATTAATACAAAGTAGGAAAAATACTTTTAAACATTTGGAACAGCTATAAACATATAGTAAGCATGTAACAAATATTTGTTAAATAAACAGTAATTGTTATAACATAAGTTCATGTTATGTACTATAAACACTAAAATAAGGAACTCGGTAGGTATTTCATGAAGATAGTATTTGAACTGGGACCCGAAAGAGATTCAGACTGCCATAGATAGGCAGGGAATCTCCCTGCCAAATGTTCCAGGGCAAAGCCACAGAGACCAGAAAACCCAAAAGATATGTAACCAGTCACTTTTGCCAGAATTGGGAGGTTAACTAAGGAATTAGTATTTTAATCGATAGGACCTCATGAACTGTAGCCCACCAGGCTCCTCTGTCCATGGAATTCTCTAAGCAAGAACACAGGAGTGGGTAGCCATTCTCTTCTCCAGGGGTTCTCCCTGATCTAAAGGTCAAATCTAGGTCTACCTGCATTGCAAGTAGATTCTTTATTATCCGAGCTACCAGGGAAGCCCAATAAAGAATCAGCAGCATTATGGAGGAGTGATAGAAAGGGATTAGAACTTTGAGTTAAGGAGCTCAATTGACAATGTGGTATTAACATGGATAGGAGGGATGAGATTCTCCCTTGGAAAGAAAGAAACCAAGTCATGCTTGTATTTCTATCAACAACTAGCACAAGTCCTGGCTATCAATCAGTGGAGTAGACATCTGCCATCTGTTACAGCATCCAGTTCCTTTTTCTGGTAAAAGCACTTGAGTAAATCATTCCTGTCCCATATTCAGCCTAGTTGGAGCTGATCCTAGCTCCAGGAGAGAAAAGTCCACCCAGGCAAAACCTTGACCTCAGTGATGAGTTCTTGAAATGGACATGTGATCTAATTCAGGCTAAAGAAATCAGAGCTTAACTTTTTGTCCAAACTCTTGGGGAAGAAAGCACTTGATTTTTTTCCCCATTAGATTTGGGTATATATTAGGGAAAAACCTGTTTAAAAATAGAGACAATTTAGGAAAGAGTATATTTTATGCTTGTGATATAATAATTCCTAAGCTGCCTAAGCCATTTTAAACTGGAATTTTCATCTAACTTTCAAATGAAAAGGATCCTGACTGGTACAATAAAAGCTTCACTTAATGAATAAACTGAAGAAAGGATGATTGGTTTTATATGCAGAAATAGAAAAGATCTAGTGCAAGACGAGACCAGTCTTTGGTTAGACTATCTAAAATATCATGTTGGAATCTCTTTCCCGCATGAGCTATGATTTGTTTCCAACAGTATTGTTCCCAATGATATTATGATGTTTCTAAGTCAGTCACAGAGAATCACAGTACTAGGCACACAGTAGCAATGCAATAAATCTTTTGATTGATTTGTTGCAGAACCTAAGCTTTAGGGAGAAAACAAGTCATGAAAGATTCTGTTTTCAAAAAAAAAGTATAGTGTTGTAGCAAGTAAAAAGAGATTAATATTGGAAATGCCCCTCAGCTGGCCTGAAAAATGACCACAGGCAAATGCTAGAAGAAACAAGTCGGGCAATTTTCTTTTATTATTATTATTTTTATTAAATTTTTAATTGACAATGTGTTGGTTTCTGCCATACAACATGAGTCAGTCATAATTATACATATATGTATGTGTGTGTGTGTGTGTGTGTGTGTGTGTGTGTGTGTGTGTTTGTGTATATATGTATATATATATATATATATATATATATATACTCTCCCAGGCTTCCCTTGTGGCCCAGCTGGTAAGGAATCTGCCTGCAATGTGGGAGACCTGGGTTTGGTCCCTGGGTTGGTAAGATCCCCTGGAGAAGGGAAAGGCTACCCCCACTTCAGTATTCTGGCCTGGAGAATTCCATGGACTGTATAGTCCATGGGGTCACAAAGAGTTGGACAAGATTGAGCAACTTTCACTTTCACATCTTCTCCCTCTTGAGTCTCACTCCTCCCCTCCATCCTACCCCTCTAGGAACACTGAGCACCAGGCTGGACTCCCTGTTATATAGCAACTTCAACATTGGCCATGTTCATTTCTGATCACCTGAAGCAGTGGCTCCTTTAATACAGAAAAATAAGTCAAATACCCATCAGAACATTTCAAACTTTTTTTCTTTCTAGGTGGCTACTACAAGTCGGTCACAGCTACTCGGTATTCCCACAATAGCAATACATTGCCAAGGCTGGCTTTGGCTGTTCAGAAATAAAGTAACTGCTCTCCTCTGCCTCACCTGTCATTAAATTGGTGGGCTTTATACATCATTCATAAGCCTCCTAGTGTTATTTATTGTGATTCTCTCTGGCTCAAGTCACATTTGATCAACATACTGAGAAACAAGTGTTCCAGCCACTAAACAAAACTTTTATAAGAAGAGAAATGATTTGAAACATGTTCTGGATTCAGCTTCCCTTAATACAGTTAACTGGATTAGCTGCCAGGTATATGTCTCTTTGTGAATTATTTGATAAATTTGTGACTCTTTCCCCCAAGGTTCTGAATTGAATTTATTCAATATTTACTGAGCGCCTGCACTATGCAAGACACTGTGCTGGATCCTGGGGCAATCCAATGTTTTGTACTATTAGATATCATCCCTCAAATTCATAAGAAAGTGACAAAAATGTAAATGATGAGGACATGTAGGAGGAAACAGGAGGAGGTGTGTGGTGTTACAGTAGCAATAAGCAGTCAGGAAAAAGTCTTTTGTTAGGGAGAAATAAAAGCCAACATTTTAGCTAACCCCCAGGCTAAATCATTGCAACACATAACCAGAGGAATTTATAAGAAATGGACACAGTAATTGTCTCCTGCATAAATAATACTTTACTACCTAGTTAATAACACTGCCTTTTGTTTTGCGGGGGGAGGGGGGGTGTTGGGGGAGGTTTCCTTGGTTGTACCATGCAGCATATGGGATCTTAGTTCCCCAACCAGGGATAGAACCTGGGCCTCTTGCATTGGGAGCATAGGGTTTTAACCACTGGACCGCCAGGGAAGTCCCAATAATATTGTGATAATCAATAACTCATCCCTTGTGAGACTTTCTCTTTTATATACTGAGGCAGAAAAAGCAATGATTCCCCATCTGCAAGGCATCTCAGGTGGCACTAGTGGTAAAGAACCTACCTGCCAATGCAGGAGACATAAGGGATGTGGGCTTGATCCCTGGGTCAGGAGATCTCCTGGAGAGGGAAATGGCAACCCACTCCAGGATTCTTGCATGGACAGAGGAGCCTGGTGGGCTACAGTCCATTGGGTCACAAAGAGTTAGACATGACTGAAGCAGAAAACACCCCATCTGCAAATACAGCAATCAAGTAAAGACTTAAATTTTTCATAGGTGATGCCAGAGTATCTCTCTACCTTCTTCTTTCCTCTGTTACTTCCTTCCTTCTGTTCTTGCCTCCTCTTTTTTTCTACTTCAAAAATATTTACACAAATCAATAAAAAGTTAAGCAGAAATTTCCATAGTTTTTGCTATTGATTAAAAGTGCAAGGGAGAACAAGATAGCATAAGAGTGGTGGACGTGGAGTACATCTCTCACCACAGATACATCAGGAATACATCTTCAGACACAGAAGCGCATGCAGAACACCAGCTGAGAGCAGCAGGAGTACCTGACCAGAGGAAAAGAATATACAGACTCAGGCAAAACTCGGCAGGATGAGGAACTCGGGGGAAAAACAGGAGTATTAGTAGGACTGGACCTGCCCTTGGCAGGTTGGGGAACTGAAGCAGGGGTCCAATTCCCACATCTGGGCAACTGTCTGAGTCAGAGGAAAAACATTTAAGGCTGAGAGTGAACAGCTGATCTGTGGCAGCCTAAATGGAATGAGAATCAGACAGTCCTTGCCACAGTCATACACACCCTGGACAGGGACACCGGTCCCCTAGAAGGCTCAGCGGCTGGGAGCTGGAGTTTAGGGATTGTGGAGCAAACCCAGGGCAAGAGCTGCTGTTGACTGTGGAGAGATGGATCGAGGGGATGTGAGGGAGGAAATTGTGGTGGGAAACGCCTGTGGAGGAAAACTGGGCAGCCGTGGAAGCAAGACAACACTGCTGAGTCAAGCATACGGGATGGAGCCATCACCATAGCTTCTCCTCACACACCAGCATTAGCAGCTGAACAATAGAGAGGCTGGTTCATCAAACGCCTGGTGCACTGAACTACAGAGCAGGACCCCAGCCAGGGTGCCCCTTTAAGTGCCTGATGTGCCAATCTACAGAGTAGGACCCCAGCCAGGGGAGCCCCTCTATGTGCCTGACATGCTGACCAACAGAGAAGAACCCCAGGCAAGGGAGCCCTCTAAGTGCCTGAATGGGCAGAGCTATGCAGAAAGACTGGCCAAAGAAGCCTTTTGATTGCCAGCTACAAGAGGCTCGAAAAAAGACTTTGAGAGAGCCATAACTCCTGCGGTGGAGACAGTCCATGGCCCTGCACACTTGGCACCACCAGGGTCCCTGCAAGCCAAGCAGCTGCGCCATCTTCATGCTCAGCTCTCACTGGGGCAGAGCTGCCACAGGCCAAAAAAAAAGTCTTGCAGCTATGCTCACAGGGTCGCTTCAGTAGTGTCTGACTCTGACCCTGTAGACTGTGGCCTGCCAGGCCTCTCTATCAGGGAGGGGGTTTTTCCAGGCAAGAATACTGGAGTGTATTGGCCAATACTGGTTGCCATACCCTTCTAGAGCACTATATTTCCTGCTGCCCTAGCTGCCAACCCCCCTGAGTACCTGGTGCTGCAAGAACCTCTGAGACCCAAACAGCTGTACCACCTCCACACCTGGCCCTCACAGGGGCAAACCCAAGTCCTCCAGGGCAACCTCAGGAGCAAACTCCAGTGGACGACCCACGTGCAGAGGTGGAAATAAAACCACAATTGAAACCCA
The DNA here is from genome assembly GCF_002263795.3 of Bos taurus. NCBI lineage: Eukaryota > Metazoa > Chordata > Mammalia > Artiodactyla > Bovidae > Bos > Bos taurus. The sequence goes on from NC_037330.1 coordinate 68,294,092, forward strand.
GGGGCAGTATGGTTAAGGAAGAAGACCTAAAACCTTCCCACCAGCTATATAAGCTGCAGATTAAATCCACATGATCAACTAGGCAGACTCTGTCTATGGAATATATAGAAGATCATTGAGAGCTCCCATAAAAGAAAATGTACTAGCTCTGATACCTGTGGACATTGGAGGTAAGAACACACAGGAGTAGGACCAGATTAGAATCTGCGCTGGCACCACAGCAGGTCCAGAGATCAGCACAGTGTTGGGCAGCATCCTAGGGAGGTGAGAGGGACTGTGACTCCAGCAAGCAAAAAGACTGGGACAGCAGTGACTCAAGAAAAACATTTATTATTCTTATTTTTTGACTTATTCTGTAGATTCTTTTGAATTTTCTTTTTCTTTTTTCTTCCCCCTTTTCCCCTCTCTGTTGTAGTTGTCGATTTTATTGGCACTATGAAATCTAATTAAGCTTTTGAGCTTTTTTTGTTTCCTCCTTCACATTTTTTATTGTTGTTATAAACCTCTGCCTCTATGTTGTGTTTTTTCAGTTCTGTGGAGTTTTCCTTTTCTTTTTTATTTTTTCTTTTCTCTTTTTTTAAATTTAAAATTTTAAACCTATTATTATTTTTTCTACATTTATTCCTTTGCTTTTCCTACTGATCTTTTCCTTTGCAGTTAATTTTTAATATATATAAATCTTCTTTATCTACCTCTCTCTAACCTTGCATATCTATTCTTTCTGTCTTTACTTTCTTTCCTTTCCTCTCAACATATTTGTTAGTTCTATTTTCATTGCTTTATTCCCCAATTGGCACCTTACTTTAGATTTGCTTCCAGTTTGTGTTTTGGTTAGTTTTGGTCTGGTTGATATAATTTTTCTTTTCCTTTGTTCACTGGGTCAAGCATTTATACTTTATATTTTTGTTGGACTTTTTGATTTTGGTAATGGGTGTATATGTATATGTGTATATTCAGTCACACTTTTTGTTGTTCTTATAAAACTCTGCTTCTGCATTGGGCTTTGCAGTTCTGTGGAATTTCTCTTTTTTCTTTTTCTTCTTCCATTTTTCTTCTTTTCTCTTTCTTATAATTTTAATTTTTAATGTTTTAAAGCTATTATATTTTTCTATATTTATTCCTTTATTTGCCTTTCTTACTGATCTTTTCCCCTTGCAGTTAATCTTTAATGCATACAAATCTTCTTCATCTACCTCTATTTAACTTTGCATATCTATTCTTTCTTTCCTTTGCTCTCAACATGATTTCCTTTTTTCACTGGGTCAATCTGCTGTACTATTTTTGATGGACTGTTTTGACTTTGCTCATGGGTGTATATGTATACACCCATGGGTGTACATGGGTATATGTATATGTGTATATTTCATTATTTTAATTATTATTTGCCTGATTTTGAACAGCCATTTATCTGGGGTTGATCTTTGGTTTCTCAATTTTCGATATTTGTTTGCATCTCACTTAAAGTCATAAAAAACCACTTGTGGAATCTTTGTTCCTGGCCAGAGATCAAGCCCTGCGCCATTGGAGTAGGAGCACTGGCTCCAAGACCCTAGACTACCAGAGAACTAACCCTAGGGAGTATTAAATAGTGAAAACTCACACAAAGAAAATGACTTGAATATAAGAACTGGCATCACCCAACCACTAGTAACACCCTGTGCAGGATGCCTCATCTAAACAACAAACAAAACAAAAATATAAACCCAATCATCAGCAGACAGGATTACCACCTCACTCAGCCTTGCCCATTAGAGAAAAAAAAACAAACAAAAACTCAGCACAAATCTCATCCTATAGGAACCTTATACAAACCACTGGATCAACCTTAGGAGGGCAGAAACCAAAGGGAAGAAAAAAATCAACCTTGAAACCAGGGAAAAGGAGACCTCAAACACAATAAGTTTTAAAAAAATAATAATGAAAATGCAGAGACATACTACACAAATGAAGGAACAAACTAGAAACATGGAAGTCCAAATAAATGAAGAGAATATAGGCAAACTACCTGAAAAAGAATTCAGAATAATGATAGTAAAGATGATCAAAAACCTTGAAAGCAAAATAGAGAAAATGCAAGAATCAATTAGCAAAGACCTAGAAGAATTAAAGAATAAACATACAGTGACAAACAACACAATTACTGAAATTAAAAATACTCTGGAAGGAATCAATAGCAGAATATCTGAAGCAGAAGAACGAATCAGTGAGCTGGAAGATAAAATGGTGGAAATAACTTCTTCAGAGCGGAATAAAGTAAAAAGAATGAAAAGAGCTGAGGATAGTCTCAGAGACCTCTGGGACAATGTCAAATGCACCAACATTCAAATTATAGGGGTCCTAGAAGAAGAGAAAAAGAAAGGTTATGAGAAAATTTTTGAAGAGATTGTGCTGCAAGATGAAAATTTCTCCAACATGGGAAAGGAAATAGTTAATCAAGTCCAAGAGGCACAAAGAGTTCCATACAGGATAAACCCAAGGAGAAACATGCCAAGACACATACTAATCAAACTAACAAAGACTAAACACAAAGAAAGAATATTAAAAGCAGCAAGGGAGAAGCAACAAGTAAAACACAAGGGAAACCCCATATGCTTAACAGCTGATCTTTCAGCAGAAACTCTGCAGGCCAGAAGGGAATGGAAAGATATATTTAAAGTACTGAAAGGGAAAAATCTACAACCAAGATTACTGTATCTGGCAAGGATCCCATCCAACATTAATGGAGAAATCAAAAGCTTTTCAGCCAAGCAAAAGTTAAGAGAATTCAGTATCACCAAACCAGCTTTACAACAAATGTTAAATGGACTTACATACTCCAAGAAATACAAGAGAAGGAAAAAAGCATCTACAAAATCAACACCAATTAAGAAAATGGCAATAGGAACACATATATGAATAATTATTTTAAATGTAAATGGATTAAATGCTCCAATCAAAAGACAAAGATTGGCTGAATGGATACAAAAACAAGACGCATATATACTCTGTCTACAAGAAACCCACTTCAGACCTAAAGACACATATGGACTGAAAGTGAGAGGATGGGAAAATATATTCCATGCAAATGGGAAGCAAAAGAAAGCTGGAGTAGCAATCCTCCTATCAGACAAAATAAACCTTAAAATAAAGAAGATTGCAAGAGATAAGGAAGGACACTACATAATGATCAAGAGATCAATCCAAGAAGAAGACATACAATTGTAAATATCTATGCACCCAACACAGGTGCACCTCAATACATATGATAAACACTAAGACATAAAAGGAGAAATTGAGAGTAACACAGTAATAGTAGGAGACTTTAACACCCCACTCACACCAATGGACAGAGCATCAAAAAAGAAAATTAATAAGGAAACACTAGTCTTAAATGGTACATTAGATGAGAAGGATCTCATTGATATATTTGGAACATTCCATCCAAATTCAGAAGAATATACCTTCCTCTCAAATGCACATGGAACATTCTCTAGGATAGACCACATCTTGGGTCACAAATCAAACCTCAGTAAATTAAAGAAAATTGAAATCATATCAGGCATCTTCTCCGACCACAACGCTATGAGACTAGATAGCAACTATAATTTAAAAAACTGTAAGAAACACAAACACATGAAGATTAAACAACACATTTCTAGATAACCAACAGGTTACTGAAGAAATCAAAAGGGAAATCACAAATCTCTAGAAACAAATGACAATGAAGACACGACAACTCAAAATGTATGGGATGCAACAAAAGCAGTTCTAAGAGGGAAGTTTATAGCAATACAATCCTACCTCAAGAAACAAGAAAACCATTGAATAGACAACCTAACTTTACACCTAAAACAACTGGGAAAAGAAGAACAAAAATCTCAGAAATTAGTAGAAGGAAAGAAATCACAAAAATCTGAGCAGAAATAAAAAAGAAATGAAAAAAACAATAGTAAAGATTAATAAAACTAAAAGCTGGTTCTTTGAGAGGATAAACAAAATTGACAAGCCTTTAGCCAGACTCATCAAGAAAAAAATGAGAGAAGAATCATATCAACAAAATTAGAAATGAAAAAGGAGAGGTTACAACAGACAAAGCAGAAATACAAAGGATTAGAAGAGACTATTAAGAACAACTATAAGGCAGTAAAATGGATAACCTGGAAGAAATGGACAGATTCTTAGAAAAGTTCAATCTTCCAAGACTGAACAAAGAAGAAATAGAAATTATGAACAACCCAAATACAAGCACTGAAATGGAAGCTGTGATCAAAAATCTCCCCAAAACACAAAAGTCCAGAACAAGATGGCTTCATAGGAGAATTCTATCAAACATGTAGACAAGAGCTAATGCCTGTCCTTCTAAAACTCTTTCAAAAATTTGCAGAGGAAGGAACACTTTCAAACTCATTCTATGAGGCCATCAACACCCTGATACCAAAACCAGACAAAGAAAACACAAAAAAAGAAAACTACAGGCCAATATCACTGATGAACATAGATGCAAAAATCCTCAACAAAATTTTAGCAAACAGAATTCAGAAACATATCAAAAAGCTCATACACCATGATCAAGTTGGGTTTATTCCAGGGATGCAAGGATTCTTCAATATATGCAAATCAATCAATGTGATACACCATATTAACAAATTGAATTGTAAAAAGCATATAATCATCTCAAAAGATGTAGAAAAAGTCTTTGAAAAAATTCAGCACCCATTTATGATTAAAACTCTTCAAAAAATGGCCATAGAAGGAATCTACTTCAACATAGGAAAGGCATGTATGATAAGCTTACAGCAAACATTATTCTCAATGGTGAAAAACTGAAAGCATTGCCCCTAAGATCAGGAACAAGACAAGGGTGTCCACTTTCACCACTGTTATTCAAAATAACTCTGGACGTCCTAGCTATAGCAATCAGAGAAGAAAAAGAAATAAAAGAAATCCAGATTGGAAAAGAAGAAGTAAAGCTCTCATTGTTTGCAGATGACATGATACTGTACATAGAAAACCCTAAAAATATTATCAGAAAATTACTAGAGTAAATCTAGCAAAGTTTCAGGGTACAAAATCAATACACAGAAATCACTTGCATTTCTATATACTAACAATGAAAAATCAAAAAGAGAAATTAAGGAATCAATCCCATTCACCATTGCAACAAAAAGAATTAAATATCTAGGAATAAACTTACTTAAGGAGACAAAAAAATTGTACACAGAAAAGTATGAGACACTAATGAAAGAAATCAAAGATGACATAAACAGATGGAGAGAGATTCCATCCTGGGTAGGAAGAAACAATATTGTAAAAATGACTATATTACCAAATGCAATCTACAGATTCAGTGTGATCTCTATCAAATTACCAATGGCATTTTTCACAGAACTAGAACAAAAAATTTCACAATTCATATGGAAACACAAAAGACCCCAAATAGCCAAAGCAGTCTTGAGAAAGAAGAATGGAGCTGGACGAATCAACCTTCCTGACTTCAGATTATACTACAAAGCCACAGCCATCAAGACAGTATGGTATGGCACAAAAACAGAAATATAGACCAATGGAACAAGATAGAAAGTCCTTAAATAAACCCATGCACCTATGGGTATCTTATTTTTCCCAAGGGAGGCATGAATATACAATGGGGCAAAGACAGCCTCTTCAATAAACGGTGCTTGGAAAACTGGACAGCTACATGTAAAAGAATTAAATTAGAACACTTCCTAACACTACACACAAAGATAAACTCAAAATGGATTAAAAACCTAAATGTGAGTCCAGAAACTATAAAACTCTTAGAGGAAAACATAAGCAGAACACTCGATGACATAAATCAAAGCAAGATCCTCTGTGACCCATCTCCTAGAGTAATGGAAATAAAAACAAAAGTAAGCAAGTGGGACCTGATTAAACTTAAAAGCTTTTGCACAGCAAAGGAAACTATATGCAAGGTGAAAAGACAACCATCTGAATGGGAGAAAATAATAGCAAATGAAATAACTGACAAAGGATTAATGTCCAAAATATACAAGCAGTTCATACAACTCAATACCAGAAAAATGAACAACCCAATCAAAAAGTGGGAAAAAGACCTAAAACAGACATTTCTTCAAAGAAGACATACAGATGGCTAACAAACACATGCAAAGATGCTCAGTATTGCTCATTATTAAAGAAATGCAAATCAAAACCACAATGAGATATCACCTCACACTGGTCAGAATGGTCATCATCAAAAAGTCTACAAAGAATAAATGCTGGAAAGGATGTGGAGAAAAGGGAATGCTCTTGCACTGTTGGTGGGAATGTAAATTGATACAGCCAATATGGAAGACAGTATGGAGATTCCTTAAAAAACTAGGAGTAAAACCATCATAAGACCCAGCGATCCCACTCCTAGGCATAAACCCTGAGGAAATCAAAATTGAAAAAGACACGTATCCCATTGTTCACTGGAGCACTATTTACAATGGCAGATGGAAGCAACCTAGATGTCCATTGACAAATGAATGGTTAAAGAAGTTTTGCTATATATACACAATGGAATATTACTCAGCCCTAAAAAGGAACACATTTGAGTCAGTTCTGAAGGTGGATGAACTTAGAACCTATTATACAGAGTGAAATGAGTCAGAAAAAGAAAGATACATATCATATTCTATTGTATATATACAGAATCTAGAAAAATGGTACTGAAGAACTTATTTACAGGGCAGCAATGGAGAAACAGACCTAGAGAACAGACTTATTGGACATGGGGGGAGGGGAGGAGTGGGTGAGATGTATGGAAAGAGTAACATGGAAACTTACATAACCATAGGTAGCCGATGGGAATTTGCTGTACGCCTCAGGAAATTCAAACAGGGGTTCTATATCAATCTAGAGGGGTGGGATGGGGTGAGAGATCGGAGGGAGGTTCAAAAGGGAGAGGATATATGTATACCTCTGGCTGATTCATGTTGAGGTTTGAAGTGAAGTGAACTCTTAGTCTCTCAGTCCTGTCAGACTCTTTGCCACCCCATGGACTGTCGCCCGCCTACCCTGGCACACTGTATACTGGACTTGAATTCTACAGTCCCTCAATCTCAAAGGATAGGGGTCTAGATCTCAAGTATTACAAGCAACGACAAAATATTTGGGTGTTTCTATGGGTTGCTCTCTCTAGAACCCGCATGGAACTATGTGTAGTTTTCTTACTTGGCGAAGTGGTAGTCGGAATAAGCAGATACATAAATAAAATGGGTCACTCCAGAGCAATTTCAGCTCATTGTGACATCCCTTATAAATAAAAGATGGTCTCTGGAGTTGATACAGGTTTGTATCTCCTTATATCTGAGTCAGTGTCATCATCACAATGATTTAACCCAACTATATGAAACTGAAGGTCAATTTTTCTGGAGACTAACAATATTCAACTTAGATTTATTTGATATTAGGGCTATTACAAACCATGACAGGGAGAAATGTTTGTTACAACACAATTTATTTTATATGAGCATCCTTTATGCCAAGAGTCATAATACATTTTACAGTGATACATAAGCTAATGGTCCTTGTACAATGCTGATTTTTCGATGTTTATTTCACATGGGATAAAAAATCGGTTGTTTTATTTTCTGGCAGGTAACAGCTGACTTTTCAACAACTGTGTTAAAGAAAATAATCCCAGAGGTTAAGAAAAGACCAGAAAGACCACAGACCTGGAACATCATGATTTACCCTCTCCCAGTGCCTCATACGGAACTGAGGAAATACAGCATTGTGGTGAAAACAAAGGAGGAGAGAAAAGAACAGGAAACGATGGTATTCCTCACTAACAGGGAAAATCTGTCAACCAAGGAATATTTGTTCCTAAAAGAAGTGAAAAACACTCCCTTGTATTTTGCCAGTAAGTGTGCAGCTCCTCAGCTGCTTTCAGGGTACCGATGTTCTAACATTTAAATGATAAAGTAAGACAATTTGAAGTTCACCATATCAAATATACCAACAGCTCCCCAAGGAACAAGAAAGAAGAATCAATGGCTGTACTGCTGAATGCTTTAGGCCTGTGGTAATATTTTCATAAATTAAATTTATAACCAACTGGTTTGCTTTCTTTTGCTCTTTCATTGAAGTCAAAACATCGTATCTCCCCATCAAGAGAGATGATACTGACAGTTTCAGACAGATTTTTTGGCTTTCTCTTTTCTTTTAGCCCCAGTCCCTCATCTTAGCATAGAAACTCTGGGAAATTCTTGCTTCCAAGGGAATAGAGGGTATGCAGGGTTCTTCTAAAACCACATAGAAGTGACTCAGCTGGTCAATGGTAAAGCCTTTTATTCCCCAAGGACACAAATTCAGGAGAAAGTCTCATTGGGTTTTAGGGCAAATGACTCAATATCTAAAGTGCAGAAAATCCAATGCTTCATTGGTATTCACTTGAGGATTTCCAAAATCTCCTGCTAATATGTAGTTCATTTATTCCTCCTCCTTCTCCTTTAAATTCCATGCTCTTTTTTTATCACTCAAAGGGAAGACATAGATCTAATCAGATTTATTATTTTTTTAATTTATAAAATGCCTGCTTGTTAAAATATGTTTGAATTTTTAAGAAGGTCAGATATGATGGCAAATGAGATTTTTGGCAAAGTTAATGGCAAAAACAAAGAGGCTTTGAGGAGATAGAGTAGTGAAAGAATGCTTCTGAATTAGATGAGGCTAGAGTTTGAGCCTTAGTCCTGAAACTAGCTGTGTAATCCTGGACAAGTCACTTCTCCTTTTTAACTCCCAGATTTTCATCTATAAAATGGAGTTAAGAGACACCTTGTAGAGTGATTGCAATGACTAAATGCAATGATAATATAAAGATTCTAGTATGATGCCTCTCATATAGAAAGCCTGGCATACAGCAGGCAATGAATAGATGACAACAGGCTTTGTCATTGCTGCTGCCAGAGGTTTAAGTTATCACCCCATACTTTTGCATTCTTCCTTGAGAACAGATGACGGACAATACTGAACTTGGACTCACAAAGTAGGGGCTAGTTGTTAACAAGGTGGTCAGTTCTCTCATTCTTCCATAAGACTCTTCCTCCCAAGATACTTACTACAAAGCCTAGTGAGCTGGATAATTAACAAGGAAGTCTATGACCACTTCATGGGTCATGATCAATATCACCCACAATGACAAATATTTATTGAGCTTTTCAAGTATTTGTTAGATAGAGATAAAGTACTGTGTAGGAACCAGAGGTTGTGGTTTTAAATAACTTTTCATATTGATTAATAAGATAGCTTCCTGGAAACACATATAAAAATAAATAACTCTTTTGAAATTGTTTCAAATGTGTCTGTCATAAAATTAGCTGAAGCATAAGTCAGGAGAGCTGGAAGGTCTTACAGGGAAATATTAGAGTAAAAGTGGAGCTCTGTCAAGGCATACAATGCCAAGGAGGTGATCTAGAAAGATGTGATCAGGGTAGAGAAACCATAGTGATACACTGTACCCCACGTCTAGCAAAAGAGGGGCATCGGAGGAACAAGAGGAGGGGGAGTGGTTACTGGAATGCAGAGACAGAAACAACTGCGTGGAGACAAAGCCTGAAAGGATCTCTGATTTTCGATATTGCAATAGAGCCTGCCTGCCATGACCTTGCAAGGAGGGAGAATAAATACTCCTTCTTCACTGTCCTTCCTCCCTCTGATCTTCTGCTAGGGCATCCATTGGCTAAACCCAACCAGATGGCAGAGAGCAAGAGAGTTCTTGCAATCCGTGTGGACCAGTCTCCCAGGGCAGAGAGCAAGGTGAAGGTCATAGAGTGGGCCTGGAGGGCAGATGGAGGACCTGCAGTCTACCCATAGACTCAGGCAAGATGAAACCAAGTCTTAAAGTTGGAAAACTCATAAACCTGATGGCCCTTTATAGAAAGAATCGCATCTGGCTCACTTTGTAATCTTATTGTCCAACAATTACCTTGCTCAGAGTAAGCTCTCAACAAATATTTGTTATAGGTACAGTGGTGTCACTTGGGTATTCTTCACTTTAGTACTGGATTTTTTTTTTTAAAGAAGAACATTTTCAATTTGCTACTAAACTGATCAAAAGCTTGTCTCTATGGAGTCATGGAGAAATAGGAAAATAGACAAAGTGACAAAAGTTTGGCATGTGAAGTCAAAACTGTCTTATCTCCAATGAGCTGTGCAAGGCAGCTCTGCACATGAATGCATTCCGCAGCAAAGTCTGGCTCCTTCCCAGCAAGTTGAAGTTTAAATCCTATATTAATGCTATTGACTGATGTAAATGGATCCCCACAATTTAACTAAAGCAGCAGTACTTTTAGGTTAACAGTTGGAGAGGCAAATTTAAAGAAGAGTAAAAAATGAAATAATTCTGTGAATTTCGAAGTTAAGCTTCCACCATTACATTTTTTTAAATTTCTATGTTTTTCGTATTAAAATTCTCTGTGGTATTTTTATTTTTGATCATGCTGCATGCTAAGTCACTTCAGCTGTGTCCAACTTTTTGCGACTCTACAGACCATAGTTCACCAGGCTCCTTTGTCCATGGGATTCTCCAGGTAAGAAAATTGGAATGAGTTGCCATGCCCTCCTCCAGGGGATCTTCCTGACTAGGGATTGAACCCATGTCTCTTATATCTTCTGCATTGGTGGGTTCTTTACCTCTAGTGCCATCTGGGAAACCAGTGTTAAAATAATTGTACTAGGGTGAAACTTCCTAAGCCTTGACCATAAGTTTTACAAAAGCTGACTAAATATAAAACTTTAGGAACTGTTTAAGCAGGACAGGTGATTCTGGGTCACAGGTCACATACTGCGATGTCATTTAGGACAGTATATTTCAAACAGTAAGCAATAGACTTCACATAGCAATCTAGTACACACTCAGATATATACTGAATCACAACACAAAATGTTTTTCTTAGTGTAGACAGTGGTCAAATGTTTTGAAATGAATTTTCCTAAATGCTAGTGTGGCGTTTGCTCTGCTTAAAACATGCCTTAATGTATGATATTTTAAAAGTACTATTGATACACATGAAATCTTCTATTTATCCATCCATCTGAAACAAATACTGTGTCTTTCTATTTGCCATGCATGCTGATAAGCTGTATTCTTTTCTGGTCTATTTATTTCTTTAAAAACTGCTGACTACTACCCTCTAAATTAATTTCAAGACCCACTAATGGATAGAGACCCACAATGTTAAAAGGCTTGATTTGGCTTAGTGTATATATAAATGCCAATTGTGAAAAATAAGAAACTACAAGGCAGCCTAAAAATAAAATGATGAGGACTGGAGAAACTAAAGAGAAAAACAACAGGATCATTTATCCAGGGACCTATGGAGATGGCGGGGCCCATTTTACATTAAGAGTTGGGACAGAACTCAGAAAATAACCTATTAGTTCATTCACCCACACATTTTTCTCCCATTAATTCAACCACTCATTCCACAGACTTTGAGTTCCTGCTGTGTGTTATTCTCTCTATATAGAGAGATAAAAGTCTCAGTACCAGTACTCTCCAGAAGTTCACAATCTGGGAAGATGGAGACAAGTATGGAGATACTTGTTGTACAGATGACATCAGCTGCTGTAGACAGACAGGATGTCAAGTAAACAGGAGGCTGTGTGGTCAGCAAGACTGGAAAGTTAGGTACACTGTACACCGGAGGCCATGCTAAAGACATGCTAGGCAACCTCAAGAACCTGCCCAGGTTGCTTTTTCAGGGCTTCAGTTAAGGTAACCAAGGTCTCAGTCCTTATTCTGTCTTTTATTACCCGAGTGACCTTGAACAATCTTTTGAGCCTCAGTCTTTCCATCTATAAAATGAAAAGTTAATGATACCCACCTAGAGGAGTTGTGATAAGGATTAAGGAGGACAGTGTACAATAAGGACCTTAGCACTGTACCGGGAATCCAACATATGCTCACTGCCACTACCAGTACCACGGTCAGCATCAAGCTCGTCCTTCTGCTTTCTCCCTCCAACTAAAAGCTCCCTTGCAAAATGGAATCCCGAATGATTGGACTTTGAGGCTGCGTCTCCTGAATTTATACAAGCATGGCAGTTGTCCATGCTGAGACAGAGACCATGGCCTGAAGTCTTTAGAGAAGAATGTGGAATAAAGGCTCCAACATTAAGCATCATTGGTCCGGAGTATCTTTTCCTGAAGTTTTAATACTGTTGTTTGAATAGTTTAATTGTGTGATTTTAAGTATTCTGGTGCTTTGAGGGCTTAACAGCTCATGGTATAATTACTTAGAGATGAAATGTAAAATAAGGAGTGAATAGCTATCAAACTTCAAAGTCTGCCATGAGCAACCACCAGGGAAGAGACAACTTAAATATAAAGCCCAACTCATTAAATTGAACTAAGATGCAAATGATAACTGATTGCTGATCACTTTGTGCTTAGCATAGTTAGAGGAGTCATGGAGAATATGAATTACCAGTAGATACGGGATATTACAAAGAACAATTTTATAGTGGAGAAGAAAGAAGAAGAGCCAGATTAAAGAAGACAATGACCAATCTTGACTACTAAGATTCAATTTCCACTTCCATGTTTCCTAAGTTATATTTTTTATGCTCTGATCTTACTTCAATAAATGAGACATTCAAATAAAACGATCACAAACAATACTAGTATACATCTCACTACAGAACTCTGACCCAACCATGGTAAAAATCTGCTACCATTCCTTCTTCTACCCACTTACCCAAAATACTTCAACAGAATCAGAAATTCTGAGTCACCAACCTAGTCACTGGATTGAAAAAGGAATAGATCCCCATTATCAGGCTAAATGTTTCCATTGAGAATGATTTGGATGATGTGAAGAAGTGCTCTCTAAAAGACTCCATCTCTATGTGTTAAATCAAATAAATAAATGATAACAGGATGCTGGTTTGGGTTATAATCTTGTTCCAGCTTACAGCAGTTGCTAATGCAAATGAAAAAGAATGAAGTCAGGCCCTCTTAACAATTGTCTTTGAAGGCAATGCCAGCTCCTGGAAACCCATAGTGATGAAACCAGGTGCAAAAGTGAGACTTGGTTCTATGGTCCATCATTTATTTGCTGGAATCAAAGGTTGCCTTGTTTCTTGACAGATGGAGCCAGGGGACTAGGGATCAAAGGGAAAGAAACAAGAAAGGCACTTCTTAGTGAATGGTGGACAAAGATCTTAGCAATATTTATCCTTGAGACTTTTCCAAATTGTGTAATTCTTAATAAAATAACCAAGAAGCTTTAATTTTTGTCTTGAGCTTAAAATATTATAGCACAAAGGCAAGTGAATTTTAAAATGGGCAAAAGACTTGATATGTCTCCAAAGATATGTAAATGGCCAAGAAGCACATAAAAATATGTTCAATCTCATTAGTCATTATGGAAATGCAAACCAAAGCCACAACGAATGCCAATTCACAAGGATTAGGATAGCTATTAAAAAAAGAAAGAAAAAATAATGTGTTGGCAAGGATATAAAGAAGTTGGAACCCTTATACATTGCTAGAAGAAATGAAAATAGTGCAGTTATGTGTGTGTGTGTGTCAGTCACCCAGTCATGTCCAACTCTTTGCAATGCCATGAACTAGTTTGGCAGTTCCTCAATAAGTTAAACATAGAATCAATTCAACTCCAAAGTTCATACCTAAAAGAACTGAAAAATAGTGTTCCAACAAGGACTTTTCCAAAAATATTCATAGCACAAATATTCACAATAGCCAAAAGGTAGAAACAATTCAAATATTTATCAGCTGATGAATGGATAAACAAACAAAAAAAAATGTAGTATATCCAGACATAAAAATGAATAAAGTACTGACACACACTAAAACATGGACAAATCTTGAACATATGCTAAGTGAAAGAAGCCAAATACAAAGACCACATGTTGCATGATCCCATTTATACAAAATATTCAGAATTAGCAAATTCATAGAAACAGAAGCAGATTAATGAGCAAATGTCAGGGTCTGGAGAAGGGATAATAGGGAGTAACTGCTTTATTAAAATATAAAAAAAATTAATTTTTTAAAAAACGGCAGAAGACTTATATAGACATTTCTCCAAAGAAAGCATACAGATGGATAACAGACACATAAAAAGATGCTCAACATCACTAATTATTAGAGAAATGCAAATTAAATCCCAATGAGGTATGACCTCATACTGATCAGAATGGCCACCATCAGAAAGTCTACCAATAATACGTACTAGAAAGGATACAAAGAAAATAGAACCCTCCGACACTGTTGGTGAGAATGTAAAGTGGTAAATCATTATGGAGAACATGGAGATTCCTTTAAAAAAACTATAAATAGAGCTACTGTATGATCTAGCCATCCCTCTCCTGGGCATTTATCCAAAAGAGATGAAAACTTTGATTTGAAAAGATACCTGTGACCCAATGTTCATAGAACTAATATTTATAATACTCAAGGCATGGAAACAACTCAAATGCCCATCAAAAGGTGATTGGTTAAAGAAGTTGTGATATATATATATATATATATATATATATATATATATACACAGACACACACATACATGCACATACATATATACTATATAATAGAATATTATAGTCACATACATAATGGAATATTATATATATATATAAAGAAATATTACTCAGCCATAAACAAGAATGAAACTGCCATTTGTAGCCTCATGGATGACCTAGAGAATATCATACTAAGTGAAGCAACACTTCCCAGGTAGAGCAGTGGTAGAGAATCTACCTGTCAACACAGGAGACACAGGAGACACAGGTTCAATCCCTGGGTTAGAAGATCCCCTGAAAGAGAAAATGGCAACCCATTCCAGTATTCTTGCCTGGAGAATTTCATGGACAGAGGAGCCTGGAGGGCTACAGTCCATATGGTCACATAGAGTTGATATCACTGAGCACCATGCACGTGCACACACATGAAGTAAGGCAAACAGAGAAAGACAAATACGCTATCACTTATACGTAGAATCTATAAACTAATACAATGAATTTACATACAAAACAGAAACAGACTTAGAGACATAGAGAAAAAACCTATGGTTACAAAGGGGGAAAGGAAGATAGTAGGAGGGATAAATTAGGAGTATCAGATTAACAGATACAAACTACTATGCATATAAAGGGGCTTACCTGGTGGTTCAGACCGTAAAGAATCTGTGTGCAATGTAGGAGACTTAGGTTCAATCTCCAGGTTGGGAAGATACCCTGGAGAAGGAAATGGCAACCCACTCCAGTATTCTTGCCTGGGAAATCCCATGGCCAGTGGATTCCAGAAGGTTATATTCCATGGGGTAACAAGAGTCAGACACAACTTACTAAACCAAACCATACATAAAATAGATAACAAGCATTTATGCATAACACAGGAATATATTCAATATCAACTTTTAATAACCCATATTTAAAATAATTTGAAAAAATACATATAACTGAATAACCTTACTGTACACCTGAAACTAACAGATTATTGTAAATCAACTATACTTTGATAAAAGAATCAAAAAACTGTGTTTACTAAGCATGAACATAGTTTTCTTTTAAAATGGATATTTATTTAGGCTTAAAGTAAATCCTAATTACTGGCTGGAAGTAAGAGGATGATGGAGATTTAGGAAGAAAGAAACATATGAGAAGTATTCCACAGCACTACCCATGTTAAAACATCTTATAGAAGTAGCCAGTTTTTCCATTTTTAAATAGTCAAATATGAGACGCTATTTTTTGCTGTGGATGCACAGTAAGTAAAATAGATGTGCATTCAACCATGTTCATATTTTGTTACCTGTATTTATTTAAATGAGCATAGCCTATAATTTCTGTTCACAGCATCACCATTTTTCTCCCCGGTAATATGAAATACTGATAATTTTGTTCTTGACTCCCCTTGCAGTGACAGGGAGCAAGCATGTTTACATACTTGTAATAAGCTACTCCCCCTAGCAGCCCACAATCAACTGCATTCTATCCTCATATTTCTGTCTATTAGATAGTGACACCTTATTGTCTAAGGACACTATTTTGATTCTTCAGGCCATCTTGAACCTGAGTTTAAGAACAAGGAAAGGAAGGAACCCAATTTCTTAGAACTGATAGCTTAGAAGTTGTTTCTGTACAACTTAAGCAGAAGTATGTTCACTCCTTGGAACATTTATTGACATACTACTGCTACTACTGCTAAGTCACTTCAGTAGTGTCCGACTCTGTGTGACCCCATAGACGGCAGCCCACCAGGGTCCGCCATCCCTGGGACTCTCCAGGTAAGAACACTAGAGTGGGCCACCATTTCCTTCTCCAATGCATGAAAGTGAAAAGTGAAAGTGAAGTCACTCAGTCGTGTTCGACTCTTAGAGACCCCATGGACTGCAGCCTACCAGGCTCCTCCATCCATGGGATTTTCCAGGCAAGAGTACTGGAGTGGGGTGCCACTGCCTTCTCCACATACTGGGACTTTATAAATACCAGAAATAATACAGTACATCTTCCTGAATTGTCAATTTCTTTCCATGATAAGTGACCTAAGAACATTATTTTTATATTAAAACAGATATTTTATGGAGCAAAATGCAAGAAGTATAATCTTACAAATGTGTATTTTTAACATTATAGAAGACTGAAATGTCTCACCAGTTTTCCGTCACTGAAGGAGCAAGTTCATTCTCTGCCTTCAGAAATAAATAAAAGCACTGTGTAAACTGCAGCAAACCAAACAAAATTTTGGCAACATAGCATGGGGCATGTTGGTACAGAAGTATGAGGATCTCACCTAATGCCACACAGAAAGTGACAAACTTATTTCAAAAAATATATGGGGCTGGCCAAAAAGTTCACTCGGGTTTATATCTGAACGAACATTTTGGCCAACTCAAAATTATTACAGTTAGTTCACAAAGTGTTTCTACACATGCAATTCACTCAGTCCTTACAATGCTCTTGTGAGGTTGGCATTTTATACAGAAGGGTAAGGAAGCTCTGAAAATTTAAGCAATGTTCATCAATAGCGGTAGTAATAGACTAAGAAATACAGGTACACTGAAGCAAAGCAAAACACAGGGATGAAGATGGATGGAGAACTGATTCAAAGTCAGTAGCTAGATGACAGTGATGCAACTGCATTTATCCCTCAGAGGGGAGGCAGAATTCTCATCTAGAGTAACTGAAATAGAGAGAGCAGTGGTTCAATGGAAAGTGGGGGTTAAACCTTGTAACTAAAACCCCCAAATATGCACACTAAGTGAAAAGATCCTCAGCATCCCAGAAACCAAGGTTATATCCTAATTCCCTGAAGAAATCATGTCTCCTTAGAGTAGAACCAACATATAGGGCTTTCCTGGGGGCTCAGTGGTAAAGAATCCACCTGCCAATGGAAGAGACACAGGTTTGATCCCTGATCCAGGAAGATCCCACATGCTGTGGAGCAACAAAGCCCATGAGCCACAACCACTGAGCCTGTGCTCTAGAGCCTGGGGCTGCCACCCCTGAGCCCACATGCCCCAACTACTGAAGCCTGAGCACCCTCGAGTCCATACTCTGCAACAAAAGAAGCCACCTCATGAGAAGCCCATGCACCGCAACTAGAGAGTAGCCCCCACTTGCCACAAATAGAGAAAAGCCCACGCAGCAACAAAAACCCAGCACAGTCCAAAATAAATAAATAAAACTATTTTTTAAAACCCTACACATACAAAATTAAGAGTCCTCAAAAAGCTGGATCAGCAAGACCAAGTTACAGTGAATGCAAACTCTCCACCCAACATGCAACTTTCAATCAGCTTTTATTCTTTGCTTTATTCTTAAATATAAATCAGCAGCAGAAGATGCCATAAATTATGGAAAGTTTCCAAACTGAAAGTCAAAAATCAAAACAAACAGAAAAAAGGAAATGGTAAAAAGTAATATGCATACATAATATGTGCAGGAAACATAAAAATGTAATGACATGATATAAATAAAAAAGATACTGCATCCATAAAATAAGAACAGATTGTTATGGAACAGAAATAATCTAAGAATGCAAAAGAACTCTTGAAAAGGAAAATTTTAATAGCAGAATATTAAAAACCTAATCACTGGAATATACATATAACTCAATCTGCTCTAAAGCAGAATAAAAAAGTGAAAAGAAAAAAAACCCAGAGAATAAAGCCATATCTCTAATCTAAGATCAACAGAAAGAGATCTGAAAAAATAGATAGGATGGATTTATCAAAGAAATAATTCAAGAAAATTTCCCAGAGTATAAGAGCAAACTGGAATCTCCATGCTCAACCTGTTTACTGAAGTCGAGCACAATTCATTTAAGAGGATATACATTTTAGCCTACTATATTTAAGTATCATAACTCCAGAGGTGAAGAAAATTTCTTAAGGTTCCTAATGAGAAAAAATCAGGCACAAAGGAGCAAAAAATCAAGATAGAATCAGATCCCCAACTATAAAATGATAGAACAATTCCTCCAAAATTCTTAAGGAAAAGATTTCCTAGCTAAATGCTATTCTTAACAAATATCAATCTAGTAGGAGGTTAGAATAAAGACTCATTCAGGGAGAAAAAATGCAAAAACAACCCCTATCTTTCTTGTCACTTTTTCTTAGGAAGTGCCTGGAAGAGGTCATAGAGCAAAATAAGAGACTTACCAACAAAGAGAAAGAGTAGAATTATTTTCAAGATTAGAATGTGAGTCTCTTCATGAGCTGATTTGTGAAAACTTCTCCACACTTCACTACATTTCACTATAGTGTTTCGTGAATTTGCCTGCCTCTCACTGGACTGTGTGCCTAGCACAAAATATAGTCTTGAAATGGTAGTGAGTAAAAATTGTCAAATAAATGGCAAGCAAATATTGTAGAAGCTGTATGAGAGAATTGGGGAGTACATTTAGAGCATCCAGCCCCAGAAAATTGGATAGATTGAAAAAAAATACCTTCTAATATCCCTTTAACTAACACAGAGGATTTATAATCAGACTGATTTTTAGATAAATAAATGCTAAAGATTGGATGTCATGATAGTAGCTATCAGTTGACTCATTGGAAAAGGAAGAACTCTGGATATGATGGCGCCTGTAGTTGGCCATGTCTAGCATAAATTATGGAGAAGGAAATGGCAACCCACTCCAGCGTTCTTGCCTGGAGAATCCCAGGGACAGTGGAGCCTGGTGGGCTGCCATCTATGGGATCGCACAGAGTTGGACACAATTGAAGTGACTTTGCAGCAGCAGCAGCAGCAGCAGCAGCATAAATTAAGAGCAAACCTCCTTCTCTAGAAAGAAGCCAACTTCTTTGCTTCTGATTCTGTGAAGAGTAGAAAGTCAATTCCAGTTACCTGAAACACTGGTCTGAACTACTCCAGCAAAGCCACCCTAATGAAAATTTCTCTTAAGAAATGACTGGAAGTTGTCAAGATGCCAAATTGTACCCAGTACAAAGTCTCCTAGAGTGTGAGAGCATTTATGTGAAATACAGCATTTATGTGAAATACAAATCCTCTTGATATCTCTCGAGTGAGAGCCTGATCTTTGTTATGCACAAGTCAAAATCAGAAGGCTGCAAATGGCAGTCTTCATTCATTTTATGTCGGAATAATATTCCAGTGTATATATGTGCCACACCTTCTTTATCCACTCCTCTGTCAATAGACATTTAGGTTGCTTCCATGTCTTGGCTATTGCAAATAGTGCTGAAATGAACATGAGAGTGCACTCGTCTTTCTGAATTATTGTTTTCTCTGGGTATATGCACAGGGTCATATGGTAGCACTATTTTTCGTTTTTTTAAGGAACCTCTGTACTGTTCTCTGTAGTGACTATACTTAGAGATTGTCACACTGAGTAAAATAGACCAGATAGAGAAGGACAAATATCATATGACATCACTAACACATGGAATCAAAAAATGGTACTGCTGAACTTATTTACAAAGCACAAATAGAGTTACAGATGTAGAAACCAATCTTATGATTACTGGGGGGAAGTGTTGCTGTTCAGTCACTCAGTTGTGTCTGACTCTTTGCAACCCCAGGGACTGCAGCACGCCAGGCTTCCCTGTCCTTCACTATCTCCCAGAGCTTGCTCAAACTCATGTCCATCGAGTCGGTGATGCCATCCAACCATCTCATCCTCTGTTGTCCCCTTCTCCTCCTGCCTTCAATCTTTCACAGCATCAGGGTCTTATTTTCTAATGAGTCAGTTCTTCACATCAGGTGGCCAAAGTGTTGGAGCTTCAGGTTTAGCATCAGTCCGTCCAGTGAATATTCAGGACTGATTTCCTTTAGGATTGACTGGTTTGAGCTCCTTACAGGCCAAGTAACTCTCAAGAGTCTTCTCTAACACCACAGTTCAAAAGCATCAATTCTTTGGCGCTCAGCCTTTATGGTCCAACTCTCACATCTATCCATGACTACTGGAAAAACCATAGCTTTGACAACTGGAAAAACCATAGCTTTGACTAGATGGCAAAGTAATGACTCTGCTTTTTAATATGCTGTCTAGGTAGAATTGGACATGGAACAAAAGACTGGTTCCAAATAGGGAAAGGAGTACGTCAAGGTTGTATGTTGTCACCCTGTTTGTTTAACTTATGTGCAGAGTACATCATGTGAAATGCCAGGCTGAATGAAGCACACACTGGAATCAAGATTGCCGGGAGAAACATCAATATCCTCAGATATGCAGATGACACCGCCCTTATGGCAGAAAGTGAAGGAGAACTAAAGAGCCTCTTGATGAAAGTGAAAGAGAGTGAAAAGTTGGCTTAAAACTCAACATTCAGAAAACTAAGCTCACAGCATCCAGTCCCATCACTTCATGGCTAATAGATGGGGAAACAATGGAAATAGTGACAGACTTTATTTTCTTGGGCTCCAAAATCACTGCAAATGGTGACTGCAGCCATGAAGTTAAAAGATGCTTGCTCCTTGGCAAAAAGATATGACCAACATATTAAACAGAAGAGACATTACTTTGCCAACAGAAGTCCATCTAGTCAAAGCTATGGTTTTTCCAGTAGTCATGTATGGATGTGAGAGTTGGACTATAAAGAAAGCTGAGTGCCGAAGAATCGGTGCTTTTGAATTGTGATGTTGAAGAAGACTCTTGAGAGTTACTTGGACTGCAAGGAGATCCAACCAGTCAGTCCTAAAGGATATCAATACTGAATATTCATTGGAAGGACTGATGCTGAAGCGGAAACTCCAATACTCTGGCCACCTGCTGTGAAGAACTAACTCACTAGAAAAGACCCTAATACGGGGAAAGATTGAAGGGGACCACAGACAATGAGATGGTTGGATGGCATCACTGACTCAATGGACATGAATTTGAGCAAGCTTTGGGAGTTGGTGATGGACAGGGAAGTCTGGTGTGCTATAGTCCATGGGGTTGCAAAGAGTCAAACATGACTGAGCGACTGAACTGAACTGCGGTTTGTTACAGCTTTTCTTCCAAGGAGCAAGTGTCTTTTAATTTCATGGCTACAGTCACCATCTGCAGTGATTTTGGAGCCCAAGAAAGTAAAGCCTGTCACTGTTTCCATGGGAGATGGATAAATTGGGAGATTGGTATTGACATATACACACTACTATATATAAAATAGATAACTAATAAGAACCTTCTGTATAGCTCTAGAAACTACTGAGTTATCTGCAATGGCCCATATGGAAAAAGACTCTAAAAAAGAATGGATATATGTATATGTATAACTGAGTCATTTTGCCATACAGCAGAAAGTAATACAACATTATACATCAACTATATCCCAATAAAATTTTTTAAAAAGATCAGGAGGATATTTTCTATCACAATATCTTCATTTTCAAATCATTTTATTCAAACTTCATAAAATAATTTTTATAGAGCATTAGACTGTGCTTTAAAAACTTGACAAAGCCAAGAAAGCTAAACTACATCTCCTTCATACTTTAGCCATAGCTATTGAAAACAGAAAGTAAGATACTTTTTGGTGTAGAAATTCTTGATGTGCATATGTTAGGGAAGGGGGGAAACGCTTAGGAATTACAAAAGGCCATGAGTTCCCTTCCATGATCAAGACTTCTAAGACGTCCTGCCTTGTACTCTGCAACATATTCTAGCAGACAGGAGGCCGGGCCCTCCCAATTCCAAACTAAATGATCTGATAGAGCCATCACTCTTTAAGGCCAAGTTGAATAGCACTGCTTTAACTTGTCCCAGAAACTGTTTGAATTAACAATAATAGCTCTGCTTTTGGCTTTGGTCTGGCCAAGACACTTGGATCTTATAATTCAAAAGTATATCAGTAAATGTGCTGGAATAAAACCAAGTTGGTGCTCTCAAGACTTCAGAAATTGAGACTTCAAGGAAGAGAAATCTTGAGCAATCATAATTGTGATACTGTAGATGTCAGAGATCACAGAAGGAAGCTATAGAAAGTTAGTAATTTAAAGAGAGAGAGAGAAAAAAAAAAAGATCTAAAACACAGTAGGAGACCATTTTGACTTTCCTTATCTGTCCTATGTGTGAAGAAATGAGGGCTGCATTCCCCAGGAGTCTGATGAAAGAGGAAGAACCAAGTTTCCACTCAGATTTCATAGTCTTTAATTCCATGAAGGTACATTTTTGGTTTGGCAGTCACATTCTGCTGGTGAAAGTCAAAAGAGGGATCCTAAAAAGAGTAGTGTCAAAATGCCCACTGAGTTGTATCCCTTGCTGGGGTGTTAGAATAATGCCAGGCTGAGTACAAATTGGAAGTTCCTGTCGTATAACAGGTCTAGTCTGCGAACGGATGGGGAAAAAGTAGGCAAGTGTTCTTGGTAGACTGAGCAAAAAGAAAAAGAAAAAAGAAAGCACTTAATACATTTTTTCCTAGTCCACATCATTGCTCAATAAATCCTGAGATGAATTATTTCACAACACAGATAGTTTAGCTCTTGGATGTGCATGGAGTAAAACCAATCTAGTCAACTCTGAACTCTGTCATGCTAATGAAAGAAAATAGTGACATGGATAACCTAACAGAGTATAAAATCAGAAAGTCCCTTACTTGGGTTTATAGAAAATATTGTATTGTTTGAGAGGCATCATGTTTATCTTTGTGCTTGTGTTTTACTTGTGGAAATGTGAAAATTAGTGGCTAGCCTCTAAGTATACATCAACTGGCAGCGGAGACAACTGATGTAGGAGGAATAAATCAGCATGGAATGGAGCATTTCTGTAGATAAATTCCAGGTGGCAAATTTAGAGCTAATGGGTCATTCTATTATAAATGGGAATGGACATCAACTCATTATCTGAAAGGGGAAACTACAGCTGAGGCTACTTCACCTGACCCAGATCAGAAAATTAGAAGTCCCTTACCTCTGACTCTGACATCCTTCCCACTCAGGCCTACTATGTACTCCATGCATCTGCACATTAATACTTAGAGTGGACTGGAAGAATATAAATGCACTGACAAAAAACTCTTCTAAATTGATGAATGAGAGATCATCAAAGGGCTGTTTAGAGAAATTAAAATGCTTTATGACTGAGACGGGCATCGGGGGAAGCTTACCCTGCCAAAGTACATCTTCAGAGATCATGGCCAGAGAAAGAGCCTATTTGATGAAGGATAATGACGTTTGTCTCAATTTAAAATTGCTTAGGTCTTCACATAGTGTTTCCTGCAATGTTTTTGGGGGTTCTCTTAGTATAGGACAGGTACATGTGTGAGGTCTGGGATTAAATCTGAGTTGGAACCCTGCCTTGAGCACATTTTCTCCACTCTGGTTCCTCCCCCTGCTGACTTAGGCAAGTAACATAATCTTCTGAGGCTTACTTTCATTACCTGTAAAATGAACTTAACACTTGTATCTGTCTCGTAGGGCTATTGAAACTATCAAATGAAATGAAGTATGTATACACAGCCCAGGGTCTGGCATATAGTAAGTATTCAGTGGTGCTGGTGGTAAAGAACCCTCCTGCTAATGCAGGAGGCCTAAAAGATGCAGGTTCGATCCCTGGATTAGGAAGGTCCCCTGGAGGAGGGCAGGGCAACCCACTCCAGGATTCTTGCCTGGTGAATCCCAAGGACAGAGGAGCCTAGCAGGCTACAGTCCATAGAGTCGCAAAGAGTCAGTTATGACTAAAGTGACTTAGCATGCATGCATGAAAGTGTTCAACAAATGATATTTATTATCATTAAAAATCATAGGTCCACACACCTTTATTCAACCTCCTGATTTGAGCAAGCTCACATGCTCTCATATTTCCTCAAGATTTGGTGTCCACATTGCATTTTGCTCCTTTTCTATTCAGTAGCTCTTGGAAAAAAGTACATCTTTTCTCTTACTTCCTCTGTGTAGTTACTGCCAGACAAGGACTGTCACGATAAAAAACAAGTTTAAAATTTCCATTTACTTTAAATAGAGAGTCATAAAAGTAATCAATTGTAGTATATGAGGCTATAATGTTCCTGAGTGGTTTGAAGACAAAAATTTGAAACAGAATTTGATAAGGAACAATAAGATTTTATCAAACACAATTCTATTTTCTGGAAAAGTGAAGGGACATACCTGTAGTGGGTATTTTTCCCTTGGTATAATCTCTGTTTTCAAATCCTGGCGTTTATTGCCTTTCCATGGACAGCCTAGCCCACCACCTCTAATTTGGGCTGTTATAATAATCAGTTATGGACCTTACTGAGATCCTTGGTTGTATCTTTTTATAATACACATTCTCTGACACAACACTCATTTTTTTGAAAATATAAACATCAAGCTCAGAAATTCTTGGTCTAGCATACAGTGCTCTTTTTCATCTGGCACCTAACTTCACTCCGAGGACATCTTCTCCATATTTTTCATGAAAAGAAAGATCTACCAACACTGAACTCCTCTCCAGCATACTTCCAAACTTCCTGCCTTTGTGATTTTACTCAAGCTATTACCTCTGCCTGGGAAGTCCTTTCTCATCTTCCCTCCTAAAAAGCCCAAAATATCTTTTGTGAAACCAATCATATTTATCGTCTATTGAGCACATACTCGGTGTCAGGGACTGTTTTAAGCACTTACAACATAAATGTTAATTCAATCTCTACTAAATTGGATGAGTCGGTACTAATATCATCTCTATTTACAGAAAAGTGAGGTACACAAAGTTTAAGGAATATGTCCAAAGTCACACTGCTGGTAAGAAGGAGCTAATTCCAATCAGTTAGATTCAATTCTGTCTTCTTTTCTAGTATAGGATATTGCTTATACTGCCACTTCAGTGCTTTTTACAGTCTGATGTGTTGTTACAAGCTCCTTTTCTTGTTTACCTTTGGATTCTCAGTGTCCAGTGCTGAATCTTACTTGTAGTCAGTGCTTGTCTAATGGTTATCAACTGCATGGATCCAAGTAAGAAAAATATAGTTATGCTCTCTACAGATCTCCTTAACATCATGTATGCTATTGCATCTTTAGTGGGTTGCAAAAACGGGTTTAGCGGCAACTGAATACAAGTGAGAGTGTGTAGATGAGAGGAAATAACGAGTTTCAGAGATGGTATACTTTTGTAAAAGTACACACTTCAGCATATAGCAATAAACCAATGCCTTACACACTCCTAAATCCTGAAGAGTTTCTGAACATATAAGGAGAAATTGAAAACATAAAGCATAGCTTTTCAAAGCCCAAACCTTTTAAAATAAATGTCCTTTTTTCATTTCTATCTATTAGATTTTATATTAAGCTATACATATTAGGGAGAGTTAAGAGCCTCTTGAAACAGCGTAGTTTAGTTTTGACAGTAACTCTTTGGCAAAGACTTTTACTACATCATTTCTCCAGGACTCACTTCTCCTACTAAATGTCACAAGAAAACAGATAATATATGATATTTCATGCCCTCCATGGACATCACTTACCTTGACCAAAGTTTAGCTGAAGAATTACTATGGGAGAGTTACTATGGAAGAGTTACTGTGTTATTATAGAAACCTTTCAGATATTTCCAAAGATATCTCAGTATCCACTCAGCCTTTAAGAAAGGTGGGTGGCAAAGAGCAACTGTGTTATTTCAAAGAAAAAAAAAAAAACCATGGGACACTTAGCTTATGGAATCACAGCTTTTCTCATTTCCAAGTTAATGTTTATTGAGCACAATGTTACAGATACCAAAAAAAAAAGAAATGCATAAAACTGCCCTTTGCTCTCAAGAAGATTCACTTCTAACTGATCAGAAAGACATCTACTCAAATAGCTATTCCATTCTATAATCTGGCCCTTATTTAAGAAGCATCAGAGCCCAGATGAAAGAAGGAATCACCCTGCCTAGGTGTGGGCTAGAGCAGGGAGGGTTCTTCAAAGAGGTACCACTTCTGACCCTTAGGGAAGCACCCTACTTGACCTGGTAGGAAGGTATGGAGGACGCAAGTTGGGACCACAATTACAGGTAGGATGAAAAGCATTTACAAACTTAAAGGCAAAAAGAGAATCTTAAAATATTGTTTTGTTGGAGCATAGGGTGTCTAAAACTATAAAAGGAGGAGAAAGGTGGGAAAGAATCATAAAAGAGATTTTTCCTACTACATAAAAGGAAGGCACAGGCTATAGCCATGAATCTTAGGTGTGAAGGAAGAAGTCGAGGTCTGTAGGAATCAAATTCAATTAAATGATTTATTACAAAGTCAGAATATGTTGTTTGATAGCATATCATGTAATGATGATTAGAACTGATAATTAAGGAAAATCATAAGGTTATTTTTTTTTAAGGTTATTTAAATGATCCAAAAGTCATCAGTATTTGCAAAATCAGTATCCAGTTTTGGTTCAAAACTTTGGAAAATGAATTATCTTAGGCAAAAATAAGCTTATATAAGTTTTGATCACACTTAGAATACTCAGTTCTTTATATTTTGGCATTAATTTTTAAAATAAATGCTGATCGAGAGCCTATTATTAGCCAAGAAAATTCTTAAAAGTGATTTTAAGAAATTAAGAAAACACAAAAATGGAAAAAGTTCCAAATGAAACTAAATAATCAATCATTATTAACACAAAATTACATGTAACCTTCCTGTAATAAGAAATTTGGCAAGTTAAAAAAAAATAGGCATCATTGGAAACTAAGAATAAACCAAGGATATGTTCATCAGAGAAAAAATTCACTTTAGAAATTAAGAGTAATCTGTGAAAATCAGGCAATAGAAAATCCTATTGAACAGGGTTGCCAAAAGGCAATGATTGAAACCTAACACAAGGTTAGGAAGCGTCTTCCTTGTTTTGTGTATTATAATTTCTGTTGTGTGTGGGGACAGAGACCTAAGTTTGATTCCTGGGTTGGGAAGATCCCCTGGAGAAGGGAAAGGCTACCCACTCCAGTATTCTGGCCTGGAGAATTCCATGGACTGTATAGTCCATGGGGTTGCAAAGAGTTGGACACGACTGAGTGACTTTCACTTCACTTCATTGGTAAAAAAGAGTTTCCAGAACCCTGTGTTGACAATAGTAAGACTAGGTCAGCCAAATGCATAGCAAAGCTCATCCATGCTAAACCTCTGGTCAGAACAAGGGTTCACTTTCCATCATGCCACGTGGATTGGGGATTGAAGATAAAATTCTTAGAATATGCAACAGTTCATTTCCTAAAATTGGCAATGCTGTAATTAATAGTTGGGTTAATTTTCAAAATAGGGACAATTTTTTAAATTAAAAAATCTTCAAATATGTTATAAATCATTTTAGGCAAAAATAAATTTAGATTATTATGTAAGGTCCTAATGTTTCCATTCCCTTATCTGTGTGTGTGTGTGTGCGCGGGCATGGGCACAGATGTGCGGGTGAGTATGTGGAGGGAGAGGAATATGTTTCCTCATGAAATTACTGTAAGAATTAAATGAGATAATATGAGAAAAAATAATTGGCCAGTGTCCAGTATAAAACTAAGGATTTGTTAAATAAATTTGGGCTCCAAAATCACTGCAGATGGTGACTGCAGCCACGAAATTAAAAGACTCTTACTCCTTGGAAGGAAAGTTATGACCAACCTAGATAGCATATTCAAAAGCAGAGACATGACTTAGCCAACAAAGGTCCATCTAGTCAAGGCTATGGTTTTTTCTGTGGTCATGTATGGATGTGAGAGTTGGACTGTGAGGAAGGCTGAGCACCGAAGAATTGATGCTTTTGAACTGTGGTGTTGGAGAAGACTCTTGAGAGTCCCTTGGACTGCAAGGAGATCCAACCAGTCCTTGCTGAAGGAGATCAGCCCTGGGATTTCTTTGGAAGGAATGATGCTAAAGCTGAAACTCCAGTACTTTGGCCACCTCATGCGAAGAGTTGACTCATTGGAAAAGACTGATGCTGGGAGGGATTGGGGGCAGGAGGAGAGGGGGACAACAGAGGATGAGATGGCTGGATAGCATCACTGACTCGATGGACGTGAGTCTGAGTGAACTCCGGGAGTTGGTGATGGACAGGGAGGCCTGGCATGCAGTCACAAAGAGTCAGACACAACTGAGCGACCGAACTGAACATTAAAATATCCACTGTACATTTGGTTAAGAGCTCAGTTCCAATGTTTAATTTATTAAGTAATGACTGAAATACCACAAACAGGTAAAACAGAAATGTTGACCCTGATTCCTGAGATTCCTCTTTAAATGAAAATATTGTGATTCAGGATCACTCAATAGTAACACTGATCAATTCAATTCTAAAAGAAAGCAACATCCCTTTAGGCTTAAATTTACCACCCCATAGCCTTAATGGCCAACAGGTCTCAAAAGTGATATTCTGATGGGCTTCCAGGTCCTTGGCGAATTATTACCATCCTCAGTCATCTATCCTTTAATCTAGCTTAGAACTGTGTCTCGTTTGATTATGAAAAGTCTGAGCTTAAGTGACTTTAGAAAATTATAATATTGACACACAGAAAATTTATAGCTTTTTTTTGCATTCAAATGTTTTAATGCAAAAGAGATTGGATTACAGATTTCATTCAAAGAAGTTTTAAAAACAAAGAAAGTGATTTTGGTTTTCACTCCAATTTGAGGAATTTTAGAAAAGGGTGAAGCATAAGATAATAGGTATGTTGTCTTTTGATATTCTCTGAATCATTGATATTTAATCATAAATGGAAAACAGTTTGCCAAAACAAACACAAACATGGCAAAACTAATATTATTTTAAAGTTATACTGAAACGTTAACCAGAATCCTATGTAAACTACTTTTTCAGGAAGGAAAAGAATTCATTTTAGGAGATTTATAGTTAAGTCTTTTTTGGTGGTTGTGGTGATTTAGTCACTAAGTAGTGTCTGACTCTTGCAACCCCATGGACAGAGGAGCCTGGCAGTCCGTGGGATTCTCCAGGCAAGAATACTGTAGTGAGTTGCCATTTCCTTCTCCAGGGGATCTTCCCAACCCAGGAATCGAACCTAGGTCTCCTGCATTGTAGGCAGATTCTTTACCAAATGAGCTACAAGGGGAGTCCTAAGTCTTTTTAGCTTTGGTCAAACAACTGAATAAATCTAAAAATGTGAAGTGCATTGCACCAAGGCTCTGGCAATTCTTTCCCTGAGTAATGTTATTTGACCAAATATTTTAGATTTATTTAATTATTTACCCAGCATTCAGGACAATCATTATCTGTGATGTCTCATTCAAACACGGGAATGTCAGGCTGCTAAGACTTCCTTTAACCTTTGCTCTAGCAACTAAATAAGAATGTCTCTTATTTCTGAAAAAGGAGATACTAGATTTTTCTCACCTTTTGCTACAGTCATACTTTTCATAAATTAGTCTTCCATAAATAAGTATATATTTATTTAATTACTTATTTTCCCATATATAGCCTAATAATAACAGCTACATTATCTTTTATCTTATATGTATATATATATGTATTTTTTAAATTGCTTTTAGATTCAGAGTCTTGATATTTTCAATCAACTCTTTGATGTATATTTTAAATATCCTTAATCTATATACTTATTGCACATTGAATACATGAATTATTAACTCTACTTTATAAGTAAAGACAACTAGATACTAAGAAAATAAGAGTACTAAATATGAATTACCAAAACATGTATGCCTGTGTGAGTTGCCGCTCAGTCTTATCTGACTCTGTGCAACCCCAAGAACTGCAGCTCGTCAGGCTCCTCTGTCAATGGGATTCTTCAAGGATACTGGGATGGGTAGCCATTCCCTTCTCTAGGGCATCTTCCCAGTCCAGTGATGGAATCCAGGTCTCCTGCATTGCAGGCAGATTCTTTGTCAACTGAGCCACTAGGGAAGCCCAACCAAAATATCAAATAGCAATAAAAAGTTATCTTCCAGTGACAGCTCCTTGTGTGCAGTTGTACACATATATGTCAGTTGCAGTTAATTCAATACAAAGACATATTTGTTCACATGATGATAAAAAATAGTTTATTATGTTTTAATTTTTCTCTCTACTGTGTTCTGTAAATAGCTACCTCTTCTAAAATACTTTTATAATCTTGCTTTGCATTCATTTGTTAAAATGTCTGCATCTCTCACTAAAAGAAGTGAAAAATTTAAATTTTTTAAAATTTAAAATTTTTTTAAATTTAAAAAAATTTCTATGCTATTCATTATTGCAGGGTTTTTAGCCCATAGTAGATGTTTAATAAATCTTGTGGCATAAATAGATAAAATGCTTACTTGTCATAGTATGTGAGCTGATTCCTTAGGACAAGCTTCTGTTTAGTTAACAGCCTGATAAACCAAAGTGCTTAGGCCATGCCAGTTTATAGTCATAAAACACCATGTCTATGTTCACATGTACACAATGAGAGGTGGCAATTTTACAGGAGTGTAAAAATGGGCTTGATCTCTGGCCAAAAATAATCTCTGTCTATGATTCTTCCCACCTAAGAAAAGTTCTAACCCATGTTAATGATCATATCAGTTGGAAGGAAATCTGGGAGCCCAGATTTTATCCAGAGCCCTACCACCTTGGTTCCTGGGGGGCCTGCCCTGGTTTGCTTTCTGAGGTTGTTATCTGTGAGGAGTGAGCAAGTAGTAGCACTGGTCATGCAGCTTAAATGAGCACCCAGCAATCAATGAGAGCAATCAATAAGAATGCTAACATAAATAAATGAATGAATGAATAAATAAAAGATTTTTTTAAACCT
This sequence comes from Bos taurus, assembly GCF_002263795.3. Classification (NCBI taxonomy): domain Eukaryota; kingdom Metazoa; phylum Chordata; class Mammalia; order Artiodactyla; family Bovidae; genus Bos; species Bos taurus. The sequence goes on from NC_037330.1 coordinate 68,325,190, forward strand.
CTGCAATCACAGTGTGATACTATAATAATGAATGTCTCGCTACATGTCATCTCTATGTGTTATCATCAGCAGCTTTTAAAAATAATTGTCATATTTAACAAAGGGTGCTGGATTTCTTAAGGTAGTCAGTGCTATTTCTTCCCATTTCCTCCGTTGAAGAACAGTTGGCAGCAAGAGTCTAGCCTTGGGGAATTCAATGGAAGTGACCCATGACTTGCAGTTTTGTAGGCGTCTGTTAACCATTGGATCACTTCCACAATTCCTGGGGACTGCTGTCCATCTCCAGCTCAGCCAGCCATTGCAGTCACACTTGGTGGTGATGACAGACACAAAAAAGGAGATTTGATGGAACACTAGAAGCAAGACCCAAAGCCAGGCACTCATTATGACGTTTTTCTACGCCAAAATTAAAATCGCTTCATTGCCTTTTCTTTCTAACTATAAATATTTATACACATGTACCATGAAACAATATCAGAAAATACATAATACTATAATGAAGAAAGTAGAAATCATGCATAACCCCACCACCTACTCTGCTATTTCTCAGACTTTAAGGCATAATGCATCTCCAAAGTACAAAATATAGCAGAAAAGAAAACCTGGAATAGAGGAGGAATAAAATTTTTCTTTTATAATGCTAAAGAAAAACTTCACTGAACATCAAATCAAAACAAGAACAAAATGCTACAAGAATGATAAGCATCACTAGAAATCTGAATGATACATAGGACAGAAAAAATGTTTAAAGGGAGGGAAAAAAGACAGTGATCAGATCAGCTTGTCTCATAAAACCATGGCACGGAAAAGCACTGAGTAGCAGAGTCAAGAGCTCTGAGGAAGAACATAGAGAGATCCAGAGGGAACAGAGTGAGCAGGCACCCAGAGGAGAGGGTGAGCATGAGAGGCAGAAAGATGCAGGGAAGGCAAAAGGGCGTCACCATAAGAAGAAAAGCATCATTAGAATAAAGATGACCAACCCCACCCACCCACACACACACACACACATGTCACCTTCGAAGACCACCTGTGCAAGTTTGTGAGCTACCCAATTATTTTGGCTTTTTGTTAAAACATAAAAATGTTTTTAGATGGTACAAATGACAGAAAATGACTTGTACTTATAGTCAACTATTTCTAACAAAACAAAATCACAGCACTATAAAAGAGAAAAAAGAAAAACTAATGAAGGTAACTTAGCTACCTTTAGCTGGGATTTTTCAGTGTATGAAATAAAACATGTTAAAAGGAAATCACTTTCTTATCCCATTTCAATATCTTATTTCATTGGCAGCTTTTTCCACATCGAAGAGAACTTAGGGTGCAAGAGATACCTGAGAAAAAACTGATTTGGTAGAGAATTGTGTGTGTGTGAGTGTGTATGTGTGAGAGAGAGAGAGAGAGACAGAGACAGGCAGAAAATGACAGAGAAGAGAGAATTTGAGATAGATTTGCCTCTATGAAATGAAGAGCTACAAAAAAATCAGGTGATTTTGTCTTGAATTTTACTTTTTTTTTTTTTAACCAAAATGTGATTTCATTTTATTTGGATTTATCTAGCTTCTGATTAAAAATTAAAAAGTCATCAAATTTTAATGTATGAAACGAGTCGCCAGTCCAGGTTCGATGCACGATACTGGATGCTTGGGGCTGGTGCACTGGGACAACCCAGAGGGAGGGTATGGGGAGGGAGGAGGGAGGAGGGTTCAGGATGGGGAACACAGGTATACCTGTGGCGGATTCATTTCGATATATGGCAAAACTAATACAATATTGTAAAGTTTAAAAATAAAATAAAATTAAAAAAAAAAAAGAATGAAGGAAATAAAGGCTACAGACTATGGGAAGTGACTTGTTCAGGTTTACCCAGTTAGTTAGTGACAAAGTTGAGGCAAGCATACTCGGCATTCACCTGCTTTTGTTTCTGGGGTTTGCTAAGTGGCCTCAGCTACAGATGATCCAGCCCCTGCTCTTTCAGAAATGAAGTTAAGGCCCCACTAAGACGGGAGATTGAGAAAGCTGCCCTCAGGCGGAGAGGGGCTACCAGGACTGTGATGCTAATCTGTGTTTCTGTCCGTTCTCACAAACTCTCAGCTAAATGGATACTTCCCCAAGGAGAAGGTTTTTGAATTCAGGGCAGAGGGGATTGTGCTTAATTCTGCCAAGAGGTTTCACAAGACTCCTATAAGAAGGAGGCTCAGAAAACATTCCTTCTAAGTAATGAAATCGGCTCCAGGCAGATTCCAGTAGTCGCAAAAAGGCTTTTGAGTGCTGTCCCCAAGTGCTTACAAAATTGACATTCTCATCAACAATGTTTGTGGAGGATCTAGTATACCTAGTACTCTGCATAGAGAGATGGAAGACAGCCTTGGGGTGGGGGTGGGGGACTTCCAATCTGGCCAATCACGTTGGTCTGCCAGAATCATACATAAAGGATAATAAAAAGTCAAAGCAACCTGAACAAAGTGTAAGATATAGGGCAGGAAAAATAAATGCCTGAAAATTCATAGAAGGGAGAGACTAACAGGGTTGTTAAAAACAGCTGCATGAAAGCTGTGACTGAACAAATTTATATGACCAGGATACAGAAGGAAGGGCATTTCAGTTGGGGAAACAGTATCAGCAAAGATACAAAGCTCAGAGCATGCTGGTAATAAGCAGACTCATTTGGTTGGGCTAGAGAATGTTGGTAAAGATGCTGGTGACAAACTTGGACAGAAGACAGGACAAAACTCTTAGGACAATGATCCAGATGAAAGATACTATTGGCATGAGGAACCATTAAAAATTTGTGAGTAGGTGAATGAAATGTAGAAGTGATTTAAGATGACAAATGTGGTAGATGTATAAAATGTAGATTCAAGGACAAACAATGGGAAGGAGAGAATAGATGGAGAAAATTCTAGTAGTCTCAACATGAGATGATGGGAACCTTGAAATAGAAGTAAAGCATATAATCAGTGGGCTTCCCTGGTGGCTCGGATGGTAAAGAAACTGCCTGCAATATGGAAGACCTGGGTTCGATCCCTGGGTTAGGAAGATCCCCTGGAGGAGGGCATGCCAACTCAGTCTAGTATTTTTGTCTGGAGAATCCCTATGGACAGGGGAGCCTAGCAGGCTACAGTCCATGGATTTGCAGAGTTGGACACAACTGAGTGACTAAGCACAGCATAGCACATATAATCAGTATTATGAAATAATATATGGTAGACTTGGTAATTAAATCAGAGCTTGGTTTGGAAAGATAAGCCAAGTTTTAGACATATTAAGTTTCACCTAGAAATTGCATAATAACTGATATAATTTAAGAGACCAATGTTCAGAAGTGATGTCAGAGTAGAGGTAACATATAATACTGACAGTCAACACTATGAAATTGAATGAGTTCTTTCAGGGAGAGAATGCTTCATTTGTGCTTAACATATCAAGGGATCAGAAGAAAAATAAAGGCCAGTGTTACAGCTTCTTGGATGTATAGTAACAACTGACCAAGTGTACCAACTTCTACCTGGACTGCCTTGAGTAGCCTCTGCTTCCTAATGACCAAAGACTGATGACAGTGGTCAAGGGTCCATCACCCTGAAAGTGAAACTCAAATAGCTAGAAACACTGGCGACCTGACCGACGTCTTCCAGAGCTCTTTGTGTCTTAAAACTCTATTCTGGAGAACATGCTGATTGCATATCATGGGCCATTATGCTCTTTTCATTATGATACATGTAAGGACTTTCTTATACTTTATATATTAAAAAATGTTGGAGGAAAAGTGATACTATCTTGGAATTATTCTTTTGATGTTGTAACATGGATGTAAAACAACTCATAATAATGACAAACCGTTATTAATGTTTACCATGTGCCGGGCTCTAGCTATGACATTTATAAATATTATTTAGTTTGATTCTAACAAAAGTACAAAGGGCAGATATTATATTCCAACCTTACTTTACAGTGTTACTCTTGGCCTTAGTCACACGGGTTAGATGTTGGGGACAATCATGTGCTATAATCTAAAGCAAAGAACCAACACTACCCTCATTTCAGCAAACCTCTTCTAGCTTGAAAATTTAGTAAAGCTAGTCTATCATTAGAGATAAAACACAGATCTGAGTCAAACACACACACACACACACACATTTACAGGAGGGGAAGGGCTAGTGGGTATTTTAACTATATCAATGACATAATCCAAGAAATTTTTTTTATAAAGCTACCCTTAGTAAGAACTCACATTTGCAGTTCATTTAACAGAACAGCATTAAGTTACGGTCTCTGCTTGAACTGATGGTTGCCTTTCAAAACTCATAATAGAGATAGACCCTGGTTTCACTAATGTCTCCATATACACTGTTTCAAGCAAACTGTAGTTCGTTTACAAGAAGTGCGGAAATGTTGTTAAACTTAATTAGATGTAATTGTCACACTTTCATTAGCTATTAACATTATGTAAAGATAAACTAATGCATAATGAGTTCTTTCATTGTCACATAATTATAATTTAAATGATTACATTATGACCACTATAGAACAGTGCATATTTTCAATTTTCCCATTAGTGGGCAATTATTTATAAGATTTCCTATTACAATCTGTCCATGGAGACCAAGTTATTAATGCCTTCATTTTCCTATAATGATGACCACAGTGTTGAAATCAATATGATGGCCACAGGGAGAATTGCAAAGTAACACAGAAAGAACAACAAAACTGAAGTCAGCTCATTCAATACATGCCTGAGGAAATTTCAAGATGGAGAAAAATAATATATTAATATTCTTATAAGAAGTTCTAGTTTATAAGATTTCCTCAAGTATGTTTCCTTCAATTTTTGTGGCCTTAATTCTCCAACTCTCTCCCAGACAGTCTCCATGGTATGAAATATTCAATAGCCTAACCTCTAAAAAATGTCTTACACAGTTTTCGCCCTTCAGAGAATTAAATTAACATCTCACAAAGCCATTTTGAGAAATTTTTTGAATTGTTCAGTTTCAGGGTTGTATGTCAAGAAGTAAAATGCTGATGAACTGTGTGATACATCCCCAAAGATGATGAAGAGTGGGAGACATTTATGAGAACAAAGGCCAAGGGCAATGTGACTGGGCAGTTGATTATGGCAGCAGTAATCATGGGTCCTGAAGCTAACAATAACAACAACAATATTAATAACCTAATAGAGATTTGCTTCTATCCCTTACTTCTGAGAACTCACTTATTATTCTTTCTATGAAGACTGACACTATCTGGGGGACCTGGAGGGATACCCAGCGGTTTACAAAGAGATTTAGAGATGTAGTCTGCTAACCCCTCAGCCTTAGCTGGTGTAGGACTTGAGGCCTCTTATGGAGACATCACACTCTTCAGGGCTTTCCTGTAGCCCCTGAAACCATGTATGTCTCCCCTAACTACACTGGGCCTGTCTCAATTATTTGTGACTCCCTTGGACTCTACGAATGTTGTGGAGGAAATTATTGAACTAGTTAGATTTAAACCCCAAATTTCAAAGTAACTCGTAGCTCATATTATTTAACTTGATGGTAAAAAGAAACAGATTTTAACATGCCCCAGCATCCCTCGCTGAGAAAAGCTGTTGGTTAAAGTGTTCAGTAAATATGTATCCATATAGTTTGGCAATAAAACTTGAATGGTTTATTTTTTCTCTTCAAATGAAGGAGAATCAAGAATCCTGGCATATAATAGATTACTGGTTCTTAAACACATAAGACACACCTGGGGACCTGATTAAAATTCAGGGCCCCCAGTTCTATTCCTGGAGTTTATGAATCTACAGGGCTAATAGGCTATGTTTTTGTTAACACCCTCCAGAAGATTCTGAAATAGGTGGTCCATAGGATATATGTGTGAACTGGTAAACATGACACTTGTTTAGGATTCAGAAGACTCTGTGATTGAAGCTTCACACAATAAGGGACGCGACCTTGAGAAAGTCACTAAACCTACCCTGGTCTCAGATTTCCTCACCCGTGAGATGTATGTGTTGGGCTCATTTTGGAGTTTCCTTACTGAAATCTCTGGATAAGGATACAAGAAACTGGCAAGAGAAATTCTTGAACTATGTATAAAGTTTCAAAAGGTCAATTAGGAGACATTTATTTATCCAACACAAAGTCTTATTGACACATCCACTTTTTCGGTTTCCAGCTGGAACTATATCACCTCTGGCCATCAGAACTTTTAATGGAAGTTTTATTAGTTTCAGATTTATAAAAATGGAGAAGGGAATACTATTGAACTATGTGTTTTTTGTAGATCACATATTTCAAAGCATAAAGCCCATAGGGGTAAAACTGCATAAATGTTGGGACACAGTGGGATAGACATTTCTAAGTTCCATTCCGACCCTGAGTTCTTATCTAATGCTGCTTCTTAAATGAAGGGGCTAACAATTCCAAACACTTTATCCACTCAATAACTACATAATGAGCATCACCTGTGTGCCAAGTGCTATGTGAGGGGGCAGAGAGATGGCACTGGGTAAAACACAGGCCTACTCTCATGTTACTTACAGTCTGGATGCGGGGATGGGGAAAACAAGAACAAAACCATAATGTCTCCATAACCAAACAAGAGCAAAACTCTCATGTTACTTACAGTCTGGATGCGGGGATAGGGAAAACAAGAACAAACCATGAGTGACGTGAAGGACAATAGACTTTGGTAAGCAGGATGTGGCGGGGGATCAGAGGGAGGGTGTTGTCTAAGAAGTGCTCTCTGATAAGGCAACATTTGAATCAAGACCTAAAGTAACTGAAGGTGAAAAGTGATACAGGTCCTTGGAGATCTCCAGACTTATTGAGTTATAGAATATATGTTTTTCAAAATAGGAAGATGATTCATCTTTTATATTATCATAAGCCTTACTTTAACATATTTATAAGCTCATGTTTTGGGCAGACTCCAGACTTCTAGAAAAGAACATGATCATGACTTCTTAATAGGGCTTGTAGATAGCATAGGTAAAATCTCTAGGCCACCAATTTTCCAACAATAAGGTAAAGCCTGGACTTGGGCACAGTGCTTATTTTTGCTGCTTTAAGAACACATGTTGGTTTACTGCACATCCTTGTGGTCAACATATTTTTAGTTCACTCTGGGATTTGTTCTATCTTGGCAAGGTTTCTCAGTTGCTTTCATTTCCTGTCTACTGACAACCTGATGAGCATGATTTATAAATATTAAAAATAAGGAGGTGAGATCAGATGCAAAGAACCTGCCAACACATGTCAGAATCTCTGATGAGTTCCCAGTAAAACTAGAGAACACGTTTCAAATGCCAGAGGATCCCCCACATGGAGGACACTGTCTGGCACCTAGTTAACACCCAGGGAATATGTGCTACAAGAATGAATGAAACATTTGTAAGAGACTTGAATAATGCTCTACTCTAACTGCCTATCTCAAACCAAAATAAAAGTTCTGCTTAAATAGCAGAGCTTGGTGTGAGTGTATGTGGGTGGGTATGTTAGTAAACAGGATGTTTTCTATCCTTTATGAGAAAGCATGGCAGCTGCTCACTGAGCTCCTAATAGAGGAAGCTGTGAGTTTTACATCCTTGAAAGTTCCCATTTGCATAGACACCATATAGAAAGCAGAAGTTAGAAACGGAAACAGTATGTGATTACCAAATCTCACTTTTGCTAGAAAGTTCTGCCTGTGGTTTGTGATTTTTGGATATGTGGCTGTGCTGACAACAAAATTAACTCCTCCAAAGAACTGAGAATTGCCTCTTCTCATCATCCTTCTCACTGTAATTTATATGACTTGACGAAATTAGACTGTTATTTTCATTGGGGTGATCTGCAAAATCATAAAATGTTGTGTATTTTGGGAACGCTTAATTAACTTGCGTTAGTTCCACTGAAGTCTTAGCCACTAATATAAGCGTTGCAAATATCACAGAGGTGTTCACATCCAGTGTTAGTAACCCAGAGATACTGAAAGGACTGAAGAAAAATTTCTTTAGAAATCAGGCAATAATGAGGGTTCTAATCATTTGGCCAGCCTACAGGATAAATTCAGATCGACCCTGATTTGCCAAGACTTGCCTTGCAGCAAACAGCAAGAAACATTTTATAGCTGAAGCCAATAGTAATAATCAAAGCAGCCAAATTACAGACCCATACACACAAATTCCATCCCTATTCACAGTTCTTATCACAAACATTAACTAATATCCATCAAGCTGTTTGTCACAAAAGTTTGCTTTAACATCTAATCAGCATACGAGGTGAGAGCCACCTTTCCTAGACAATTGCCAGCACCTTGTGTCATACTTGTAAATAATGGGCTACTCCTACTGAGCACCATCTGCTTAATAGAGGAAAATGTTCATCTTAATTAGGAAATTCTTCTTATTATTTAATATTTATTGAACACCCACAATGTGCTTGGCAAGTAAAAGCACCAGAAACACACACTCTACCCACTAAGAATCCACCTGCTAAAGAGAATATGATGAACCAGTTAGGCAGTCATTTCTGTTTTTAACATATTTTATGTAATTCTTTCCAGGTGACAGAGTTGCCAATGCTTCACTCTATTGAAGGGTCTTGTCTCCTAATTAAGGTGGGATGGTAAACTATGAATTATGGGCAAAGTAGATGATAAAGAACAAATTGATTATGGTTGCCATGAAAAATAAGTGAAATTTGCTCCATCGATGGAAGAAAATTTAATGAACTACTAAGTAAACCCAACTGTGTTTGTTATGGACTGACAGATTAGGACTGCATAATATTAAGAGAAATGCCGAAAGCATCATGGAAAAGTCACCTTGAAAAAGCAAGCATACTTTGTTTTGCATTTACCTTCAGTGCTTCAGCACCTCCACAATGATACGACTATGCTGTGTAATATGAACGTCTTAGTAATAAAGATCTAATAGTCGAAGATCTACTCTCAACTAGACGAATTTAGACAGACTGACAACCTCCCCCAGAAGCCTTCAAGTATATCCCCTTCTCTTTTTCCTACATCCAATTCAACAAAAGTTCAAGAAAACTTGACAGGTTCAATATTGCAACTGTGTGGAAAGCATTCTTGGAGAGAAAAAATAACCTATTCACATCAAGAGACTGTTACACGGTAATAGTGCCTGGGCTTCCCTGGTAGCTCAGTTGGTAAAGAATCCACCTGTAATGCAGGAGACCCCAGTTCAATTCCTGGGTAGGGAAGATCCCCTGGAGAAGGGATAGGCTACCCACTCCAGTATTCCTGAGCTTCCCTCATGACTCAGCTGGTAAAGAATCTGCCTGCAATGTGGGAGACCTGGGTTTGATCCCTAGGTTGGAAAGATCCCCTGGAGAAGGGAACAGCTACCCACTCCAGTATTCTGGCTTGGAGAATTCCATGGACTAGATAGTCCATGGGGTCGCAGAGCAGGACAGAACTGAGCGACTTTCACTTTCACTTTTCATGCATTATTTAGCAGTAACTTGAATTATCCTTTTAGAGAAAATTACCAATTTTTAAAAATGTGGTTTTGCTGTAGTAATCGAATAGCACAAGTATGTTATTTTTTTCTGTATCTGGAGTTTTAACTAGTTCTTCGCATCACATGAGAAAAGCTTCTCCATCCACATTGCCAGTCTCACTAAATGTTTCTAGTTTCGTTTCTTAGTTCAGTCACTAAGTCAAGTCCAACTCTTTGTGATCCCGTAGACTGAAGCACGCCAGGCTCCTCTGTCTCCACTGTCTCCTCAAGTTTGCTCAAATTCATGCCCATTTAAGTCAGTGATGCTATCTAACCATCTCATCCTTTATGCATGGGTGTGTGCTAAGTTGCTTCAGTCATGACTGACTCTGCAATCCCATGGACTACAGCCTGCCAGGCTCCTCTGTCCATGGGATTCTCCAGGCAAGAATACTGGAGTGGGTTGCCCTGCCCTCCTCCAAGGGATCTTCCTGACCCAGGGACTGAACCCGTGTATCCTACGTCTGCAATGGCAAGTGGATTCTTTACTACTAGCACCACCTGGGAAGCTCCTCATCCTTTATTATTCTCATTAAATTATATAGGCTCCTCCTGCTGATTTCTTCTTAGAAAAACATACAATGAATGAAAAAGAAGGTGATGACATTGGTCATAATATAACTTATTGTCCTTAGGTTTTATGGGTTTTCACAAATCAGCAAGAGCAACTGCCCCACTCATCCCTTTGGAATGTTGAGTCAAAGAATGGAATATTGTCCACTATCTTAATTTTATGGATATACTCCCCAGATAACCATCTGACCCAGATAATTTGGGCACAAGAGAAATTACATGTTAATAGAGATAATGCTATGATGATGGCTGTTGTCAAACAGTGCTGATATGAACTTTAAATGAATATAGTGATAGTGATAGTGAAGTCGCTCAGTCCTGTCTGACTCTTTGAGACCCCATGGACAGTAGCCAACCAGGCTCCTCCGTCCATGGGATTTTCCAGGCAAGAATACTGGAGTGGGTTGCCATTTCCTTCTCCAGGGGATCTTCCCAACCCAGGGATCGAACCCGGGTCTCACGCATTGTAGGCAGACGCTTTACCATCTGAGCCACCAGGGAAGTGAGTATATTAAATGAATATAATTTGAGAGAAATACATGACAAAGGGATAACGACTAGCTCATATACTGTCAGGGTAATAAATACCTAATGAACAAAATTGTAAAGCAAATAGTAGGTTGAACACACACCCAAATGTCGATTCTTGACTCAGAGTCAGAGAACAGAATGATTTGTCTCTCTGTCTAGAATGATAAAGCATCACTTCTTCATAAGCTAATGAGTAGCACCATCTGGCATGATTACAGAGGAGCAAGATTGTAGGAAAGGGAAGCGTAAAATGACAGAGCTGCAGTGGGATTTTCACAGGAGGCTAAAATATTCCTCACCATTAAAAATAATCATAATAAAAATAACTTTGGATGCTGACAGAACACTCTGCCAACAGTATAAAGGTTATAGGACCAAATGCATTCAAAACAATTGAATGTGATTCCTTCTATTTCAGAATCTTTGTCTATCCAGTGGTTCTCAAAGTACGTCCCAGGACCACCAATGACAGCATTATCTGGGAACTTGTCAGAACTGCAAACTCCAGAATCTTGTCCCAGAACCATCGATTCAGAAACACTCGAGGTAGGACTAGCAATCTGTGTCTTAACTAGCCCTCCAGATGATTCAGGTGTAGGCTCATGCTTGAGAGCATTTGCTTTACAAGCCCAAATAAGAGTGAGAGATTTTTGCTAGATACCAAAAAAATTAGCTAATTTGGTCTATTCTGTTTAAACAATTTGTCTGTATGCTAAACAATAAAAATGAGTCAAACTGGTTCCTTGAGTAACATGATGATCACTTCAAACAAGACAGCTGCCATCCTAGTATCCTTTAGTAGAACAAAAGCAGACGAATTTGCCTTAAACCTGTACCTTGATATAGCAAACAACTCATGGTTACTAAGGGGGAAAGGATGGAGGAATAAATTAGAAGATTGGGATTGACTTATACTCACTCTCTACTGTATAGAACAGGGAACTCTATTTAATACTCTGTTATGACCTATATGCGGAGAAGGCAATGGCACCCCACTCCAGTACTCTTGCCTGGAAAATCACATGGGTGGAGGAGCCTGGTGGGCTACAGTCCATGGGATCGCTAAGAGTCAGACACGACTGAGCGACTTCACTTTCAATTTTCACTTTCATGCATTGGAGAAGGAAATGGCAACCCACTCCAGTGTTCTTGCCTGGAGAATCCCAGGGACGGCGGAGCCTGGTGGGCTGTCGTCTATGGGGTCGCACAGAGTCGGACACGACTGAAGCAACTTAGCAGCAGCAGCAGCAGCAGCATGACCTATATGGGAATAGAATCTGAAAAAGAGTGGATATATATATATATATATATATATATATATATACACACACACATATATAACTGATTCATTTTGCTATATAGCCGAAACTAACACAACATCGTAAATCAACTATGTGTGTGTTAGTCGCTCAGTCATGTCTGACTCTTTGCAACCCCGTGGATTGTAGCCCACCAGGCTCTTCTGTCCATGGGATTCTCCAGGCAAGAGTACTGGAGTGGGTTGCCATTTCCTTCTCCAAAATCAGCTATACTGCAATTTAAAAAATTAATTTAAAAATCTGTACCTTAACTGTATGGTTTCTGAACACATGTATTTTCTTCCTTTTAAGCTAAGTTTTTAAGCTTCTTTGGCAGACCCCATGAGACAAGTTTTGCAAGTTTGCCAGAATCCTTTATTTACTTAATTGGTTTTCCATCCCTTGCTCATTCATTCAGCAAATATTAAGTATCTGCTATATGCCATTCACTATTCTAGGTGCTGGGATATATAAGTCACAAAAACAGACAATGATTCCTGCTCTGAAGGAGCTTACACCTTGGTAGGGGAGAATGACAAAAATAATAAATGATAAAATCCGTAAGTATATAAAATGCTAGAAGGTAAACAATGCTATTGGGGAAAGAAAGGAAAAGTAAAACAAAGTAAAGCGAACTGGGAATGCTGCTTATGAGGGGCAGGGATTTCAATTTTAAATAGCATCATGGTAGACTCACTGAGTGGGTGACAGGAGCAAAAGCTTGAAGGAGTTGATTATGCAATATATGAAGAGAAAGGTGATCCAGCAAAGAGCTGAGATGTAGGCCTGCGGGAGGGAGCTTGCCCAGTGTGTTTAGTTCATAGAAGTCAGAGAAGAAACAAGAGGTCAGATCACCCTGGAAGGCATTATAAGTCATTGTAAAAACTTGTACTTTTACTCTAAGAGAAACAGGGGACTGAGCAGAAGAGTGACATGATCTGAACTCTGCCAAAGCACTTATTAGTTTTCCTCTATGTAGAATTTCATCAACCATCTATGAAGCAGGTTAAAAGACACTGCTACTATTTTTTTTTCTTTTATGTTCTTCCTGAAGTTATTTCAAAGTATTTCCACTAAGTCAATTCACTTTCTTTGTTGTCAGTGAAGAAAATGTTATCTAGAAAATGATTAGAAGATAAATTGGGCAGTAATCAGTTCTCCGTTCCTTGGGTTTTTTCTTTTCTGCCTTTTGTGGTGGTGGTTGTGTTTGCTGCCTACGGTCCAAGAGTACAACCTTGGGTCCTAGGAACTGTTTTTTCACTGGGCAACTGACATCTAACAACTGTGAGCGAAGTCTTGGAAACTGCTTTGTCACTGAAGTGAAACTAAAATGGAAACCTGTATTTGAAGAATGGCTCTGTCACTGACTTATTAAAAAACCAGTGCCCGGCTACAAAATCTCTGGAAAAGGTAATAGTCTTGCCAACCTTTGGGTAAGACAGAGCAAGGGGTGGTCTGCCTGAGTAGAACCGTGGAAACTTTTCTATCAAAAGCCAATTCTATAACTTGCCTCACTTGGTATTACTGTGACCCCTATATACTGAAGGAAAGTGTTTGGAAATTCACAAGTATTTCAACAAGTGGCAAAGGGACTTGTAAACTTAATGACTACTGGTATTATTTCTTTCACTCTTTTACTCACTCATTTATTCATTCATCTATTAAACATTTACCAAATACCTATTAGACTCAAACATAGTATCAGGTGGTGGGGAAACACATATATAAGAGCTGATATTACCATAAAGAGTTTATGGACTACCTGGAAGATTAGACATAAATGACAATAATGCATGGTAGAGAGTGATGACTTTTATTTTTAAAAAGTCCAAAGTCTATGGACTTTCAGAGTAGGAAATGAGTTCTAATTAGAGGTATTTCAAAGGCTTCATGGAAGAGGTAATATTTAATTTAGTCATAAAGAATGCATTTGTGTGCATGGTGATGGGAGGAAGTAAAATTTAGACAGAGGAGCAATTTCTACAGAAACATAAAGGCAAGGCTGTATTCATGGTCACCCATGTGAGAAGCAAAGAAGACTTCAACTAGAGCAGTACTTGTCGTAATGAAAGAAGAAAGAAAATGAGTAATTGGCTGAGGTCATTTCAAGGAATCCTGAAATATCTGTGGGCCATTTAGCTGAAAGAACCAGAGTGAAAACATATTTATATGCTATTTGATGGTAAACCAACACTGTACTAGGTCTGAAAATAAAATGCTGGGTCTGGAAATAAAATGGAGATAAGCAACATCCCTATTCTTAAGAATTGTGTTGTCTAATGAGGGAAATGGACAAATAAACACAGTAAGGTCAGATAAATAAGATCCTCATTGAATTCTTAAGGACTTCAGGGCACTATGTTTAAATGGCCATAGTCACAAAATTGGAATCCAATTACAAGCAGGTTACCAAGGTTATTTGAGAAATAGCTACTCTTCCCTTATATATTTCTCTGATTCAAGGAACAGTGAAATAGCCTGTCTCTTCATTCAAAGCAGTCTCAAATAGTACAATTCAAAGTATCATCTGGAGATTAACAGCACTGGCCTGGCCTGGGAGCTTATTCAAAATGCAAACTCTCAGGATCCACTTCAAATCACCTGAATCAGCAGGTGACTGAAAGCACACTCAAGTTTGAAAAGTACTGTACTAAACAGAAAGAAGGGAAGGGAGGGAGGGAGGGTGAGAGAGAGCAAGGAAGGGAGGGAGGAAGGAAGAAGGAAAGAAAGAAAGAAAGGCACTGTACAAAGAGGACTCGTTTCTTAGAACAAAAAGCTAAGAAGGTAAGTCCGTCAATAATACCACATCTAATAAGATCTCTCATGTTTGTTTCCAGAGAAGTAAAAATTCAATTCAATAAACATTTGTAGAGCTCCTACAACATCTCAGACACTATGCAAGATACTCCGAAATGGTACCAGTTAAAAAAACTAGCAGTACAGATAGACATGGTGTAGATTGAAAAGTTTCAAGGAAACCAACTCTGTCTTGAATCCAAGCATATAAGAATTGAAGAAAAAAGAAATTGCCCCTGGTTCATATGTTTTATGGACAAATATATCATCTTTCTTAATTTTTTTTGGTTTTTATCTAAACTTGAAGAGAGATGAAGATTTTTTTTTAAAGGAGAGGAGAAATCCAAATTATAGTAGGAAGTAAAACAACTGAAGAGATAAATCTTATGACTTAAATAAAAATCCCATGGCTTTAAATTAATAAATAAACAGGAAAAGAAAATGAAAAACAAAAACCTTAAAGCCTTTATAAAGTTAAAAGTGTAGATATACTCTAATGAATCTTCTGATTGAAGGCCTATTTGTCTTTGAGTTTCACACTCTTTGTAGTGTTCAAAAGCCTTTATATTGAGGGAGAGTTCAGCATAATTGTCTATTGGAATGTCTTTCTACACAGCATAATCTCACTATGTATGGAGCTATTCAGTCAAGTCATATCCTAAGGCCCAGGAGAAGATCAGTCTCCAAAGTAGACTGGTTGCAAGTCTTGATTTCTACAACTATCAGTAGTCTGATACACTTCCTTTTAAAAATATGGTCACTAAATTACAGAGACCTCCAGAACAATATTAAATGCTACAACATTCGAATCATAGGGGTCCCAGAAGAAGAAGACAAAAAGAAAGACCATGAGAAAATACTTGAGGAGATAATAGTTGAAAACTTCCCTAAAATGGGGAAGGAAATAATCACCCAAGTCCAAGAAACCCAGAGAGTCCCAAACAGGATAAACCCAAGGCGAAACACCCCAAGATACATATTAATCAAATTAACAAATATCAAACACAAAGAACAAATATTAAAAGCAGCAAAGGAAAAACAACAAATAACACACAAGGGAATTCCCATAAGGATAACAGCTGATCTTTCAGTAGAAACTCTTCAAGCCAGGAGGGAATGGCAAGACATATTTAAAATGATGAAAGAAAATAATCTACAGCCCAGATTATTGTACTCAGCAAGGATCTCATTCAAATATGAAGGAGAAATCAAAAGCTTTTCAGACAAGCAAAAGCTGAGAGAATTCAGCACCACCAAACCAGCTCTCCAACAAACACTAAAGGATATTCTCTAGACAGGAAACACAAAAACGGTGTATAAATTCGAACCCAAAACAATGAAGTAAATGGCAACGGGATCATACTTATCAGTAATTACCTTAAACGTAAATGGGTTGAATGCCCCAACCAAAAGACAAAGACTGGCTGAATGGATACAAAAACAAGACCCCTACATATGTTGTCTACAAGAGACCCACCTCAAAACAGGGGACACATACAGACTGAAAGTGAAGGGCTGGAAAAAGATTTTCCATGCAAATAGGGACCAAAAAAAAGCAGGAGTAGCAATACTCATATCAGATAAAATAGACTTTAAAACAAAGGCTGTGAAAAGAGACAAAGATGGTCACTACATAATGATCAAAGGATCAATCCAAGAAGAAGATATAACAATTATAAATATATATGCACCCAGCATGGGAGCACCGCAATATGTAAGACAAATGCTAACAAGTATGAAAGGAGAAATTAACAATAACACAATAATAGTGGGAGACTTTAATACCCCACTTAAACCTATGGATAGATCAACTAAACAGAAAATTAACAAGGAAACACAAACTTTAAATGATACAATAGACCAGTTAGACCTAATTGATATCTATTGGACATTTCATCCCAAAACAATGAATTTCACCTTTTTCTGAAGCACACATGGAACCTTCTCCAGGATAGATCACATCCTCGGCCATAAAGCTAGCCTTGGTAAATTCAAAAAAATAGAAATCATTCCAAGCATCTTTTCTGACCACAATGCAGTAAGATTAGATCTCAATTACAGGAGAAAAACTATTAAAAATTCCAACATATGGAGGCTGAACAACACGCTGCTGAATAACCAACAAATCACAGGAAGAAATCAAAATTTGCATAGAAACAAATGAAAATGAAAACACAACAACCCAAAACCTGTGGGACACTGTAAAAGCAGTCCTAAGGGGAAAGTTCATAGCAATACAGGCATACCTCAAGAAACAAGAAAAAAGTCAAATAAATAACCTAACTCTACACCTAAAGCAACTAGAAAAGGAAGAAATGAAGAACCCCAGGGTTAGTAGAAGGAAAGAAATCTTAAAAATTAGGGCAGAAATAAATGCAAAAGAAACAAAAGAGACCATAGCAAAAATCAACAAAGCCAAAAGCTGGTTCTATGAAAGGATAAATAAAATTGACAAACCATTAGCCAGACTCATCAAGAAACAAAGGGATGCATGATGCTGGATGCTTGGGGCTGGTGCACTGGGACGGCCCAGAGGGATGGTATGGGGAGGGAGGAGGGAGGAGGGTTCGGGATGGGGAACACATGTATACCTGTGGCGGATTCATTTTGATATTTGGCAAAACTAATACAATTATGTAAAGTTTAAAAATAAAATAAAATTAGAAAAAAAAAAAGAAAAGAAAAGAAAAAGGCTCTGAAAAAAAAAATTAAATTAAAAAAAAAAAAAAGAAACAAAGGGAGAAAAATCAAATCAATAAAATTAGAAATGAAAATGGAGAGATCATAACAAACAACACAGAAATACAAAGGATCATAAGAGACTACTACCAACAATTATATGCCAATAAAATGGACAACGTGGAAGAAATGGACAAATTCTTAGAAAAGTACAACTTTCCAAAACTCGACCAGGAAGAAATAGAAAATCTTAACAGACCCATCACAAGCATGGAACTTGAAACTGTAATCAAAAATCTTCCAGCAAACAAAAGCCCAGGTCCAGACGGCTTCACAGCTGAATTCTACCAAATATTTAGAGAAAAGCTAACACCTATCCTGCTCAAACTCTTCCAGAAAATTGCAGAGGAAGGTAAACTTCCAAACTCATTCTATGAGGCCACCATCACCCTAATACCAAAACCTGACAAAGATCCCACAAAAAAAGAAAACTATAGGCCAATATCACTGATGAACATAGATGCAAAAGTCCTTAACAAAATTCTAGCAATCAGAATCCAACAACACATTAAAAAGATCATACACCATGACCAAGTGGGCTTTATCCCAGGGATGCAAGGATTCTTCAATATCTGCAAATCAATCAATGTAATACACCACATTAACAAATTGAAAAATAAAAACCATATGATTATCTCAATAGATGCAGAGAAAGCCTTTGACAAAATTCAACATCCATTTATGCTAAAAACTCTCCAGAAAGCAGGAATAGAAGGAACATACCTCAACATAATAAAAGCTATATATGACAAACCCACAGCAAACATTATCCTCAATGGTGAAAAATTGAAAGCATTCCCTCTAAAGTCAGGAACAAGACAAGGGTGCCCACTTTCACCATTACTATTCAACATAGTTTTGGAAGTTTTGACCACAGCAATCAGAGCAGAAAAAGAAATAAAAGGAATCCAAATTGGAAAAGAAGAAGTAAAACTCTCACTATTTGCAGATGACATGATCCTCTACATAGAAAACCCTAAAGACTCCACCAGAAAACTACTAGAACTAATCAATGATTATAGTAAAGTTGCAGGATATAAAATCAACACACAGAAATCCTTTGCATTCCTATACATTAATAATGAGAAAACAGAAAGAGAAATTAAGGAAACAATTCCATTCACCATTGCAACGGAAAGAATAAAATACTTAGGAATATATCTACCTAGAGAAACTAAAGACCTATACATAGAAAACTATAAAACACTGGTGAAAGAAATCAAAGAGGACACTAATAGATGGAGAAATATACCACGTTCATGGATTGGAAGAATCAATATAGTGAAAATGAGTATACTACCCAAAGCAATTTATAGATTCAATGCAATCCCTATCAAGCTACCAACGGTATTCTTCACAGAGCTAGAACAAATAATTTCACAATTTGTATGGAAATACAAAAAACCTCGAATAGCCAAAGCTATCTTGAGAAAGAAGAATGGAACTGGAGGAATCAACCTACCTGACTTCAGGCTCTACTACAAAGCCACAGTCATCAAGACAGTATGGTACTGGCACATAGACAGAAATATAGATCAATGGAACAAAATAGAAAGCTCAGAGATAAATCCACGCACATATGGACACCTTATCTTTGACAAAGGAGGCAAGAATATACAATGGATTAAAGACAATCTCTTAACAAGTGGTGCTGGGAAATCTGGTCAACCACTTGTAAAAGAATGAAACTAGAACACTTTCTAACACCATACACAAAAATAAACTCAAAATGGATTAAAGATCTAAACGTAAGACCAGAAACTATAAAACTCCTAGAGGAGAACATAGGCAAAACACTCTCTGACATACATCACAGCAGGATGCTCTATGACCCACCTCCCAGAATATTGGAAATAAAAGCAAAAATAAACAAATTGGACCTAATTAAACTTAAAAGCTTCTTCACATCAAAGGAAACTATTAGCAAGGTGAAAAGACAGCCTTCAGAATGGGAGAAAATAATAGCAAATGAAGCAACTGACAAACAACTAATCTCAAAAATATACAAGCAACTCCTACAGCTCAACTCCAGAAAAATAAATGACCCAATCAAAAAATGGGCCAAAGAACTAAATAGACATTTCTCCAAAGAAGACATACAGATGGCTAACAAACACATGAAAAGATGCTCAACATCATTCATTATCAGAGAAATGCAAATCAAAACCACTATGCGGTACCATCTCACGCCAGTCAGAATGGCTGTGATCCAAAAGTCTACAAGCAATAAATGCTGGAGAGGGTGTGGAGAAAAGGGAACCCTCTTACACTGTTGGTGGGAATGCAAACTAGTACAGCCACTATGGAGAACAGTGTGGAGATTCCTTAAAAAACTGGAACTAGAACTACCTTATGATCCAGCAATCCCACTGCTGGGCATACACACTGAGGAAACCAGAAGGGAAAGAGACACTTGTACCCCAATGTTCATCGCAGCACTGTTTATAATAGCCTGGCCATGGAAGCAACCTAGGTGTCCATCAGCAGATGAATGGATAAGAAAGCTGTGGTACATATACACAATGGAGTATTACTCAGCCATTAAAAAGAATACATTTGAATCAGTTCTAATGAGGTGGATGAAACTGGAGCCTATTATACAGAGTGAAGTAAGCCAGAAAGAAAAACACCAGTATAGCATACTAACACATATATATGGAATTTAGAAAGATGGTAACAATAACCCTGTGTACGAGACAGCAAGAGAGATACTGATGTATAGATCAGTCTTATGGACTCTGTGGGAAAGGGAGAGGGTGGGAAGATTTGGGAGAATGGCATTGAAACATGTATAATATCATGTATGAAACGAGTCGCCAGTCCAGGTTCAATGCACATTACTGGATGCTTGGGGCTGGTGCACTGGGATGACCCAGAGGGATGGTATGGGGAGGGAGGAGGGAGGAGGGTTCAGGATGGGGAACACATGTATACCTGTGGTGGATTCATTTTAATATTTGGCAAAACTAATACAATATTGTAAAGTTTAAAAATAAAATAAAATTGAAAACTGAAAAAAAAATTTTTTTAAATAATAAAAATATGGTCACTGAAGTTTCTCTTGTTTTAATCCTAAACTAAGCTGTCATGTCAAATATAGTTTTACCTAGTATGTACCTGTGTGCACACTTGCCCAGATGTGTGTATTTTTAAATATGCAACAGTTCAGTACTGATATCTTGATAAATGACAAACATCCCTTCCATCTTCCCATTAATACAATAGATTCTTCCCTCTTTTTATTGAAATTTTAATTTCCAGTCCATGTGTATTATAGAGGAGGCTTAATGTAGGTCACTAGATGCCATCATGAATAATAGGAAAAAGGAAGTCTCTTGTTTCCTAATGCCTGTTAGCATGAAAACACAGCTCTGGATGCCTTATTATGCTTTTTGACTCAGGAGTCCTATGGGTCTGCCATAACTGCTGTGTGAACTCATTGTTTCTGCCAAATACATCAGCTGGGGTGAGAACATTAATTCATGTTAACAGAGATGTGTCAATGTTGCTCCTGAAAAAAGTGCTGAGATGTTATATTTGCAAAGATCGTCTTTAAAGGAAAAATACTGTTTTTAATATTATGTTCTGTCTCTCAATCGAAGAATTTTTCTACTTTGCCTATTTTCTTTTGGGCCAGGTTTTCCTGAGGTTAGTACCCATTTATCCTGAGTTAGAAATGATTAGGCATCTTTGTTTTTGGAGTCCAGGTAGGGTAACAGTACCTTTTTGGGCAACGAGGCATGGGTCTGTGCCTTGTGGCTGGCTCTCTGGCCAACACAGCTTCTGAGTTTTGTTTCTGCCACCACTCCCACCTTGCTGTACTGCATTTGTTGAGCAGTTTGCCTGTTTTGTGTCCCAACAAAGGGGGACATTCAGGGAGTTCCCAAATTCTCAAAGGAGAGGCTTGAAACCTCTTTCCACTCTAGGAACTACTAAGGGTTGCAAACCTAAGGGATGTGAGCCAATTTAATCCCTAAAATCGATCACACAGTAGCACAAAAAACTTTCAAAATGGTCAAAGCTATGTTAACTGTAAATTGGCTCTTGACAAGAGCATTTGCCAGTGAGTGAACAACCGCAACAAGGGCATTTGCCACCTGCCTCTGTGGAGGTCGAACCCTGTGCTGCTACAGCTGCTCACCTTCAACACCCCCTTAGGGAATTTAGAGTGAAGTGAAGCACTCTGCTCCAGGGATTCTGTTGGAACAGGTCTTTAGGTAGTTAAATATTTTCAGAAAGTGATTTCATGATCCCAATCCTTGCATCTCTTCATATCTAGAAAAGCACTAAATCACTTCTTACTGACATTAGCTTCTCGTGGCTAGCAGAAAACCTTTTGTAAGTAAGGACTTGACTGCACTGAACTCCTCCTTCACCAAAACCTTATATATTGACCTTCCCCAACTGCCTCTTTGGAGCAGTCTCTCAGAGCTATCTGAGGTGCTGTCTCCCTGGCTGCAGTCCTCATTTTGCCCCAAATAAAACTTAACTCACAACTTTCAAGTTGTACATCTTATTAGTCGACAGCTAAAACAGCGAAGCTGCACTTAAAACCCACTGGGCTGCACTTAAAACCCACACCGGATGACAACTCCATCTCCAACATCAGACAGTGAGGAATAACACATTGCTGATTTCTTTTTCTCTCTGCAAGATTGAATGGGAATGGATGGAGCACACAAACAAAGACTCGCCATGCATGGCTGGTACTTACCAATCCGTTTCTCACTTTGACAGTGTCTTCTGAAAGTGACTTTTGTATCTCCTGTTTTCTAAATGCTTTAGAAGTAACTCCTTCCCTTTACATCCTTTGAACCTAAAGCAGTAACATCTTGAAACATTGATCTATTTGCTGCTAGCTTTCATTAATTTCATCCATTCCTGAAGGCAGAGCCACATTGGTGTCCACTTAGTGAAGACCTACTTAGGGCAGCTCAGGTCCCTTTATCAGGCCCGAATTAGCTTTGCAGTTTTAATAAGAACTATAGCTTTCTCAATTATTATTTAATTCAATAATGTGCCCACATTTGCTAATGTATTTCTAAAGTGGGAGGCAAGCTGCAACTGCCTATCTGTCCATAGGTAAGCAGAATGTGTCACACAGGCTGTGCCACCTCTCCGGGAGAGTTAACATTCATTTTGCATCTGTACATGGCCAGGCACATAATCCCATTCTTCAAATGTTGAACGTAGCACCATTTGCCAGTGTTAGCCCCGCAGCACCTCTAGGGTATTTCAGTCTCAAGATGTATTAATGCAAATGTGTAAATGTCAGCAAGCTAGTATTATGTATGCACACCCATCATTCAAAGGGGGAAAAGAGATCCATTTTGGCTTAGATTATTTTCACTACAAGGCCTTTAATTCCAAAGTTTCCTGGTTTGTTGAACGTGGCTGTTTCCCAGAAAAAAAAAAATACTTGGTAAGTGAAGATATAACGGTGACCACTACCCAAAGGGCCTAGAATTCCAAAGAAAACTGAGCCCCAGAAGATGAACAGAGAAAGAGCAAGCAGCCTCTCTTTTTGTTCTCTCAATTCTTCCCACAAGGTCATCCTTTCTAATTGACAAGCCAAATAATTTTATTCAGTAACTGATAAGAAAGCAAATTAAATTTCATTCGATTTGAAAAAGTATTCCAACATGTGTATGAGTTGGTCTAAATTCATTCTAAGAAATTTAATAGGGTAAAATTTTTCTTTTATTACTTCATGTTTTCTCAATAACGAATTCCTTGAGATAAAAATTAAAACTGCTAGAAAAATGAAAAGATGCCCACTGTAAACGGAGGAGGGGGCCTATATTTTTTAAAAGGATTTTGATAATTTGAAGAAACAAGTTGAGAGGCAAATAGTTCTTTGAAGAACTCCATTTAATCATTTTCCTATCATGAATCACTTTAATGACTAGGGACACATTTTTTTTTAAATTCTATGAATTATACACCATAACGGTGACATAATGTCACCACTAAAAACCTGATGATGAAAATTAGCACTTACCTCCAGAAAGTGCAGGCAAATCAACCAAATAGTTTACACAAAAGTCAAATTATATGGATATTCCTTTTTCCTCACCCCTTCATACCTGCAATAATGTATTCACTTAATTCTGTTTACTTAGGAGAAAAAATTTTAAACTTTTGTTAGGATATAACCAATACACACTTTGTGAGCATGGACTCACACAAATGCTTGCATTAAAACATCTTCTTTGATGCAGAATAATCTTAAAATGTTTACAGTAATCATATTTCTGGTTGCAGTGTTACTCTTAATTCTAAGAGTGTTGTGTGTATACTGTGGGATAAAGCAGATGAGTATTTACATTGGTGCTTCTAGAACCTGTGATTGCCAGCAAGGCAGAAAGAAGACAAATGTAAGATAGATGAGATAAAATAAAAACCTGATAGTCCTGAATTTGAATTGGAAGTTTCAGTTTGAACTCATAATCATTTTGTCTTTAAACAGTATATATAGCATATGTTGTTTATATACTAGTTCAGTGTAATGAAAAGACCAAGAAACAAAGACCAATCCAGTAGTTATGAGTACCTGTAGAGCCAAGATTATGTTCTCTTCAACACTATCAATAAAAGGACCCAAGTTATTTGGGGAAAATGTTTGGATATGGCATGCATCAGGATATGTACAAGAAAAGCCTTAAACATCATATAATATTAGGAAACAAAAAAGAACTTACAAGACTTTGTTTTACAAGATTACTAAAGACATGTCAAAAGTATGCAAAAACCAATTTAAAGAGGTTCGCATAGCTCAAAATAGGACGATTTGAGCATAAGAACATAATTTTAATGAATTAAAGTATTTCAAATAGGTTTAAGTACCTAAGTGGATATGTAAATACTGAAAACAATAAATTTACTGGTGCTTTTTTGGAGGATGATGGTGTCAATGCCTTAAAACTAATAAATGAAGAGAAAGAACTTGTACTATCTTCTATCTCACAGTAACCAAATGGTTGATGACAGCAAGTTTATAATGCATATCAGCTAATAACAGAAAAAGAAATGATGAAATATCACCATTTTGCACCATAATTCTAATGAATTATTGGATCTGGACAATGATCATTAATGACTGCTAACATAAAAAGAGAGAAAACTGTCTTCATTCTGACAGAAGTATCACCTAGTAATCTTGATTAAAAAAAAAACAAACAATTTTAAAAATTAGACCCAAATCCAATAAACCCTCAATATCTAAGTCCCCTACATAGAAACCTTCAAGTTGCAAACTTTCAAAGATGTGAACATGTGTTTGAATGTCCAGTTAAGTAAGTTATTCGCAGGTCTGGCATACACGGTCATGTGTGTGTATCCTCTATATGTGGTTGGACAGTAGTGTGCACTGTAGTACAGTATCTTTATTTCAAGCCCAGCATGTCCAGCAGCAAGGGTGAAAGCAACGGTGATGTGGCTGGCACTGCTAAGAAGTGCCAACTGTTGTACTGCACGACTGTACTTTTCTAAGATTAAAACCATTTTCTTTACTTCTTGTGTTTGTTTTTTATGTATTATTTCTGTGAAAAGTATTATAAACCTATTACAGTACAGTACTATATAACCAATGGTGTAAGTTGGCTACCTAGGTTAACTTTGTTGGACTTAAACGAACAAAAGTTAGACTTACAAATTCACTCTTGGAATGGAACTCATTCATATGTAGGGGACTCACTGTACCAAGGTATCAGAGCAGAAGTACTGGGGGGCAGTCAGCAAAATATAGATTGTGGACGAATGACTAGATCTTTTTCAATAATAAAGGGAGAGAGGGAGAGAAAAGAAGCTATAGATTAAGAGAAATATAGGAGACATATCAATTATTTATAATGTATAAACTAATGCTAATCCTTATTTGAACATGTATGGACCTTAATACTAATCCTGAAACAATTAACTGTTAAAAATATTAATGAGATCATTGGAGAAATTTGAAAGCAGACTAAATATATATTGTTATTAAGAGACTGTACTGATTTTTATATGGGGCAATGGCATAGTGTTTATTTTTAAGAGTCTATCTTTTAGAGATAAATGCTGAAATATTTATAAATGAAAATAATATGATGCCTGGCATTTGCTTCAAAACAAACCTTGGGAAAGGAGAAAGCAAATAGAGGTATAGACGGAAGAAGACTGGCTATGAGTTAATAATATTCAATCTGAACTGTGGGTACACAGGAGTTCATTACAGGATTAGTCTCTCTATAAGTGTGTGACATTTCTCTTCATAAAAATTTTAAAAATGTCTCTTTGAAAAGTGGCAATGAACATCAGGTCACTATGGGAAATCTTTAACAATCAAATCAACACAGCTGTATTTAGGACACAGATTAAAACCACAGTGGAGATAGCAGCCCTTGAGATCATTTTGGTCAGCCTTTTGTCATTCAAATAGATTTTACCAAAACTATCCATTCTGCTCATTTCTATTACTTGGTTGTCTTCTTTGGTCTGGTTGCAGTATTCAGTGAAACACAGGATTAGATTTGGGGGAGAAAACAGCTACAAAGCATCATAAAATCATTTTGGCTTGATTTCTATACTTCTATTTTGGTAACTCTATGAAATGAATGATACCTGCAAAATTAATTTTAACAACTGAGTTTTTTCCTACTATATAAACAGCTTTCCTCCTTAGAGACAGTAGGAAAATGAACCTCCCAAAGCTATTCTTTCCCAGCACTTGTCGCCCAGTCCATAGAGCTGCGACAGTGCTGTCTCTGAAAGCTCACAGCAAAACCAACATGATACAAGCAAAACGCATGGGAACAGACAGCATGCTGAGTTCTTCTCTGATACCCCTAAATTATTCAAGGGCCTATAGTTATGACTAGGTGATACCCCAAGGGCAAACTGTTATTAATGAAAAACCAACTATACCTAATTAACTGCATTGCTCTGGGCTAGTGAAAAATCAGAAATTTCCAAAGCCACTTGAGAATGATCATATTTATACAGAATGATGATACAGGTGACCATATTTCTTTGAAGCACATACCTACTCCTTTTATCCCTACTGCCTGTCTCTTTGCACCACTTATACTACACTGATTCAAATCTAAACACTGGGAATCTTCTCACTAACTCTAAAGTAGAT
Source organism: Bos taurus (assembly GCF_002263795.3). Taxonomy (NCBI): domain Eukaryota; kingdom Metazoa; phylum Chordata; class Mammalia; order Artiodactyla; family Bovidae; genus Bos; species Bos taurus. The sequence goes on from NC_037330.1 coordinate 68,351,738, forward strand.
CAGATCAGATCAGATCAGATCAGTCACTCAGTCGTGTCCGAGTCTTTGCGACCCCATGAATCGCAGCACGCCAGGCCTCCCTGTCTATCACCAATTCCTAGAGTTCACTCAGACTCACGTCCATTGACTCAGTGATGCCATCCAGCCATCTCATCCTGTGTCGTCCCCTTCTCCTCCTGCCCCCAATCCCTCCCAGCATCAGGGTCTTTTCCAATGAGTCAACTCTTCGCATGAGGTGGCCAAAGTATTGGAGTTTCAGCTTTAGCATCATTCCTTCCAAAGAAATCTCAGGGCTGATCTCCTTCAGAAAGGGGCCACTATCAACGGCTATTTATCTTGCGTTTCATTAGGAGCTATGTATTTTTGGTGCTCAGAAGTAGAAAACACTAAATTTGACCTACATTATCATTAGGAGAGTTGGTCCGCATAAAATTTTTAAAATAAATACCAGCATTAAAACTCTATCCAGAGATGTTAGAAACTCCCTTTCTCAAACACATAACTCAATACAGTTAAAGGTTTAAATTTGATAATAATAAAGGATAAAAGATATACATCTTGAGGAAATCAGAATGTTAATATTGGAATTATAGTCAATGCTCAATTTATCCATGATATTGCAACCAGTCCATTCTAAAGGAGATCAGTCCTGGGGGTTTATTGGAAGGACTGATGCTAAAGCTGAAACTCCAGTACTTCGGCCACCTCATGCGAAGAGTCAACTCATTGGAAAAGACTCTGATGCTGGGAGGGATTGCGGGCAGGAGGAGAAGGAGACGACAGAGGATGAGATGGCTGGATGGCATCACTGACTCGATGGACATGAGTCTGAGTGAGCTCCGGGAGTTGGTGATGGGCAGGGAGGCCTGGCGTGCTGTGATTCATGGGGTCACAAAACGTCGGACATGACTCAGCAACTGAACTGAACTGATTGCACAAGTAAGCAATATTCAGTGGTAATTCAACATTTTAGCAATCAGTTTCAATATTTTTCCTTCAGCAGTTCTTTATCAGTACTAGACATATGAACTAAAATAAAAGACAGACTGATTTACAACTCTGCTTCTCTGTCATATACTGGTTACCTTTCTAAAGAAGAAGAAGAAAAAAGTAAGTTATATGGGAGAAGAGGAGGAGGAAGAGGGAGCAGGGAGGAAGCAGGAAAAGTAAGGAGCAGGAGAAAAGTAAGCAAGCACACCTCAGGAAAGGTATTTTACAGAATGCTGCAGAAAACCAGATGTAATAAAAATATGCAAATTGGTTTTTAGCTAACTGAGTGAATGGTATATATATATATCTCATTTCTCATCAAGAACCCACTGTTAATGATTTTAAGTAATGCTTAATTTCAACATGATATTCTGCTTAATGTGTTAAATGCTAAGTTATGGTGATCACAAGTTTACAAGGGCATGGCCTATTTGCAGGCAAGAAGCTCTGCAACCCGATTACAGAATCAATAGCCTGTTCTGCTTTGGAGTCTCAGTAAATTTTTGCCACAACTTCCAAAGGAGTTTAGGTCCTAAAGTTCCTTAACATTTCTATTTTGAGACAAAAATATGTAGACTTCTTTCAGCTTATATCCAATTTAATCAATAGCAAATTGAACTAAATAAGAACAAACCTAAAGATATCTTGGGGAAGCAGTCAGTGTTTTTTTTTGTTGTTGTTGCTGGGGGGGGCTTCAATCCAATCAAAATGAAGAGAGAGAAGTTGGTGTAGGTGGACTAAATGGGGCCTCACTGCTGGCTCATCAAGTAATCATAATAGTCAAAAACATATAACAACCGGTTTGAAAAATAACTGTTCATTTAATAGCTGGCAAAAGAACTCTGCAAAGACAGCATGAAAGACAAAAAGGCCACTTCTCAGAGGACTCACCTGTCTTTCCCAGTTTCCTTCTTAAACACTCCATCACAGTAACTCATGCGCTTCTCTGTGGTCACATAAATTTGGGCATTGGGATAGATGTCAACAGTCTTTTTCAACATGTTGTACACAATGCCATTGCCATCTTTCCTCATATTGCGGAAAGGGCCCCAAATAACATAAATAGTAGTGTTTGCTTCCTTGAAAAAATAATCAGGGTTTTTCAGTAAAAGAGGAACGCTGGTATGGGATACGACGCGAATCATTGTCATGCGGCCAACATCCTCTTCATAGCCCTTGGTGGGTGCATTGTTCATTCTCCAAATGCAGGACGACTGATCTATCTCATTCCCCACCTTCTGGCCAACCATCTGACCCGAGTTTGACACAATGGCACAAAGATTACAGTCCAGTTGCAAAGGCTGAAAAACAGAAAGAGAAACAGGGCAGGTAGGGGAGAAATGTGTAAATTAGAAAGTTCCTCATATTCCAACAAGTTTTTCTGGGAAAACAAATTCCAGATATTGTGCATAATTGCTAAGTGTGGGAATATCGCTGAAATATATTTATACTAATCCAAAACTAGCTCCATAGGATATCAAGCTTGGGGCATGCCTCCATTTAAAAAGTGAATGTGGATTGCTAAGAAATAACTTTCATTTCTCTTTCTTGTGTTGCTTTGAAATTCAATGAAAAAGCAGTCATTTGTTTCCCACCTTTTATGATGTCTTTTCATTCAAAACTGTTATTTCAAATGAAATAAGGAAATACAGAAAGATTTGCTCTCTTTAATAAGGGTGATGGCTAAAAAAAAAGAAATGCAAAAGGAGTATATATAGGCATCAATTTGAAGTTTACTTATATGTATGAATGATTATGTAGCAGTTGACAAAAATATAAAAAATTCAGCAAATGATGAGATTCTGAATTTTCAAAACCCAGAACTACTGAAGATAAATTTCAGGGTAGCAAAAATATTATAGAGAATCTTAAAAAATTCCCTTGCATCACCATGGTTAAACAACCGTTGTGCTCTTGTTTATTCTAGTTGGATAGGAAAGGCTTCTTTTTAAGAACTCAAGGAAGGCATATACAAAGACAGTCTCCACCATCCTTTTCTTTTTTTATTGGAGTTTAATTGCTTTACAATGCTGTGCTAATTTCTGCTGTACAATGAAGTGAATCAGCTATACCTATACATATATCCCCTTCCTACTGGACTTCCCTCCTGCTATTCTCCCCACCGTCCCACCCACCTAGGCCATCACAGAACACTGAGCTGGGTTTCCTGAGCTATACCGGAGGTTCTCACTAGCTAGCTATTTTACAGATGGTAGCGTATATACATCGATGCTAATGTCCCAATTTGTCTCACTCTCCCCTCCCCCTGACTCCATCCAGTGTCCACACGTCCATTCTCTGCATCTGCATCTCTATTTCTGCCCTGCAAATAGGTTCATTTATATCATTTTTCTAGATTCCACATACTTTAACCAATGAGGTAACAGAGACTCATAGAGACTAAGCATCAACTTTCAGGGCTGGCAGGTGATACAGTTGCATTGGTGGATTCAACTCTAGATCCAACTCTAAACCCACCGCTCTCTCCCTTAGTCTCTGCTTGTTTTTTTTTTTTCCCTTCCCAGGTGGCTCTAGTGGTGAAGAACCACCCTGCCAATGCAGGAGACAGAAGAGACATGGTTTTGATCCCTGGGTCGGGAAAATCCCCTGGAGGAGGGGACGGCAACCCACTCCATTCTTGCCTGGAGAATCCCATGGATTCTCAGAGGAGCCTGGCTGGCTATACACTCCATGGGGTTGCCAAGAGTTGGACACGACTGAAGCAACTTGGCATACTCGCAAGCAAACCAAATACAGTCGACACTCTGGGGATAGAAAATACCACACCATCCGGGTTGCTTGGATCTGTGGATGCAGAATTGGAGCATATGGAAAGCCCATGGCATGGGAATTGAGCATCTGCAGGTTCTGGCATCCACTGGGGTCCTGGAATCAACCCCCCTCGGGTATGGAGGAATGACTGTATATTCCTTTTATGATTTCCCCACACATAAAGAAAAGTGAACTTTTAAACAGTGAGTGATAAGGGGACAAGGCACTTTGCTGATACATGCCTTTCTTCTTTTCTTTCTGTAAGATTCTACATTTATATCTGATATGTGACCCCAGATTTCTTGATGCCTATTGGTCAGTGGCCTCTTCCATACTGTGTATTAGTTGTGTTACAATTTATTATTTAATTATGTCTGTCCACTAGAAAGTAAACTCCATAAGAGTAGGCTCAATGTCTGTCTTCATTTAACCCCACTCCTCAGAAATCCCTGAAATATTATAGTATTTCAAATATACAGAGGTCAAGTTAGGAAATGAAAGCAATTTAATGAAAAGTATTTATTAGGACCCTAAACATAGTATTAGGGAAGAAGTGGACTTTTTCAATTCATCTAGAATTGCTGATTTAGTTAAAAAGAGAAAAGCAATCCAAAAGAAATACATCAACATACCCACAGGTTCAATCTAGGTGAGTGAATCTATTTATCTGAGATGTCAAAATTAAGAATTTTAAAAAAACCTTACTTATACAGCCCACAAAGGTCCATTTTGAAGTGCCTTAATAGTCTGCTATGAAATGGAGTGACTGTCCATCGCTCCTGCCCCAGTAAGATTTCTAAACTAAGGTGGGCAGCAGGTGGTCCAGGCACCAGGTCAGAATATCTCCACTCAAGGTGGGTGACTGTATTAGGGCACTTGGCAATGGGATTTTCTAGGTTGGTGCCACAGTGAAGACTTCACCAAAGGGCAAATGAAGGCACAAGAGGATGCCTCGTAGATTCAGGCATTGATTTAAGCCCCTTCCTCTGCATTTAAGCCCCTTTCCTACAATCCTTGGGAAGATTGTAAGGAAGAATACAATGTTCTTCCTGACATCCATTAGACTTAGCTGAGTCCTCCAAAATCAGTCACATAAATCAATGCCTTATTTAATTTGTGTATCACATGACACATTCCAATTTATCACCAAAATGCATATGGTGCAGGAGGTTAGGTTCCATTTAGTGTTCCAAGAAGTTGCTTCCCTATATACTAAAAACATTTTAGGGTGCCACCCCCACACATTAAAAAAAAAATCAAAAAGAAAGATATAAAGAAAAAGCCTTGGAGGTGTTCTAATACCCAAAATGCAGCAATTTGCATTGGATTTCCAAGTCATTAAAGTGAATTAGCTGGTTCTGCTACAATAACGGAGAAGGCAATGGCACCCCACTCCAGTACTCTTGCCTGGAAAACCCCATGGGTGGAGGACCCTGCTGGGCTGCCGGCTATGGGGTCGCACAGAGTCGGACACGACTGAAGTGACTTGGCATCAGCAGCAGCTACAACAAGGCTTCATTTAACTAATAAGAATCAGCGTACTGGTTTCCTTGACAATTGTAACCTCTGAGAGTGATCAATTAAGACATCACAGTCTGTTTCATGACAACATATCAGCTGTGCAGCTATGAGGTCAGCAGCTGACTAATAACTTGAGGGCAAATATTGGGAACAATGGCCTCTTGTTTATATGACAAATACGTAATTGGACAGGGTGCTATGAATATAATACCTTTGGGAGTAGGTGGTGATCTTTAAATTGCCCCTGTCTTTTATACTATTCACTTGGCCATATTGTCACCAAGGCCAGAGTTGTACGAGACTTGCTCATGTCATACTGCTTGGTCTCAGAACTACCTAGCTGTCTGGTTTCCTGAATGAGGTACCAGGAGTCATGGCTGCAGGTGTGACTGTTCTATTTACCACATGGTTGCAGGAACCATCTTTACAGTATGATAGGAGTGCAGGGCTAGATGAATGAAACATTCCTAATCATAATCAGAAGCTTCAGGTAACACGAAGAGCTTGTTAAAGCACAAGGGACTCATCCAAATGTTTGAAAGCACTTTCAAACTACAGTAAGCCATGATAAAAAGAAAGACACACCTGGGCACGAATGGATGGTTTGACCCAGGGGCTGCTCTTATCTGGTTATCTCAGTTCCTTTTATTAGCTTTATCACTGCATCTTGTGATCTCAACTTTCTTTGTTAAAATGTCCTGCTGTTTCTTGAGCTCATTTATGTTATTTGATTTGGGGCTTTTGCTTGAAAATTTATTCCATGTGTGTCCACTCGCTCAGTTCTGCCTCAGTAAGCAGTTTCTTTCTAGATACAGGCCCTGGATTTTCCGAGACCTTTGGAAAGATTTATCTGACTCCACTTTATCAAGCCCTATCATAATTTTGAACTTTCCTTTTCAGTTGACTTCTCCCTATTTTTTGTTTCTTTCCATTAAAAACAAATTTGACCTCTTTGTCTTTCCCTCTCATACACTCAAAACATCATCAAGCCAAATGCTTTGCTTGAGCTTTGGCTGTCTATAAACTGAGATTACCACAAATATTCAGCCAACCATCTAGGCAGCTGTGTTCCTAAGAGAAATCTCACAAATGTAAAATGCTTCCTTTCATCTGAAGTCTAAGATACTGATTTTTTTTTGGGGGGGTGGGTAACATCATTATACAGGCATATCTTACTTTACTGCATTTCATTTTATTGAACTTCATAGATACTGTGTTTTCTTTTTTCTTTTAAACAAATTGAAGATTTGTTCAGTTCAGTTCAGTCACTCAGTTGTGTCCAACTGTGACCCCATGAACCGCAGCTCGCCAGGCCTCCCTGTCCATCACCAACTCCGGAAGTTCACTCAAACTCATGTCCATTGAGTCGGTGATGCCATCCAGCCATCTTATCCTCTGTTGTCCCCTTCTCCTCCTGCCCCCAATCCCTCCCAGCATCAGGGTCTTTTCCAATGAGTCAACACTTCGCATGAGGTGGCCAAAGTATTGGAGTTTCAGCTTTAGCATCAGTCCTTCCAATGAACACCCAGAACTGATCGCCTTTAGGATGGACTGGTTGGATCTCCTTGCCATCCAAGGGACTCTCAAGAGTCTTCTCCAACACCACAGTTCAAAAGCATCAATTCTTGGGTGCTCAGCTTTCTTTATAGTCTAACTCTCACATCTATACATGACTACTGGAAAAACCATAGCCTTGACTAGACAGACCTTTGTTGACAAAGTAATGTCTCTGCTTTTGAATATGCTATCTATGTTGGTCATAACTTTCCTTCCAAGGAGTAAGCAAGTGTCTTTTAATTTCATGGCTGCAATCACCATCTGCAGTGATTTTGGAGCCCAAAACAATAAAGTCAGCCACTGTTTCCCCATCTATTTCCCATGAAGTGATGGGACCAGATGTCATGATCTTAGTTTTCTGAATGTTGAGCTTTAAGCCAACTTTTTCACTCTCCTCTTTTACTTTCATCAACAGGCTCTTTAGGTCTTCTTCACTTTCTGCCATAAAGGTGGTGTCATCTGCATATGGCTGCACCATGGCTCAGAAGCACCCAAGAGGAGCTACCCCATGTCCAAGGTCAGGGGCAGCGGCCAAGAGGAGTTACCCTACATCCAAGGTAAGAAACAGCTGCTGCGCTTTGCTGGAGCAGCCGTGAAGAGATACCCATGTCCAAGGTAAGAGAAACCCAAGTAAGACAGTAGATGCTGAGAGAGGGCCTCAGAGGGCAGACAGACTGAAACCACAATGACAGACAACTAGCCAATCAGATCACACAGACCACAGCTTGTCTGACTCAATGAAGGTTTGCAGCAACCCTGTTTTGTCAAATAATGGTTAAGTATATTTTAGCCATAGAGTACTTTTTAAGTTAACGTATGTACTTTTTTAAGACATAGGCTATTGCATGCCTAACGGGCTACAGTACAGTATAAGCATAACTTTTATATACCCTGGGAAACCAGAAAATTCATGTGATTTTATTGTAATATTCACTTTATTGTAGCGGTCTGGAACTGAATGTGCAATATTTCCAAGGGTTGCCTTATTTGATTTGGATATTTTCTCCCTTTACAAGATATACTACCTCTATACTGTATATCTGGTAATAAATACTCAACTTGGGGAAAGTTAATTCAATGATATCTAGTAAACAACTGTCAACTACAAATTGGCACTTACCAAGAGCTTTGCCAACGACTGAACAGCAAAGGCGTTTGCCCTGCCTCTACAGAGATTGAATCCCATGCTGCTATAGCTGTTGACCTTCAACAAACCCTGAGGGAGTTCAGGGTCCAGTGAGGCACTCTTTACTCCAGGGAATCTGGAGGGACAGTCCTTTAGATAGTTGGATGTTTTTAGGAAAAGATTTTATGATCTCAATCCTTGCATCTCCTCATATCTAGAGAAGCACTAAATCCCTTCACAGTGACATCAGATCCTCATGACTAACAAAACCTTTTTATAAAATGAGTGCTCCCTTCACCAAAACCTTATACATTGACTTTCCCCCACTGCCGCTTTGGAGCAGTCTCTCAGAGTATCTGAGGTGCTGCCTCCCAGGCTGCAGTCCTCATTTTGCCCCAAATAAAACTTAATTCACAACTCTCAAGCTGTACATTTTTTTTTTTTAAGTCGACACAACCAAGTAATTTTTACCATGCACTTAACAAGGCTATGTTAAGGGTAAAATAATTTTAGGATTTTAATTACTGTGAATTTTAACCTCAGCATACAGCTCTGAGGTAGGTGGGGATGTTTTATGATCAACTACAGAGTCGGATACGACTGAAGTGACTTAGCAGCAGCAACAGCAGGGTCAATTCATATACTATTGGTTGGCTGAAAAGTTCACTTGGTTTTTTCCATAACATCTTATGAAAACCTGAATGAACCTTTTAGCCAACCCAATGTTTTAAAGGTCTAATGTACTGCCTTGAAAAACAAGTCCTTTCTCTGCTAAAACAAATCTTGACATTTGCCTCCTTTTTGAAAAAGAATTGATTCCTATCTAACATGCAGGCAGAGGTTGAGAGAAGTAAAAAACAGTGTGATGGAGACATATAAATACAGAGTATTATTAACATGATTAAATACCTATTATGGGCCAGTCATCCTGCCCAGCACTTCATTACATTATTCCATTCAGTTCTCATAGTAAATTCTTCAAAAGTTAGTTTTTACTTCATATTATTGAACTGAAATTGAAATGAACATGATGTCCAGTGAGTACTAGATATCTTTCAGGTTAAGAAGACAGCACATATTATCTTTTGTGAAATGCACTCATAGCCCTAATAAGAAATGGGAGGTATTAAAGAAATATTTATTATGAATTTGCACTATCCCTAATAAACATGTAGGCAAACACCTTAACTCTCACCCAGTATTATATTAAAACTATCTACATTAAATTATAAATCAATGCTTTTAAATATGCTGGTGGCCAAAAATTTCACCAAAAGAGGACAAAGTTTCCTAACTGATGAAATTCTCTTCAGGAATGTTAGATAGAATGTATGGGGATAGAAATAATCTCTCCTTTCTGGCAATGACATTATGATGGCATAAGAAACTATGTTGATATTTTTTCTTAATCTTCTTTGGAAGGAATGATGCTAAAGCGGAAACTCTAGTACTTTAGCCACCTCATGCAAAGAAAAGACTCTGATGCTGGGAGGGATTGGGGGCAGAAGGAAAAGGGGATGACAGAGGATGAGATGGCTGGATGGCATCACTGACTCGATGGACATGAGTCTGAGTGAACTCCGGGAGTTGGTGATGGACAGGGAGGCCTGGCATGCTGCGATTCATGAGGTCGCAAAGAGTCGGACATGACTGAACGACTGAACTGAACTGAAGTTTAAAATATGGCTGAAATTTCAGTCTAAGATAAACTAATCATGACTGATTTTATTAGCTTTAACATTGTCCTCCACATTTTTTCACTCAATTTGCTTTTCAAACTTTTTTTGTAACAGGAGTGAGTTGTGTTTCTTTCTGAAGCATTAAATTATTACAGTCCACATCTGAGAAAACACAAAGCCATGGCAGATGCTTTTATAAACTGGTCTCCATGGCTAAGGGAATACCTCTCCCCAGTGCAAAGTCTCCTGGAGGTAAATTCACTTTAGAAGCTCACAGTGGCTGCTGTCAACTCCTTGGGTAGCAAAGATAGCTGAGATGCCAAGCCCTCCTCTAACTCTTTGAATCGCTCCCCTCTCCATACATATGAAGATTCTAGAACACTAACTGCCTAGGTAGTATGTTCATCCTTAGGTCATTTTACAGTCATGTGGATTTTTAGTTTTAACTTACCATAAGCATGGGCATTCAGCACAGAAATGAATTCTTGTTTGCACAAATGTGAAGAATATAAGTGCAAGAGAATCCTTGATACTATGGAGGTAAGAGAGGAAAATGAGGCTATTCTAATCTCTTTTGAAGAGTCTGTGGTATTTTAATAATTAGCTTTATTTTCCTGTGACTAAATATTATTTAGGCAGACTCTAGAAACCAATTAACCATGACATGTCCAATTGATTCTTGTCTGGTTTAAAAAAAAAAAAATGACTGAAACTAATATGTCATTCACTCTGATCAGGAAGTCTCACCTTTTATTGAGTCAGTCACTTTCTCTTCAAATTAGGACACGTATAGTTACAAGACTTCTTTCTGTTTCTCTGCTCTATTTTTACACACACACAAACACACACACAGAGTCACCCTCATCCTGCAAATGAGACAGCTCATTCTCCTAGCCACTTTTTCCATCCTGCTCCTTACCAGCCAAACCACTCTGGAAAATTTCCCTTCTCTGTTCTTTGGGTAAGAAACTGACAAATTGCCCTATCCTTTTTGAATGATATATTGGGACAACTGCCAAGCACTTTACATTTTAATCAGTAAGAAGAATGAAATATTTAACCTTTACTTTTTTCTCCATGAATAGGCTTATAGACAATAGAATAGATAATTAAAATCTGTGAATTAAAACTTGCAAAACAGTGTGGTTTCCCCAGCAAAGAGAAATGGCCATGTACGAAAGGTCACCTGTCAACTAGTTCTAGTTATTAAATCTCTGCATTTATCACTGTGGTGGCTCCATGGAAAACGAAGGTCAAGACATTAAATTATGAAATAGTCAGGATTAGAAAAGGTCACTAAAAACTCAACTAAAATTTAACCAAACCTGCTAATTCCACATCCTTTGAAGCGAGCAGACACAGCCAGGAATGAAATACACACTGAATGGAACTAATCTATCTCCCTATTTTATCCCCATATTCAAAATGAATTTCCATTTGACGTCTTGAAGTCTAAAATGAAACTTGCTCATCTCAAATAAAAACAGGAGCTTCGATAAATATTTCAGAACAAAATCATGTTTGAATCGAACCGACTTAAATTATTAAAAACATTGTTTTACACCACTCTAAGGGTTGCTTTCACTTCAATCATGAGAATGCAATTTAAAATATTAGCAATGGGGCACTCTTGGCATCTTAAATGCTTTACGGGACAATTAGCAAATTCACCACTCACTAATTTCCTACTTTAATGTTGAAATAAATGAGATCTTTGCTTTTCATCATGCAATTTGAATGAATTTGAACAAAGCAGGTTGAACAAAGCTCCAGAGACACACTCTTCAGTTTGCTGTCATTTATTTCTCTACTCTTCCTGAATGTCTTTAGAGTTTTAGTTTTAGAGGCTTCAACATGTATAATGATGCCATTGGGGAATAGATTTTGCCTTTATTCTCCTTGATGTTCTTTTGAGGTCTTTCAAGTGAAAGGTACAAAAAAGGCATTAACAATCTGGCATTGTTTTTATTGCTTGACAAAGAAAAAAATGTATTTTAATTTTTCCCATGTTTCAGGAATGATTAAGCAAGCTGTTTTCATCCACACTGAGTCACTTTCAGCAGACCTCTAACTGTGAGCAAAGACTTGTAAAGATGGTTCTAAGGAGAATTCAACACAGTTCAACCAAGCCAGCCTGTATATGTACTTCTTTGCCCCTCCACAATCCCGCTTCTTTCAGTTAATGCAGCTTTCAAAAGCAGTGTGTATAAATCATACAGTATGAGTAACTGCACATAAAAAGACAGATTTGCTAACCCACGGTTTGGCTCTGGCTCTCTGTGGATTTGGGATATGGCATTTACCTTGATTCCTACATGGTGGCATTATATTCAAGCATAAAACTTAACAGGGGGGTGCATAAAAATGTTAATGTCAAGAGATAATTCTAAAACCAGCAACATAAAACTGTTTCTCAGTCACCATAGACGGTGTGTTCTCTTCATTGGGAAGTTCCTTTAAAAAGTGCATCTGTATAATCATGCAGGCATACCAAATGAAAGCAGTTTGCTTTCTCTGGTGCATGTGTGCTAGGTCACGTCTGTCATGTCCAACTCTTTGCGATCCTATGGACTGTAGCCTACCACGCTCCTCTGTCCACAGGATTCTCCAGGCAAGAATACTGGAGTGGGTTGCCATGCCCTCCTCCGAGAGACCTCCCAGACCCAGAGATCAAACCTGTGCCTCCTGCAGCTCCTGCATTGCAGACAGATTATTTACTGCTGAGCCACTGAGGAAGCCCGTTGCATTCTCTGGACTAGAAGACAAATGAGTCTTTTCAAACCAAAAAAAGAATTTTTATCTATAGACTGAGAAAATGGGAGTAATTCTCACTGTCAGGTCATTAAAAAAATTGACTAATTTTGAGGCCAGTTTCAGTTCAGTTCAGTCGCTCAGTTGTGTCTGACTCTTTGCAACCCCATGAACTGCAGCACACTAGGCCTCCCTGTCCATCACCAACTCCTGCAGTTTACCCAAACTCATGAGTCGGTGATGCCATCCAACCATCTCATCCTCTGTCGTCCCCTTCTCCTCCTGCCCTCAATCTTTCCCAGCATCAGGGTCTTTTCAAATGAGTCAGCTCTACGCATCAGGTGGCCTAAGTATCGGAGGCCAGTTTACCTCTGGATTATATTTCCATATAGCTATTGCTGATTAGATAGCATTAAACACCTTTATGTTCTGGCTAGAATTTGCTTTGGAACCTAGGAAACTCATATTACCTCATAAATGTTTTTAATTGTCATGTAGAGTTTTTGCCAGATATATAAAGCTAGCGATAAACTGAACATGTGTTGACGAATATTCAACACAGGGTTTTTTTTTTTTTTAATCTTGTTCTATTTTCCTAAGCTGAAGGATGCTTTAGTGGGTTTATAGTTTGAGAGAAAGGGCTGGTGAAGGATGAGAAATTGCAAATACGTGACAAAGGCTCACTAATGGAGTGAGAACCTAGAAAAGATAGGAGTCGACAACTTAAGGAATATTACTGATGTTGTTCAGTTGCTAAGTCATGTCCGACTCTTTTGTGACCTAATGGACTGTAGCCCACAACGCTCTTCTGTCCATGGGATTTCCTAAGCAAGAATACTGGAGTGGGTTAGCATTTCTTTCTCCAGGGGATCTTCCAGACCCAGGGATAGAACCCAAATCTCCTGCATTTGGCAGGTGGATTCTTTACCACTGAGCCATCAGGGAAGCCCTTGAGGAATATTACTTGGTCATAAAATGAATGAAATATTGCCATTTGCCACAACATGGATGGACCTAGGGATTATCACACTAAATCAAATTAGTGGAAGACAAATATTATGACATCACTTATATGTGGAATCTAAAAAACAGTAAAAATAAACTTATTTATAAAACAGAAACAGACTCACAGTCATAGAAAACAAACTTATGGTTATCAAAGGGGGAATGGGTGGGGTGGGGATAAATTAGGAGTATGGGATTAACAAATACATATTACTTTATATGAAATGGGTTTCTCAGATGCAGGAGAGGTGGGTTTTATCCCTAGTTTGGGAAGATCCCCTGGAGTAGGAAAAGGCAACCCACTCCACTATTCTTGCCTAGAAAAGTCCATGGACAGAGAAGCCTGTCAGACTACAGTCCATGGAGTTTCAAAGAGTCATACACAACTGAGTGACTGAGCACGCATGTAGTATATATGAACTAGATAAACAACAAGGATTTACTGTATAGCACAGAGAACTATATTCAACATCTTTTAATAACCTATAATGAACTAATACAATTATGTAAAGTTTAAAAATAAAATAAAATTTAAAAAAATAAATAAAATAAAATAAAATAAATGACCTATAATGAAAAAGAATCTAAAAAAGAATATATATATATATATGGTATATAACACAATAGTGAAGTGAAGTCGCTCAGTCGTGTCTGACTCTTTGCCACCCCATGGACTGTAGCCTACAAGGCTCCTCTGTCCATGGAATTTTCCAGGCAAGAGTTCTAGAATGGGTTGCCATTTCCTTCTCCAGGGGATCTTCCTCACCCAGGGATTGCACCCAGGTCTCCTGCATTGCAGGCAGACGCTTTACTGTCTGAGCCACCAGGGAAGCCATATAACACAATACTTTAAATAAATTCTAGTCCAACAATAAATAAAATTTATTTTATTTATACAGTTGAATGGGCAAGCTTTGCAAAAATAGACACTTCTTCCCCTAAGACAGGAAAAAAGAATTAAGAATGACAAGAAACTGTGACCTTACAAGAGTGGGATACAACCAGAGTTTACCTCAGATTCCCTTACATTTCTATAAAGCAAGCAAGGGTTAATTGAGAGACTTAGAGGTAAGGTTAACAGGATTAAGGAGAGATATGAACTTTTGAGAAAGAGAGCATTTTGGGCAAGAATCAAAAGGATTGCCAACTGTGCCACCATTCCAATATAGAAAGTACATATTTTTGATGATGATACTGTAAGATTCTATATTCTTTCTAAGTACTGTTTAGAAGCACGGAGGCAAGGGTGAAGAGAGCTTATCCAGCTTGATCCAGGGCTGAAGCTTGGAGCAAGTGGTATACTGAAAGCTTGACACTGAAAAATAATTATGGACACTAATAATATAAATTTCAAGCTAATAGTGGAAGGAAATAAATGGTAGGAAAATGAGCAAATGGAAGAAATAAGGAAACAAGAATGTCTTAGTGGGGTTATGTTCATTCAGTGGAGATAGGGAGAGAGATGCTTGTATCGTATACCCTAAGATTATGCTTATTTGGGAAATAAGGAGAAAAATGTGGCTAATTTAGGCTTTAAATTAAAGGCCTATGATTTCAATTGAGAAAAATTTCAGGAAAGAAGCTGTAGTGTAAGTCATTCCTTCCAGTTTGGAAATGCAAAAACCAAAGAATAGAGAATATTCAAATTCATTAATAGTTAAAAAGTACCATGTTCTTGGGGGGCAGGAAGAGAAGGGGACAACAGAGGATGAGATGGCTGGATGGCATCACTGACTTGATGGACATGAATCTGAGTGAATTCCGGGGGTTGGTGATGGACAGGGAGGCCTGGCGTGCTGCGATTCATGGGGTCACAAAGAATCAGACACGACTGAGCGACTGAACTGAACTGAACTGAACTGAACCATGTTCTTGCATTGAAAGAATTAATATTGTTAGATGACCATACAACCTAAGGAAGTCTACAGATTCAATGCAATCCCTATCAAAATATTAGCATCATTTTTTTCACAGAACAAAATCAAGTAATTTAAAAATCTGTATGGAAACACAAAGACCCCAAATAGCCACAACAATCTTGAGAAAGAAGAACAGAGTTGAAGGAATCATGCTCCTGACTTCAAAATATACTACAAAGCTACAGGAATCCAAACAATATGGTACTGGCACAAAAACAGACACATGGGCCAATGGAACAGAATAGAGAGCCCAGAAATCAACCCACACACTTATGGTCAATTTATGGTAAGGAGATAAAAATATTCAATATTCAAAGGGAAGACAGTCTCTTCAATAAGTAGCATTGGAAAAACTAGACAGCTATATGCAAAAGCATGAAATTAGAACATTCTCTAAAACCATATACAAAAATAAATTCAAAATGGATTAAATCCTTAATGTAAGACAAGAAACCATAAGATTTCTAGAGCAAATCATAGGCAGAACACACTTTGACATAAATTGTAGCAGTATTTTTTGGACTTCTATCCTAAAACAAAGAAAATAAAAGCAGTAATAAACAAATAGGGCCTACTTAAATATAAAAGCTTTTGGACAGTGAAGGAAACTATTGACAAAACAAAAAGATAACCTACTGAATGGGGAAAAAATATCTGTGAATAATATGGCAAATAAGGGGTTAACATTATATAACATTTTATATATATATATAAAAAGCTCACACAATTCAATATTAAAAAAAATCTGATTAAAAAATGGGAAGAAGACCTGAATAGATACTTTTCCAAAGAGGAATGCAGATGATTGTCAGGCATGTGAAAAGATACTCAAGATTGCTTATCATCAGGGAAAAGCCAATCAAAACCACAATGAGATATCACCTCACATCTGTTAGAATGGCTATCATCAAATTACAAATAACAAATGTTGACGATAATGTGGAGAAAAGGGAACTGTTGTACATTATTGGTGGGAATATAAATTGGTGCAGCCACTATGGAGAACAGTATGGAGGATTCTCAAAAAACTAAAAATAGAACTACCATCAAAAGGTGAAAGTGTTAGTCACTCAGTTGTGTCCACATGGAGTATAGCCTGCCAGGCTCCTGTGTCCTTGGAATTCTCCAGGCAATAATATTGGACTGAGTAGGCATTCCCTTCTCTAGGGGATCTTCCCAACCCAGGGATTGAACCCAGGTCTTCTACATTGCAGGTGGATTTGTTACCATCTGAGCCACCAGGGAAGCTCATTGGTGGGAATGCAAATTGGTGCAGCCACTGTGGAAAGCAGTATGGAGGTTTCTCAAAAAAAAAAAAAAACACAAAAATAGAACTATCATATGATCCAGCAATTCCACTTCTGGGTACATATCTGAAAAAACCAAAACACTTATTTGAAAAGATACATGCATCCCAATGTTCACAGCAGCACTATTTCCAATTGTCAAGATATGGAAGCAACCTAAATGTCCACCAACAGATGAGTAGATAAAGAAAATACGGTATATGTATCCACAGAGTATCATTCAGCCATAAAATAGAATGAAATTTTGCTATTTGTGGCAATGTGGATGGACTTGGAGGGCATTATGTTAGGTGAAATAAGTCAGACAGAGAAAGACAAATACTGCATGATATCATTTATGTGTAGAATCTAAAAAGTACAACAAACTAGTGAAATTAAAAAAAAAAAAAAAAAGGAGACTTAAAGAGAACACACTAGTGGTTACCAGTAAGGAGTGGGAGAGAGAGGGCAATATAGGGATGGGGAATAAAAGATTATTATGAAATTATATGAAATCATGTGTGTGAAACTTGAAAATTGCAAAGCACTATGGAATTTAAATAATATTTTATTCAATAGAAATAAAGAAAGAACTAGAATGAGAACCAATTCTGCTTCAGTATGTTAACCTGCAAAATTCAGACTACCCTTTCCATGGCAGATAGCTAAAATAACTAGCAAAAAAAATAAAAATCATCTCTTGAAGACTATCCAAGAACTAACAAGATAGTGGAGAATTGCCAGCCTGGAGAAGTTTTGAATTCTAGGAGGTACATCAACACTAAGGAGTATTTTTGCCCTGGAGGTATTTGTGGCTCTGGAATAATTAGCAAGATTCTGCTTCTGTCAGCCTCTTGGGTCTAAGTAGACAAAGATCACAATCCAGAGCCCAAAAAGAATAAATCAACATCCACTTTGAATGAGGATTTCTAAGATGTATTTTAAGAATAAATTTTGAAATAAACCAGTCTTGTAAAATCTGTCATCTTCTTTAATGTCAATTGGTTGACTCTGAAAACCTGTTTTGGAGATTGTATAGATAGATTGCCTGATGAACTATGGATGGAGGTTCGTAACATTGTACAGGAGACAGGGATCAAGACCATCCCCATGGAAAAGAAATGCAAAAAAGCAAAATGGCTGTCTGAGGAGGCCTTACAAATAGCTGTGAAAAAAGAGAAGTAAAAAGCAAAGGAGAAAAGGAAAGATATAAGCATCTGAATGCAGAGTTTCAAAGCATAGCAAGAAGAGATAAGCAAGCCTTCCTCAGCGATCAATGCAAAGAAATAGAGGAAAGCAACAGAATGGGAAAGACTAGAGATCTCTTCAAGAAAATGAGAGATACCAGGGGAACATTTCATGCAAAGATAGGCTTGATAAAGGACAGAAATGGTATGGACCTAACAGAAGCAGAAGATATTAAGAAAAGGTGGCAAGAATACACAGAAGAACTGTACAAAAAAGATCTTCAAGACCCAGATGATCATGATGGTGTGATCACTCACCTAGAGCCAGACATCCTGGAATGTGAAGTCAAGTGGGCCTTAGAAAGTATCACTATGAACAAAGCTAGTGGAGGTGATGGAATTCCAGTTGAGCTATTTCAAATCCTGAAAGATGATGCTGTGAAAGTGCTGCACTCAATATGCCAGCAAATTTGGGAAACTCAGCAGTGGCCACAGGACTGGAAAAGGTCAGTTTTCATTCCAATCCCAAAGAAAGGCAATGCCAAAGAATGCTCAAACTACCGCACAATTGCACTCATCTCACACGCTAGTAAAGTAATGCTCAAAATTCTCCAAGCCAGGATTCAGCAATATGTGAACTGTGAACTTCCAGATGTTCAAGCTGGTTTTAGAAAAGACAGAGGAACCAGAGATCAAATTGCCAACATCCACTGAATCATTGAAAAAGCAAGAGAGTTCCAGAAAAACATCTACTTCTGCCTTACTGACTATGCCAAAGCCTTTGACTGTGTGGATCACAATAAAGGGTGGAAAATTCTGAAAGAGATGGGAATACCAGGACACCAGACCTGCCTCTTGAGAAATCTGTATGCAGGTCAGGAAGCAACAGTTAGAACTGGACATGGAACAACAGACTGGTTCCAAATAGGAAAAGGAGTACATCAAGGCTGTATATTGTCACCCTGCTTATTTAATTTATATGCAGATTACATCATGAGAAACGCTGGGCTGGAGGAAGCACAAGCTGGAATCAAGATTGCCGGAAGAAATATCAATAATATCAGATATGCAGATGACACCACCCTTATGGCAGAAAGTGAAGAGGAACTCAAAAGCCTCTTGATGAAAGTGAAAGTGGAGAGTGAAAAAGTTGGCTTAAAGCTCAACATTCAGAAGACGAAGATCATGGCATCCAGTCCCATCACTTCATGGTAAATAGATGGGGAAACAGTGGAAACAGTGGCAGACTTTATTTTTCTGGGCTCCAAAATCACTGCAGATGGTGACTGCAGCCATGAAATTAAAAGACGCTTACACCTTGGAAGGAAAGTTATGACCAACCTAGATAGCATATTCAAAAGCAGAGACATTACTTTGCCAAGAAAGGTCCATCTAGTCAAGGCTATGGTTTTTCCTATGGTCATGTGCGGATGTGAGAGTTGGACTGTGAAGAAAGCTGAGCGCCAAAGAATTGATGCTTTTGAACTGTGGTGTTGGAGAAGACTCTTGAGAGTCCCTTGGACTGCAAGGAGATCCAACCAGTCCATTCTAAAGGAGATCAGTCCTGGGTGTTCTTTGGAAGGAATGATGCTGAAGCTGAAACTCCAGTACTTTGGCCACATCATGCGAAGAGTTGACTCATTGGAAAAGACTCTGATGCTGGGAGGGATTGAAGGCAGGAGGAGAAGGGGACGACAGAGGATGAGATGGCTGGATGGCATCACCGACTCAATGGACGTGACTCAATGGACGTAAGTCTGAGTGAACTCTGGGAGTTGGTGATGGACAGGGAGTCCTAGGGTGCTGCAATTCATGGGGTCGCAAAGAGTCAGACATGACTGAGCGACAGAACTGAACTGGACTCAAACTTGTAAATGACCTTAGATACCTGGAAAAATTGAAGGAATTCTTCCCCGAGGGGAAGATAAACCACGCTGAGACCTCGAATTAGTCCTACAAATAAAATTTCAAATACAATTCCCAACACACAATCTAAAAAACCCAGACATGAAAAGACAAAACATTATTAGAGGAAACCAACAGAAATAGTCCCATAGGAGCTCCACATTTGAAATTATATGGCACAGACTAAAACAACTATGTTCACTGTGTTCAAGGAGATAAAAGCCTAGTGAAAATGTTGGCAGGGAAATGAAAACTATACAAAGTGATGGACCATATGTGAAAAAGAACCACTTAGAAGTTCTAGAACTGATAAATATGGTGTATAAAATAAAAGATTCAATGAATGTATTTAACACCAAATTAGCTAGACAAACTTGCCAGCAAAGTTAAAGAGAATTAGTGGACTAGAAGACAGAAGCAACTGTTCAGAAAGAAACATGAGATTAAAAAATGAGAGAGAGAGACAGAAATGCAGAGAATACAATATAAAGGCCTAACACAACTTTAATACCAAAGAAGGAAAGAGAGAGAATGGACAGTAGCTGAGGTCAGTAGCTGAGAATTCCCTAAAACTTATAAGACTCTCCAAATTCAAAAGGCTCAGCTGATACCTCCCAGGAGAAATATATAAAAATAAATTCACCTCTAAACATATTATAGTGATGCTTCATAAAAACAAAAACAAAGAGAAAATTTCAGAATTAAAATTACCATAAAATAGCAAATAATTTGAGATGGGGGTAAATGGAGTAAAAATATCTTAAAGTTCTTATATTGTCATGGGAAGAGGATAACATCATAATTTTCTAAACTTAAGAGGTCTGGTGGTATTCCTAGGGCAGTAGTTCTCACACTTTTTGGTCTCATGTACCATAGACAGTCTTGATAATTATTGAGTGTTCTAAGGATCTACTGTTTATGTGAGCTGAATATACATCAATACTTACTATATTAGAAATTGAAAATGAAAAGACTTTGAATATCCATTTATTAAAAAACCCAACAATATGACCATTTCATATTAACTTAACACATTTTTATGAAAAGTAATCATATTTTCCACAAAAATAGTGAAAATAATACTATTATTTATATTATAGTTTTACAAATTTCTTTAATGTATAACTTAATTGAAAAGAGCTAGATTCTCACAACTCTCTCTGTTTTCAATCCATTAAAATATGCTGTTTTGCTTGAAGTATATGAAGAAAATCCAGTTTCACAATGATATATACATCTATAGTAGGAAGAGGGAGATAATTGTGGATATTTTTATTAATGAATGTATACCAAAATTTGACAAGGCAATTTCTTAAAGTTTATTTGCAATATGAAATCTAAAACCATATCAATAAAATTGTCTACTGTTATGTTAGAATTCATTTGTTTAGCATCTTGCATAGACCTTTAACTCATGTATGATTTTATAGCATCATACACTGCTAATTTGAAGAAATATGAGTCCAATAAGTTATGCAGTGGAGAGGGCAATGGCACCCCACTCCAGTACTCTTGCCTGGAAAATCCCATGGACAGAGGAGCCTGGAAGGCTGCAGTCCATGGGGTCACGAAGAGTTGGACAGGACTGAGCGACTTCACTTTCACTTTTTACTTTCAGGCATTGGAGAATGAAATGGCAAGCCACTCCAGTGTTCTTGTCTGCAGAATCCCAGGGACGGGGGAGCCTGGAGGGTTGCCATCTATGGGGTCACACAGAGTCGGACACGACTGAAGCGACTTAGCATTAAGTTATGCAGATATTTGAAACACTGATATTTTCTAATGTATATTTTAAACACATTAATTGATATTACCAGTGAATTCATCAGAAAAGCCTTTAGGTTTTGGAAAACCAGAAAGCTGAAGGTGAAAAATAGAAATTTTTCAAAATGCTAATTTTGACTTGAAAGTTCAATTCTTGTCATTAGCTAAATATGCTGCCTGTTATTTTCTTGAAGTGACAAGCTCATTTCATTCATGTGAGAAAATGTCTGCCAAATACCTAAATCTGAATATTCATAATCTGGCTGTTATGAATCTTGGCTGTTATTTCAAGTAAAAATGATGTTCAGTGAAACTTGCAACTCATATGGAATTTTTCATAATAAAAGTATTAGAAAGAAAAATCAATATAACTTGCAACATTAATAATAAAATCATATGATCACCTCAAAAGAAAAATCATATGATCATGTGGTCATCTCAGTAGATGCAGATAAAGAATTTGATAAAATTCAACACCAACTAATGATTAAAAACTCAGTTAAGGGAAAGTTACAGGGAGATTCCTTAACCTAATGAAATGTTTCTACAAAACAAAAATTCTATAGCAAAACTGCACTTCATATTTAATAGTAAAATGCTGGAAGCTGACTCTTTGAAATTGGGATTTCCACTATCAACATTGTTATGCAATATTATGCTGATGTCCTAGCCATTGAAGCAAAATAGTGAAAACTATATAAGGATTGAGAAAGAAGAAACAAAAATATAATTATTCACAGATGACAATGGTGATGTGTTTAGGGCAAATCACCCCAAAATATGCCACTTGGCATTCTGATTATTTTGAATTAAAGCTACTTAAGAAATTCATTGTTATTTTTTCTAAAAGGTATAAAAGCTGACTCCTTTGGTCACTTCTTTGACTCCCATATTTTTATGAACTGCTATATGTACAAAATTAAGTTTGCTTTTCTCCTGTTAATTTGTCTTATATCAGTTTAATTATTAGTCTGGCCAAAGAACCTAGAAAGAAGGGAAAAATTTTCCTCCCCTAAAATGGTATCCACCTATAGTTTGTTATCATTTTTATCAGAGTTAGATACAAATTAGAATGCAAATCAATTGTATTTCAATACAGCAGCAATAATAATCATGTATGAAATGAGTTGCCAGTCCAGGTTCGATGCACGATACTGGATGCTTGGGGCTGGTGCACTGGGACAACCCAGAGGGATGGTATGGGGAGGGAGGCGGGAGGAGGGTTCAGGATGGGGAACAAATGTATACCTGTGGCGGATTCATTTCGATATTTGGCAAAACTAATACAATATTGTAAAGTTTTAAAATAAAATTAAATTTTTAAAAAAAACAGAAAACTAAAAAAAAAAAAAAAAAAGATTTTAAGTAAAGCATTTACAATGACATCAAAATATAAAATACCTAGGAATAACCCTCATAAAATATGGGCAAGACCTCTGTGGAGAAAAAAACCAAAATTTATCAAAAAATGTTTTCAAAACTCTACATAAATGGAGGGTTATAACATGGGCATAGAATAGAAAACTTAGTAAGTAAAGATGTACATTCTCCTCAAATGGATCTATAGATTCAAGGTTGTTGTCACTGGCACAGGGATAAACAACAATACCCAAGGAACACGGTATAGGGCCCACAAAATTGTGATGAAAGCACCAAGAAGAGAAGTGGAGAAAAAAGTCAGGCTTTAAAGAAAGTGGAGCTGGAAAGACTGGATACTTTTATAGAAAAAAAGTACATCTAGACCCTTAATTATATGAAAAAATCTGTTTCTGGTGAACTGGAAACCTGTATCTGAAAGACAAAACAATAAGCTTTAAGGAAAAAAAAAAAAAAACGAGGAAAAATTTTATAATATTAGAATAGGAAATTTTTTCCTAAGACAAAAAAGCACCACAAGAAAGAGATTGATAAACTATGTTAAACTTAAGAACAGCTGTTCATCAAAATATGGCACTAAAGAGTGAAAAGGCAGGCCACAGAGAAATTTATACAGTTGACCCTTGAACAACACAGGTTTGAACTGCAAGGGTCTACTTACCCAGGGATTATTTTTTCAACAGTAAATGCTACAGTACTATATGGTCTACTGTTGGTGGAATCCACAGATGTGAACCCAGGAATATGGAGGAACCATGTCTTTGGAGAACAGATTATAAATTAAGCCTGAATTTTCAACTGTATGGAGGGTTGGTACCTCCAGCTTCTTGTTGTATATGCTTTCCACTGTATATATTTTCTCCCTCTCCTTGAGGTGCACGCATGCATGTGTGTGTGTGTGTGTGTGTATCCTAGAAAGAGTTAACACACAAAATATATAATGCATTCATACAAATTAATAATAAAAGACAGTAGACAGCCAAAGCAATTGAAAGACTACAAAAATTCAGTCATTACATAAAAGAGGAAATTCAAACAGCAAACAAATATAAGAAAAGGTGCTATCAGAAGTAATCAGAAAAATGCAAATTAAAACAATGAGAGGTACTTGCACATATACCAGGGTGCCTGTGATTAAAATGTCTGACAGTATCAGTTCAGTTCAGTTCAGTTCAGTTCATTCGCTCAGTCGTGTCCGACTCTTTGCGACTCCATGAATCACAGCACACCAGGCCTCCCTGTCCATCACCAACTCCCGGAGTTCACTCAAACTCACGTCCATCGAATCGGTGATGCCATCCAGCTATCTCATCCTCTGTCATCCCCTTCTCCTCCTGCCCCCAATCCCTATGTATAGTAACAGGTAATCTCAAGCAATAACTGATAAGACTGTGAAACTGTAGCTTGATCCTATATACTTGAATATATGTATATACCCTAAATCCAGAAATTCTACTTCCTGCTAGGTATATGCTATGAAAATGCATTCTTTTTTGTACCAGGATTCATTTACAAGAATATTCAGAGAAGCGCTTTTTATAACACCTTTAAATGCAAATAACACAAATTTTCATCAACAAACTTGTACAAAGGAATACTATCTAATCGAAAACAAATGAACATGAATGAATCTTAAAAACATTATATAGCGCAAAAGCCAGCTACAAAGGAACACACAGTAAAAGATTCTATTTATATAACACTCTTAGTAATCTAGAAATAGGATGTTTTTTTAAAGGCCTACCCTGGTAGCTCAGATGGTAAAGAATCTGCCTGCAATTTAGGAGACCGGGGTTCCATCCCTGGATCAGGAAGATCCACTGGAGAAGGGAATGGCAGCCCACTCCAGTATTCTTGCCTGGCAGGCTACAGTCTATGGGGTCACAAAGAGTTGGACACAATTGGACTGAGTAACTAGTACATCCACACAGGATGTTTTTTAATGTGATAAGGACCATCATTCTGAAACCAAAAGCACAGTGAACAGTGCCCTATCAGAGTAGGAGTCACGTGTTGTAAGACGGTAGTTAGTTCAGTTCAGTTCGGTTCAGTCGCCCAGTCATGTCTGACTGTTTGCGACCCCATGGACTGCAGCACGCCAGGCCTCCCTGTCCGTCACCAACTCCCAGAGTTTACTCAAACTCATGTTCATTGAGTCGGTCATGCCATCCAACCATCTCATCCTCTGTCGTCCCCTTCTCCTCCCGCCTTCAATCTTTCCCAGCAATTGGGTCTTTTCAAATGAGTCAACTCTTCGCAACAGGTGGCCAAAGTATTGGAGTTTCAGTTTCAACATAAGTCCTTCCAATGAACACTCAGGACTGATCTCCTTTAGGATGGACTGGTTGGATCTCCTTGCAGTCCAAGGGACTCTCAAGAGTCTTCTCCAACAACACAGTTCAAAAGCATCAATTCTTCCATGCTCAGCTTTCTTTATAGTCCAGCTCTCACATCCATACATGACTACTGGAAAAACCATAGCCTTGACTAGATGGACCTTTGTTGGCAAAGTAATGTATCTGCCTTTTAATATGCTATCTAGGTTGGTCATAACTTTGCTTCCAAGGAGTAAGCGTCTTTTAATTTCATGGCTGCAATCACCATCTGCAGTGATTTTGGAGCCCAGAAAAATAAAGTCTGACACTGTTTCCACTGTTTCCCCATCTATTTGCCATGAAGTGATGGGACCAGATGCCATGATCTTTGTTTTCTGAATGTTGAACATTAAGCCAACTTTTTCACTCTCCTCTTTCACCTTCATCAAGAGGCTCTTTAGTTCTTCTTCACTTTCTGCCATAAGGGTGGTGTCATCTGCATATCTGAGGTTATTGATATTTCTCCCAGCAATCTTGATTCCATCTTGTGCTTCATCCAGCCCAGCATTTCTCATGATGTAATCTGCATACAAGTTAAATAAGTACAGTGACAATATACAGCCTTGATGTACTCCTTTTCCTATTTGGAACCAGTCTGTTGTTCCATGTCCAGTTCTAACTGTTGCTTCCTGACCTGCATACAGATTTCTCAGGAGGCAGGTCAGGTGGTCTGGCATTCCCATCTCTTTCAGAATTTTCCACAGTTTATTGTGATCCACACAGTCAAAGGCTTTGGCATAGTCAATAAAGCAGAAGTAGATGTTTTTCTGGAACTCTCTTGGTTTTTTGATGATCCAACGGATATCAACAATTTGATCTCTGGTTCCTCTGTCATTTCTAAAACCAGCTTGAACATCAGGAAGTTCATGGTTCACATATTGGTGAAGCCTGGCTTGGAGAATTTTGAGCATTACATTACTAGCATGTGAGATGAGTGCAATTGTGCCGTAGTTTGAGCATTCTTTGGCATTGCCTTTCTTTGGGATTGGAATGAAAACTGACCTTTCCCAGTCCTGTGGCCACTGCTGAGTCTTCCAAATTTGCTGGCATATTGAGTACAACACTTTCACAGCATCATCTTTTAGAATTTGAAATAGCTCAACTGGAATTCCATCACCTCCACTAGCTTTGTTCATAGTGATGCTTCCTAAGTCCCACTTGACTTCACATTTCAGGATGTCTGCCTCTAGATGAGTGATTGAAGTGATTGACACCATCGTGACTGAAAGGTGGTAAAGGTCTTTTTTGTACAGTTCTTCTGTGTATTCTTGCCACCTCTTCTTAATATCTTCTGCTTCTGTTAGGTCCATACCATTTCTGTCCTTTATTGTGCCCATCTTTGCATGAAATGTTCCTTTGGTATCTCTAATTTTCTTGAAGAGATCTCTAGTCTTTCCCATTTTATTGTTTTCCTCTATTTCTTTGTACTGATCACTGAGGAAGGCTTTCTTATCTCTCTTTGTTGTTCTTTGGAACTCTGCATTCAAATGGGTATATCTTTCCTCTTCTCCTTTGCTTTTCACTTTCAGGGCTATTTGTAAGGCCTCCTCAGACAGCCATTTTGCTTTTTTGCATTTCTTTTTTTGGGGGATGGTCTTGATCCTTGTCTCCTGTACAATGTCATGAACCTCTGTCCTGATTTTGATAGACATCAGGCACTATGTCTATCAGATATAGTCCCTTAAATCTATTTCTCACTTCCACTGTATAATCATAAGGGATTTGATTTAGGTCATACCTGAATGGTCCAGTGGTTTTCCCCACTTTC
Organism: Bos taurus; assembly: GCF_002263795.3. Lineage (NCBI taxonomy): Eukaryota > Metazoa > Chordata > Mammalia > Artiodactyla > Bovidae > Bos > Bos taurus. The sequence continues at coordinate 68,378,720 of NC_037330.1, forward strand.
TTCAATTTAAGTCTGAATTTGCAATAAGGAGTTCATGATCTGAGCCAATGGTCTTCAAAAACAGTGCTTTGGTAGCTCATCTGGTAAAGAATCCACCTGCAATGAAGGAGACCCCAGGTGGATTCCTGGGTTGGGAAGATCCTCTGGAGGAGGGCATGGCAACCCACTCCAGTATTCTTGCCTGGAGAATCCCCATGGACAGAGCAGCATGGCCAGGGTATAGTCCATGGGGTCACAAAGAGTCAGACATGACTGAAAGATTAAACACAGCACAGGACATGCTGAGAAATGTCACATACATTCTCCACCTCTTGAAGATTGCCAATGCATATTAAATACTAAAGTTTATATAAAGTCATTCACTAGGAAAACCTGTCTCATTTTGTTTAATTCAGTTTCAGAAATTTATTTGGAAATCTCATCTCATTTTTTTTTGGTAGGAAACTGATTTATATTTTATTGGGTAAGAATTTGGAAAATAGTATGGAAACTCTGCACAAGATATGTTTTTTGTTAGGGCTGGGAACAAAATGTGAATGCCCACTGATACCATAATTATTTCACATTGTTCTGGAGTTGAGCAAAGTAACTGTAGTTCACTGAAATAACTGAAGCCCAGAGGCAGGGTTGGGGAGGTATAATACTGGAACAGAAGAGAAAAATCATCATTATTTGTAGATGATATGATAATCTTTCTTACAAGCACAATTAATCAGAGAAAAACAATTAGAACTAACAGCAGAATTAGAAAAACTTGTAGCCACAAATGTACAAAATGACCAATAGCATCATCAGGAAAAACAAAATTAGAATTTAAAAAAGCTCTAATATACAGTAGCAACCAACATGAAAAATACCTAGGGAAAAAACTGAATATGAAATTTATGAATGCCCTAAGAAAAATCAGCACCTGATATGAGAATGAATAAGCTGTCTGGATACAGAATGATATGTAGTTTTTAAGAAAAATAAGCATTTGAATTTCTTTTTTTTTTTCTAATTTTATTTTATTTTTAAACTTTACATAATTGTATTAGTTTCTATATCCATGTTAGATATTTGCAGAAGTTTATTTCAGATCTAAGGTCTTGTAATCTACTATTGGACAAGCTAAACCCTTTGAGTTAAAGAATCTGATATTAAGATTAAATATAATATTTATGCTTGCTTTGGAGTCTCTTTTTCCTTTATTGCTATGGTAATTATAATTGGAAATCCCTTTCTTGTTTGACTAATTATTTTTAAACTATTTTAAATCTTCTTCTAGATATCATGGGTTATTGACCCAGTAAATGAAATGACTGAGCCCACAGTATTTTAGTGCATTAATGAAGTGGTTTTCTAAAATGCACAACCATGTAAAGCATAGCAATTAGCTAAAAGTGAAAATTACCACTCTTCTAGGACCCAGGATTGTAGAAACCAGACAAACTAAAGACTCCACTCAGGCCTCAAAAGATCAAATGACAACAATAAACAAACAATTACTAGAAGGATGAGTAAACCAGAATACTTAGTTGAAAACTATGGTACATCTTGGCCACAGTTTTAAGAGCAGATTTCAGACTTTCTTAGTGTCTTCCCTAAAATCTACACAACCAAATTTTAGAATTCTCCATGAGATCATTTTGATAAAAATCAATTTGGGCATCTCCTGCTTGTGCAGACACATCAAGTCGCTTCAGCCATGTTCCACTCTGCAACTCCATGGACTGCAGCCTGCCAGGCTCCTCTATTCATGGAATTCTCCAGGCAAGAATACTGGAGTGGGTTGCTATTTCCTCCTCCAGGGGATCTCCCCAACCCAGAGATCAAACTGGCTTCTCTTACTTCTTCTGCACTGGCAGGCGGATTCTTCACCACTAGCGCCATCTGAAAATCCCCATCTGAGCATCTCATAGGCATTGAACATTGTAGCAACCTTACATATTTTAAAGCTGAAAAAAAGAGCCCTCAAGTGAAACCAGATCAATTGCCATAAAATGAAAATAGCCAATGAAAAATGGAAACAAATTTTTAACTTTTGTTTCACTTACAATATAAGTTTATTGATAGGCCATGAAGAGAATGGGTTTCCTTTTTACCTTAAAAGAAGGAAATCTGAACCTTGCAAGAGTCGTTGCCACATGCTATAAATAACATTCAAATCCTCGTTCCAGGATCCCTGCCTCGGACCTGGGCTCAAGGCTGTAGCTGCATTTCTGAGACACAGGGCCTAATTAGCAATCTAATGAATTAGGTAGAAATGTATTATCATAGGGCTTCCTTGGTGGCTCTAATGGTAAAGAACCAACCTGTCAGTGCAGGAAACATAAGAGGCTTGGATTTGATCCCGGGGTTGGGAAATCCCCTGGAGGAGGGCATGGCAACCCATTCTAGTATTCTTGCCTGGAGAATCCCACAGAGGAGCCTGGCAGGCTACAGTCCATGGATCCCAAAGAGATGGACATAACTGAAGCAACTTAGCACACTGGCATGCAGATTATCATAAAAACAGTTAAACTTTCAGTATCATATAATTCATTTGGTGGGGAGTAGAAGGTTGGGGAAATGAGGCAGGTGAAGCAGAGAGGGAAGATGTGAAAAGTCAAATGATTTTTCTAGTTCTAATTTTTATGAAAATGTTTTGTGTATGTGTAAACAAACACGTGCTAATTTTATAATAGGCAAAGTGTAGGTGACACTTCAAAATATGGGATTTGCTCCAACTAAATGTTTATTTCTTGTTACAGGAGACAAAAAGTTTATGATACCATGGCCATATCATTTCTATACGGTTTTGGTTCCAAAAGCATACATTTGCCTATAAACCATTTTTCCAAAATGGGTTAAACAAGGAAGACATAATTTAAAATAAAAGCCATTAATATCAGGACTTTGAAAGTTTAATATACAAACATTTATATATAAATGTATATAATTTTATAGAGTTACTTCAATACCATCAACCTTTAATCATATTCTGCTTCTAGCTCATCTTAAAAAATTTAAGCTGCTTTAGGAAAATTGTAATGGAACCAGTTCCTAGCGGCATAGTAGAATAAAATTAAGCATTGACTTTTCATCAGACTTGCATTCAACTCCCTCTCTGATCTTTTCTATCTGTGTACTTTAGCAAAGATTTTTCAACTCTTGACTCTGTTTCTTAACTTGTGCAACTCATTTATTAGTTATCCATGAGCAACCTCTGTATTTGCCCTATGGCAAACCTGAGTAAAAGTCAATACAACTAGTCATCAAAAGTAAAAAAAAAAAAAAAAAACAGAGTTTATCTGGACAATAGAAATTTAGTTGAAAAATGGTTTGGGAATATGGAAAAGGTTCTCCCCTTCCAGATTTTCATTTCTTTCAAACAATATACCCTAGACTCTATATCTCTCCACTTTTTACAAAAATTATTTTTTTATTAGTTGCACTGAGTCTTCATTGCTGCGTGTGGGCTTTCTCTTGTTGCAGTAAGTAGGGGAGGCTACTGTCTATTTGCAGTGCATGGGCTTCTCATTTGGAGAAGGCAATGGCACCCCACTCCAGTACTCTTGCCTGGCAAATCCCATGGATGGAGGAGCCTGGTAGGCTGCAGTCCATGGGGTCGCTAAGAGTCGGACACGACTGAGCGACTTCACTTTCACGTTTCACTTTCATGCATTGGAGAAGGAACTGGCAACCCACTCCAGTGTTCTTGCCTGGAGAATCCCAGGGATGGGGGTGCCTGGTGGGCTGCTGTCTCTGTGGTCGCACAGAGTCAGACACAACTGAAGCAACTTAGCAGCAGGGCTTCTCATTGTGGCAGCTTCTCTTGTTGTAGAGCACAAGCCCTAGGCATGTGGACTTCAGTAGCTGTGGCACAGCCCTGTGGCATGTGTAAGTTTCCCTTACCAGGGACTGAACCCGTATCTCCTGCATTGGCAGGCAAACTCTTAACCACTGGACTACCAAAGAAGTCCAATATATCTCCATTTTTTTTTTTTTACAAAGCAGTGTATTTCTCTGGGTTCCTTCAAACTTGAATGCTCACATCTACCACTCCCCAGTCCCCTAAATACTGTCTAGTTATCAGGATCCACCCTTCTTAGAGGGCTTCCGTGGTTCAGATGGTAAAGAATCTGCCTGCAGTGCAGGACACCTGAGTTCAACCCTTGCATCAAGAAGATCTCTTGGAGAAGAGAATGACAACCCACTCCAGTATTCTTGCCTGGAGAATTCCATGGACAGAGGAGCCTGGTAGGCTATAGTCCATGGGGTTACAAAGAGTCAGACACGACTGAGCAACTAACAATTTCATTTTCACTTTTTCACCTTTCTTAGGTGAAAGAAGTTTCTCACCTAAGAGATGCATCAATAACAAATCTTGTGATTAATAAATAAAAGTAGACATGCACACATTTTCAAGGGGAAATACGGGCTTTTTATTTCCTGCATTATATCATATGAGGATTCCCTTCAGAACTTATAAAATACTTCTGTTTGGGCTTTGTGCTTTGCTATTTTTCTGAGAAGATGTTAGGAATAAATATAAATGTGATTCAGAAGCATCATACACTTGTTACCTTCATTTTTTTTTTTTTCCACACAAGTCTGCTTGGTACAAAAATGCTACTTAGAAAACATCAGGAGGTAAAATGTCAGATGCAACTTAAGGACACACAGAGTGAAGGCTTCTGTGTGAGTTGGATCATGTATGGGGAGTATGAATGGTGAATAAAATCATTCTCCATTCATGATGAGAATAATTTCTCAGACCCGAGTTCTCCCACTGTCCCACAGAGGAAATCTAAGTAACAATTTTGACCCATTCTTAAGACTGCACTGCAAGCTTCAAAAGACGACCAAGGCCAGGAAAATTCCATTAATGGTTGTCTGTCTCCTCTGAGTGACAATCAGATAGTCCCAAGTCAAACACTTTGGGCTTTGTTTCTTAAACAAAAGGATAAGTTAAACTATTTTTTAATTAATCTCAAAATAGATTCTTGGCTGGATGTTAGGAAGACTGTTCTCAAAAAAATAAAGTGTTATTTGTAGTCTTTTTGGAAAACTAGTTAGGTTTTATGTGTAGTATGGATAACCACAGATGGCAGTAAAGTGTATAATGTATGCAAAGGGGAATGGTTCCAGGTTGATATTTTTTTCCCCTGAAAAACTTTCTAATATTCCCACATCAATAATGGACCATTATTCAGAAATTGAAGGTGCTAAGTCCAAACACCACAGGACTTGTAGTTATGCTTTGAATGTGTTCTTGCAATTATCCAGCTGCAAGTTAAATGCAGTGTAGACTATGGCTTCCCAAGCTGAATTCTGACTGTTATTTCTAGCCAGCTGACCTGTGCTCTTGTTTTTGACTGCAACATGAGTTTGATCCACAAAAATATCCTGGATGAATGAGATGACATTGCCACCAAACTCTGAGTTCTAACTCTCAAGCTGGAAGTCTAACCTCTAATTTACTTTAGTCCCAGAATGATTAGACCTATTATTTAATGAAGCCTCTCTTGGTTGCCTGTCTATCAAATTATTTGTATTCATGGAGACAAAGTGATAAGCCAAAATGCTAATTATCCATTTTTCTAAAATAAAATATCCATGCTAAGAATAACAATCAGTTATTAACATAGCACTTTCATCTGACATAATATATCTTAACAAGTTCTTTATATCCAGGGATTTTCATTACTGGACATCTTATCTAATAAAAAGGAAGATGCTTACTTTCTATCTCTTCAGGCTTTGTTAGCATTGGGCATAAGCTTTTGAATTTGAAATACTGTTGGAAATAATGAGATAAATTGGGGAAATCTAGTCTTTAAAAACAGATTTTTTTCCTTTTTATTTTTTTGTTGAAGGATAATTGCTTTGTACAATTTTGTTTTCTGTCAAACCTCAACATGAATAAGCCATTGGTATCCAACCAGTCCATTCTGAAGGAGATCAGCCCTGGGATTTCTTTGGAAAGAATGATGCTGAAGCTGAAACTCCAATACTTTGGCCACCTCATGTGAAGAGTTGATTCATTGGCAAAGACTCTGATGCTGGGAGGGATTGGGGTCAGGAGGAGAAGGGGACAACAGAGGATGAGATGGCTGGATGGCATCACTGACTCGATGGACGTGAGTCTGAGTGAACTCCGGGAGTTGGTGATGGACAGGGAGGCCTGGCGTGCTGTGATTCAAGGGGGCACAAAGAGTCGGACACGATTGAGTGACTGAACTGAACTGAACTGATACATATATCCCCATCCTTTTGAACCTTCCTCCTATCTCCCTCCCCATCCCACCCCACTAGGTTGATCAGATCAGATCTGATCTCTGTACTGTCTTCCATACTGGCTGTATCAATTTACATTCCCACCAACAGTGCAAGAGCATTCCCTTTTCTCCACACCTTCTCCAGCATTTATTGTTTGTAGACTTTTTGATGATGACCATTCTGACTGGTGTGAGGTGATATATCTCATTGCAGTTTTGATTTTCATTCCTCTAATAATGAGCAATGTTGAGCATCTTTTCATGTGTTTGTTAGCCATCTGTATGTGTCTTTGGAGAAATGTCTATTTAGGTCTTTTTCCCACATTTTGATTGGGTTGTTTGTATTTCTGGAATTGAGTTGTATGAGCTGCTTGTATAGTTTGGAAGCTAATCCTTTTTCATTGCTGGACATCTTATCTGATAAAAAGGAAGATGTTTACTTTCTATCTATTCAGGCTTTGTTAACATTGGACATAAGCTTTTGAATTTGAAATGCTGTTAGAAATAATGAGATAAATGGGGGAAATACAGTCTTTAAAAACAGATTAAAAAAAAAAAAAAAAAACTATACTTAATGTGCTTCCCAGGTGACTCAGTGGTAAGGAATCCGCCTGCCAATGCAGGAGGCATGGGTTTGATCCCTGGGTCAGGAAGATCCTCTGTAGAAGAAAATGGCAACACACCCCAGTATTCTTGCCAGGGATCAAACCCAGGTATCCCACATTGCAGATGGACTCTTCACCAACTGAGGCACAAGGGAAGCCATATAGCAAGCCCAATATCAAGGCTTCCCTGATAGCTCAGTTGGTAAAGAATCCGCCTCCAATATAGGAGACTCTGGTTCGATTCCTGGGTTGGGAAGATCCCCTGGAGAAGGGATAGGATACCCACTCCAGTATTCTTGGCCTTCCCTTGTATCTCAGCTGGTGGAGAATCTGCCTGCAATGCGGGAGACCTGAGTTTGATCCCTGTGTTGGGAAGATCCCCTGGAGAAGGGAAAGGCTACCCACTCCAGTATTCTGGCCTGGAGAATTCCAGGGACTGTATAGTCCATGGGTCACAAAGGGTTGGACATGACTGAGCAACTTTCACTTTCAACTTTCTTTTGAAATGTCAATACTGCTGAGGTTGAAAATCTCAGGTCTAAAAGAAATCAAGGAATCCTAATAACTATCAATAAGTCTAATAAAATTAAGCCATACAAATGCTACGAATTTAATCTTTTCTGTGCTCCAAGTTTCACCAATTTTTCACAAGAGTCTACCCTCTTAGAACAATACTAGTACTTAACATAGCTCAAGCCCTAACGTCATAGTATCCCACATTTACATCTCAGTCCTGTGCTAGATTAAGTAGAAAACTTTCCTTCTGATGAAAACTGGATGGAGAAGAGTATGTACTGAAGGAGAAACAGGAAATAATAGAAAAAGAGGAAATAAGAAGAGACAGGGACAGTTGACTAAAAGCGAGTGAAGTCAATTCCAATGTTATAGGTCAAACATGTATATTCCAAATAGCTTTGTGATTTATTTCTAAAGAATGCACAATCCTGCAAAAGGTTTTGTTAGCTAGTGAATTTACATGCTACCAATATCATAAGCATTACCTGCCCATATAACCCATATTCATTTATATACAATCACCCTGCTGGAATAATTTCCACCCAGTCACAGGCTCACATCACCATTTACACTTCAGGCCTTTCACACACAGGGACTGTCTTAGTACAAGAGCTGAAATAACTGTTACCACTACCACCATTTTATTAATCACTTAAAAAGTTAACAGATATTTTGATAATTGGGAATAAAATAATTTGGGGGAGCATAAATAATGCACCATTTTGTTTCTGTATGAAATTGTAGTATTAAACTTCCAAAGTAAAGTCCTAAGTTCTTTTTTAATCATAAAGCAACTTATAGGTTCAGCCTCTCCTAGTCTTCCTAGAGGAAAAGTCAAGGGAAACAGTTTATTTTCTAGACAGGTTTCTATTTCCTTGGCACACAGATTCCTGGCACTAGAGAGCTGTGAAGAACACAGTGGTTTGGGGCTGGCAAGCTCTGAACATTTCAGTTCCCAGCAGCCGGGCTCCTCTGATGGCTGCCAAAGCCACAAAGCAACACTTCGTCATTGGAGCCAAAACCCCTTGGGAGGGAACCATCCTTCTCTGTGCAAAAACCCAGTATATGCTCCATTAGCTAAAAGGTTGATTACCAGTAGCAGAATCTTTAATAAATCATAGCTAAGTTTTGAAATTTGATGGATGCTAGTGTTATAGAAGTTCAGTAGTCAATAAATTATCGATAATGTAGATGCCAGAGAGGAGCAGCCATCTCTGTTAGTTAACACCAAAGTCCTTCTCATCTAATTCAATAAATTCCTTAAAAAATTTTTTTTAAATGTGGAGATTAAAGATAATAAAAGCTGCAGATACAGGTAGAAAGAATAATCAATATTTATTTATATGGAACAACGTTTCTAAAATTCATGTATACCCAACACAGAATTGTTTGTTAGAATACAAGGTGGTTCCTCCAAAACAAAATGAAACAGAGAAAAAAAGTACCATGAAAACAATATAAATAATAAATTATTTCTAGAAATAAATGAGCACAGGGAAATCTATCAAAACCCATTAAAATATGAATCGTACATAAAACTGATTTTGTATGTAAAGACTGGATTAAAGGTCAGTATGATATAATGATAGGAAGTGGTAGCAGACCAGTGATGGGAGAGAAAGCAAATATCCAGCTATATTAAATCATTGGCTATTGCAAAAAATTAAATTATATACATTCTTAATAAACAGTGCCAAAAAGTTAAGCTGAATGTACAAACAGTATTATGTAAAACCAGAATGGTTCCCTGGTGGCTCAGATGGTAAAGAATCCACCTGCAATGTGGGAGGCCTGGGTTCGATCTCTAGGTTAGGAAAATCCCCTGGAGGAGGGCATGGCAACCCACTCCAATATTCTTGCCTGGAGAATCCCCACAGACAGAGGAGCCTGGCGGGCGACATCCACAGGGTTGCAAAGAGATTGAGAGATTAAGCGCACACATTACACATGTAAAAACAGAATACTAAATCATCGAGTAAATAAATGCATTGGGATGTTTGGCATTTGATCTTATTTTCATTATTTTGTCAAAGTATGATCATTTTTTTCATTTCCTCTTTGACAGATAAATTCTGTCCAACACAAATGTCTTCCAGAAAAAAAGTAATTAAAATGTGGTCGATGTGTGCCATACTTTCTTAATAGAAAACACTTTTTAACAGGATGAATTAAAAGTGATCTAAAAGGTTAAGTGTAATGAAGTGTGCTAAGATATAGTTACCAATTAAAAACATATTTGTGGTAATTAGCATTCAAAATAAACATGGAGATCCTGAGCTTGAGAATCCGTATTACACTCTCAAAAGACACATGGGCCCGTGAAAGTAACTGAATCCAAACACGAACTACATAAAGCAAGACACTGTCAGCTGGCATTATTTGAAATGTCTCCTTAAGGAGACGTATTATTTCGTTTTCTATGGTTTCATATTTCGTTTAACCCCCAGATCAACAAAGTTCATACTGCATGTAGAATAAACTCCAAACTATTCACATGGCTTTAGGCTCCAGTCATAATCAGCCAGCAAACTTAACTTCTGTAAGTTTCCTGACCAGGTCATATTCTCATCTCAGTCTCAAAAGTTGGACTATTCTGTTTCTTTTTGTCCTGGAATATTTGCCCTCCATGTCCCTTGCTATTTTTGCAGGTACCTTCTCATCAAGCAGGACTTAGCTTAAATGTCAGCTTCTCAAAGAAGTCTTGTCCTGACCAGCCATCTAGCTCAAAGTAAATCCTCTCCATTAGAGCTTTTCATAGCACACAGTATTGCACCCTCAGAGATACTCCCATAAGTTTACTTATGTGCTTATGAATCCATTTGCTCATTTATTGTCAGTCTCTCCTGTTTGACCCTCAATTTCTTGGAGGAATAGAACAATCTATTTGTCTCTGCATCAACAACACAAACAAGCTACTTGCCCAGAGCAGGTGTTAATAAATATTTGAATTCATGAAAACAGACTCAGATGTACTGTAAATATCACACTGGTTATCTGTGATGTTTACTGATAGGGTGGTTTTAACACCATTACCCAACATCAGTGTTAAATAGGGTTCTGCTTTATTTAGATTTGTTAAAAAGTAAGTCTTCAATTTTTTTTAAGTGCAGTGAATTCTGAGGATTCTCCAACAATGTGGAGAACTCTGGTACTACTGGGATATACAGTTCACCAACTACTTATTGAACTGGGAAACAATATAAAATGTACTGTGTCTGAATCACACAAATAAATGTCCTTATGTACATAAGCATGTGTGCACATATATCAAAACATACCTATAAACAGATGCCCACTCAGCTCTGTGGGACACTGTCTTGATAAAGATATGTGAGGATTTTGCTCCTGAGCTCTTTCCTCTCCTTCACTTTTCAAAACTTGCTTTTTTAACCTACATTTTACTGTAACATCCAAGAAGTCTAATATGAAATTTCAGATAAAGTACCATATTGAGTTAGAGGGATTGAATCTAAAACAGACTTGAATCTATAATAAAAAGGTTATAATAGCTAGAGAATCCAGAATCACAGGATTTTCTTTTTCTTGGTTGAACAGATCAGTTCAGATGGATAAAACATGAAAACAGAAGAGGGGTTTGAAAGCAAGACAAATAAAAACTAACAATACAGTAGGATTATTCATCAATACATAAGACTATAAAACAATTTTAACCTTAACATTTAAGAAAAGAAAAAGGCAGATTTTAAGTGTTATTTGAAAAGAGTATAAAGTGTAATATTCAATTGCAGTTTTAATGATTATTAATCAGTGAGTTTTATAAAAGCAAGGTATTTGTTTTGTTCTTTGTATAACTCCAGCATCTGAAATAGTGTCTGACATCTAGTAGCAATCAGTAAATATTTGTTAAATGAATAATAACAATAATAGCAACTTCTATTAACACTCTGTCAAATATTGGGCTAAACAGCTCATAAATAAAATACCAATTATCTATCCCATCAACCTTAAGAGGAAGGTGTATCATTACCATTTTATAAATGAATTAAAATAATTCAAATACTTTTTTTTCCAGGATCTGAGAGAAAAGCTAGCATTCATATACAGGACTAGTTGGCTACAGAATCTGCTCTCCTACCCACCATACTAAACAGGTTTTTGTGACTTGCAGAACTGTATGGAGGAGAAATGCAACCACATTTAAAAGGATTTGCAGAAAAAAATATCAGAATGTAAGATGAACTACAGAGCTGGAGAGCAGGGCCTATTTCTGAGCAATCAGTTCACTGAAGCTGCAAGTACAATGCCATAGGATATTACAGAGGGGGCTAAAGACACGATTGGGGTAGGAAACGGAACCCAGAAAAAATAGATAGCAAATAAATAAAAGCTTATTCCTTTCCATGGTAACACTATACCTCTAGCCGCAACACTACCCGTGCTGTCAGAAGAACCTTATAGAAATGAGGCAGACCCTGTTTGTCAAAAGAGTAATAATGAAAAAATAAAGTCCTGTGGTGCTTTTTCTCTATCGGCCCTGCTTATAAATTCACAGCACAGCATGGAGGTTATTAAAATCCCATATGTGAGAACCACACACAGCACAAAGAGATATGAATTGGCGTTCCATGGAGATAATGCTATCTAATGGGCAAAACAAGTAGTAGGGTTTCATTTTTATTCTGAGTACATTTGAAAAGGGCTCAGCATCCAACTACTGCACATGGATAGCTGACCGTCCAAAGACCATTTCTCCCTTTCTTTCCTATGGATTAATAAGTGGGATATAAAGAGCAGGGTTGTTATCTGCCCAAGTCTGGATATTCCCATGACATTTTTTCTTCACTTGCAACTGTTTGAAATGCAGTGGATTAAAAGTGTCTCCAGTTGCCTTGGCACAAAAGGGAAGCCGAACAACCCTCCCCTGCTCCCTGCATAGCATTAGGCAGGCCCAGGAGTCTGAAGGAACTCATCATTTCTGGTCCAGAGAGCACCAGAGACTCCTCTGGAGACCCAGTACAGGCTAGCTTACATGAGGTTATTTGGTGCTCATTTGTTCACAGGTTTATTTGTTTGTTTGGTCAGAAAAGGCTATTAAAAATCTTATTAGGGGAAATCAAATATGGCTCATAGAGGCAAAATGCTATTCTATGTGCTCTGGCAATGAAAATGGAAAGCAGCATCTTACAAAAAGCCAATTTTGAGAATATCCTATGACCTTAATCATCAGAAAACTTATATCTGAAGTTTTCCAGTTATTAATAACTTAATAACTTAGTGCTAGAATTTAATTAAGACAAACTAATAGCTTCATTTTTAATTCATTTACTAAGAAATCTAACATTCAAAAGCAGGTAACTTCATGGCCATAAACACTTGGACCAGGGTATGGGTAGAAGACAATACTTTAAGGAGCCAGGAAATTTGAAATTCAATTAGAATATAAAGCAACTCTACATACTTTCCAAATAACTGGAAGCAGTTCTTTTGCCCCTTTCCTGTTTACCCATTTCTATTTCACTCTAACCTTAAAAACCTAACTATAGGGATAAGATCACTAATCAGTTGAAACTAACTCCTGACTTACGCTTTCCCAAATGAACACCATGCCTCACCTAACCTGTCAGTTCTTTTCCTAGATAAAAATAATGAAGAATTAAGTAGTGAAACAGTGATTGGTTCTCTACTCTGAATGGGCTTCCCTGGTGGCTCGGATGGTAAAGAATCTGCCTGCAATGCAGGAGACCCAGGTTCGATCCCAGGGTTGGGACGATCCCCTGGAGAATGGCTACCCGCTCCAGTATTTTTGCCTGGAGAATTCCATGGACTCTGGGGTTGCAAAGAGTCGGACACCACTGCGTGACTCATACCTTCATTACTCCCACCAGTCCCCTAAAGAATCCTGCAGGTAGAACACCTGGGCAAGATAACACCTGAAAAGGGAGTCAACCAGTCTGTATGCAATGGAGAATGATGCAGAACCCAGCCTCCCGTCTCAATGATTCACTGAGATTCTTCCCACCATTTTCCCCTTTGAAAAATGTCATGGCTAAGCAGAATCTTTGGAGCTGGTCTCTGGACACAAGTCCACCTCCTCCTCAGACTGCCAGCTTTTCTGATTAGAAACACCTTTCCTTTCTGCTGATATTTGCCTCTCAAATTATTGGCTTTTGAGCACTGAGCAGCTAGACCTGAGTTCGCTAACATAATCAAAATTCCAAAAGCATCCAAACAGAGTCTAAACCAAAAATTTGAAAAGTATGGATAAGGGGAAACGAAAGATAGGAAATCAACTAAAACGCGAAGGGTTTCTGAGTCAGAACATCATTCATTCACTGAGGAACTACTTAATGAGTCTTTGTAATGGTCCATGCCCTGGGGGATTCTGCAGGGAAAAAAGAGACAAAGACTGTTCTCCGAAGCTCACAGTTACTGCTAAGAGGGAAGGTAGAATTCTAGACCGCTTCCTGCAGCCTTAGAAATATGTTAGTTTTTTAAAATACTTAGGTGGCTTGTCTGTTGACCTAAATTTTCTTCAAGGAAACCCCGAGCTCCAATGCAAAAACTCATTGCTGAATTGATGGTTTTAAATGAGGAGCAACAAATGTAGGAGCCATGGTGTGATAATCATCTCCATCCTGGGAAGCAGAAGAATAGAAAAATCTCACCTGAGAACAAGAAAAATTCAGAAAGATGGAAGACCATTATAGAGAGAGGTTGAGGCTAAAATGAACTATAATGTGGGAGAGTGAAATGTTGGGTCCTAAAAGTGGGAGCATCCTTAAATGAAGCTTCTGTATCAAATCTCTTAAATTTCTTAAAAACCTCTACTGACTTATGTCAACCATCTAACTACTACATCTGAAAAGATGGGATGTTCTTGTGCTAATAATTTAGGAAAATATCCCTCTCTTTCAAGAAGCCTTTGCATAGGTGCTATTCTCTCACTGGATATCTGGAGATAAGAATGTAGAAAAACAGGAAGGAATAAAAATCTCATTGCTAGGATTGAGGAGGCCTGGTTTCTAGGTTCATCTCTAACAGCAATAGTTATGAAATTGTTAGGGAAATCACTTTCTCTCTGTTATCTCCTACGCCAATTGCAGATAATAGCCCCTCCCTATCATACTAAGTGTTACCAGGAGAATAAAATGGACTTTAAGAAAAAGGGAAATGAAACATTTGGAAAGCTCACAGCTCATTTTCATAAATCAGGTCAGCTTGGTTTTAGACTCTTGGCTAAGAGTAATTAAGAAAATAACATCTACAATAATGATAACTGCTGTTTACTGAGTATTTAATATCTGTACCAGACACATATCTCATTTAATCCCTACAACAACTCTGTGGGGTTCCTATAATCACTGCCCACATATTACAAATGAGGAAGCTGAGGCCCTGAGAAATTAAATGCTTTATGAAAATTCACATATCTGATAAATTCAAATCTATCTGACTCCAAAGTCTATGAGTTAAACCACTCAACTAGTTCTTACTACCTCTGAAGATTCAGTTCAGTTCAAATTAATATAATTTAATTCAGTTAAAATCACAAACTTTTTTTTTTCAAATACATAGATTCTCAGCGTTCAGGAATCTGACACATTAGCAGAAACTGATATATGCATGCCATTGCTGTAAGTTTCCAACTTACTTAGCCGTGAGTTCTTAGCAGTGGACGCAAGGTGAGTGCTTCAGGAAGGGACTGATGTCACATGTCTTTGCATTTGGTGTTTGGTCCCTAGCACAGCGCCAAGCTGCTCTTGACACTCTCCTGGGTTATAGAGTCCTCCCAGGATTAAGAAAACAAATTCTTCTCATCTTATTCTTAACACTTAGACTAATTTATGCTGCTCTATTTAAGCTTCTGGTTTATGAGCCAACCTTGTCATCAGTGTAAGTTCATCCTCATCCATAGACGGAAAACAGAGTCAGTTCCCAAAATAATTGTGCCTCTAGCTTTCCGGAAATCCCAGCTTCCTGACTGCTGAGTACAGTTCTAGGTATTAGATGGATTTAAAACAAATATAAAGAACAGTTAAATCCCCCAAGGTAATTATAGTGACAATCACAAACTTTTATAGAGTGCTTACTTTTGTGCTAGACACTGTTTGAAATAATTATTGACTCATTTAATTCTCAAAACAGCACTATGACATAGGTATTACTGCTACCATGATTTTACAGTAAAGAAACTAAGACACAGAGAGTTCAAGTGATTTGTCCAAGTATTAAACTGAGATTTAAACCAAATAGTCTGTCTCCAGGGCTTTCTCTTTAACCACTACATCATGCTGCCCCAAGGATCTGAGACAAATAATACCATTAGCTGGTATGTTTATTTCCATAATAAATAATAAATGAAAATGCTAATGGGGTTTAAAAAAAGTAAGACATTTTATTAGGTGGAGGAGGATTCATGAAAAATACAGAACTGGAACCCAAGAAATTTCCTGTTTGTAATGTTTGCCCACTGTTTTCAGGGAGAAGGCACTTCATTTTCTTATCTTGAGTTTTTTTTTGTTTGGGGGGAATTTTATTAAAAGATACATTTAATGAAGTACTATATATATACAGTAAGAAAAGAAAACACTATTCTGACATATCATTATAGCTTAATTTTACCTGTTTTGGACTTTATAGACTTCCCCGATAGCTCAATTGGTAAAGAACCTGCCTGCAATGAGGGAGACCTAGATTCAATCCCTGGGTTGGGAAGATCCCCTAGAAACGGGAAAGGCTACCCACTCCAGTATGCTGGCCTAGAGAATTCCATGGACTGTATAGTCCATGGGGTTGCAAAGAGTCAGACATGACTGAGTGACTTTCACTTGGAATTTATAAATGGAATCACATGTGATATGTTTTTTTGTGTCTGACTTGGTTTGCTCATCATTGCATCTACAAGACTCATTTTGTGTACATATAGCAGTGTTTCATTCATTATTCCATTGTATAAATACATGACATAATTTTTTAATTTTACTGTTGATAGACAAAGGGTTATTTTATACTTCATGAACATAATTGCACATTTCCCTTCTTACCAAAAGTACATATTTGTGTTATATATCCAGGAATGGAATTACTGGGTCATAGGTTATATGTGGGCTTCACTGGTAGCTCAGCTGGTAAAGAATCCACCTGCAATGCAGGAGACCCTGGTTCAATTCCTGGGTTGAGAATATCCACGACAGAAGGGACAGGCCACCCACTCCAGTATTCTTAGGCTTCCCTGATGGCTCAGATGGTAAAGAATCCTCCTGCAATGCAGAAGACCTGAGTTCGATCCCTGGGTTGGGAAGATCCCCTGGAGGAGAGCATGACAAACCACTCCAGTATTCTTACCTGGAGAATTCCCATGAACAGAGGTGCCTGGTGGGCCACAGTCCATGGGGTCGAAAAGAGGTGGACTCGACTGAGCGACTAAACACAACGCAAGATATTTGTACGTTCTTGGTATCTTTTTGCTATGATTTGTAGCCTAATTCTACTGTGATCAGAGGAAATACTACATGTAACTTCAATCCACTGAATTTTTTGAAGATTTACTTTATTAATTGGTGTATAATCAATTTTATCGCCCATGTCATATTTATCTGAAAATGTGTATTTTGCAGCTTTGGGATGTAGAGTTCAATATATGTTATTTAAGTTAAATCTGTTAACTGTGTTTCCAAATATAATATATTCTTAGTCATATTTTTGTCTGCTAATGCCAACAATTAAAGAGAGACTAAGATATATTAAAATCTTCAACTATGATTGTCAGATTGTCCACTTCTAATTTCTTTCAGTTTTTGTTTCAAACGTTTTGTGTTATTAAATACATATCTTTTAAGATTATTGAAATTCCTTTCAAATTCCATTTCATTTCAAATTCCTGGAATTCCATTTCATCACCATAAAATGGCTTCTTTCATTTTCAGTATGATTTAAATTCCTTAAAATCGACAGCATCTTATATCAGTATAGTTATACCAGCTTTCTTTTGATAAGTGTTGCATGGTTTATGTTTTGCAATCTTGATTCCAACTTGTGCTTCATCCAGCCCAGCATTTCGCATGACGTAGTCTGCATAGAAGTTAAATAAGCACGGTGACAATATACAGCCTTGACATACTCCATTCCCAATTTTGAACCAGTCCGTTGTTCCATGTCCAGTTCTAATTGTTGCTTCTTGCTGCAGTTTCTCCTCTGTGCTTAGACATGGGGTATCTTTTTTTTGGTTGGTTCCAACATTCTCCTGTCATTGGTTGTTCAGCAGCTAGTTGAATTTTGGTGTTCTCATAGGAGAAGATGAGTACACGTCCTTGTATTGTACCATCAGCCTAGTTAATCATCAGTAACCTGTAGTATATCACTGTCTTTGAAATTCAGTTATTTGGTCTTATTTCCTGACATACCTGGACATGTCCATTGACTGTTATACATTTAAGGATGTTAAAGCTTTGGATGATATCTTCCTACACAGAGGACTTCACTTTCTTCTGTAAGACAGTATAGAAATATTATCTTGATATTGTAGAAAATGGTCTATTTCCAGTTTTTCTTTTCTTTTAGAATCTAGCTCTTCCGAGTCTCAACTGAGAGTTTCCATTTTTACCAGGACCCTTCTTCTTTGGGGATTCTGCTCTGAACTCTAATTTCTGCCCTTAAATTCTATGGAATGCTTAAATCCCTGTTTGTACTTTTGGTCTCTTAACTGCTGCATTCTTGGTTTCTCAGTTTTTCACTCTGCGTGTGCATAGTTCAGAAGTCCACAAATTGCTACAGAAAGTTGCATGTAGAATGCTGGCTCAGCTATCTCTGAGTTCCTTTTTCTGTGGTGTCTTGGTCCTGCATATTCCAGCTATCTCAGTACTCCTGAATATGAATTTTTCTCTCCTAGTTCCACTGAAATTCCTGTGAGATCTAGGGCACTACTTTTTCTTTGGTTCTATGTCCCTTTTATGTATTCCAAGTGCATCAAAAGGGGGAAAAAAAGCCACAGAAAAGATCTGCTCACATTCCCTTTTTTCATTTGTCTTGACCCCTCTGGCCCCTTCAGGTGTGCTGTGAAGCCTTCAAACAGTAATTGACCCAGATTCTTAGTGGAAGGATAATTCTGATACCAGCTACTCCTGTAACAGTCTGCTTACAGGATTAAATATTGTGGAAAATAGTTAACATCAGTAAATAATAGTAAATATTTAATCAATATTACTGTTATTATTATCCCTTTGCTGTTGTTCAGTTGGTAAATCCTGCTGGGCTCTTTGCAACCCCATGGATTATTATAGCATGCCATGCTCCTCTTTCCTCCACTCCCATGGAGTTTGTTCAAATTTATGTCCATTGAGTCAGTGATGCTATCTAACCACCTCCTCCTCTGCCACCCTCTTCTCCTTTTCCCTTCAATCTTTCCCAGCATCAGGATCTTTTCCAATGAGTCAGCTCTTCACCTCAGCTGCCAAAGTATCGGAGCTTCAGCTTCAACAACAGAGCTTCCAATGAAGATTTAGGACTGATTTCCTTTAGGATTGACTGGTTTGATCTCGTTGCTGTCTGAGAGACTCTCAAAAGTTCTCTCCAGTACCATAATTCAAAAGCATCAATTCTTCAGCGCTCAGACTTCTTATGGCCCAACTCCCACAACTGTACATGACTACTAGAAAAATCATATCTCTGACTATATGGATATTGTCAGCAAAGTGATCTCTCTGCTTTTTAACACACTGTCTAGGTTTGTCATAGCTTTCCTTCCAAGGAGTAAGCATTTTTTAATTTCATGGCTGCAGTGATTCTGGAGTCCCAGAAAATAAAATCTGTCACTGCTTCCACTTTTTCCCTATTTGTCATGAAGTGGTGGGACCAGATGCCATGATCTTAGTTTTTTGAATGTTATTTCAAGCCAGTTCTCTTCTTCTGCCCTCATCAAAAGGCTTTTTAGTTCCTCTTCACTTTCTGCCATTAGAGTGGTATCATCCGCATATATGAAGTTGTTGATATTTCTCCCAGCAATCTTGATTTCAGCTTGGGATTCATCCAGTTCATCGTTTCACATGATGTACTCTGCATAGAAGTTAAATAAGCAGGGTGACAATATACAGCCTTGTCATACTCCTTCACCAATTTTGAACCAGTCTGTTGTTCCATGTCTGGTTTTAACTGTTGCTTCTTGACCCACATACAGGTTTCTCAGAAGACAGGTAAAATGATCTGTTACTCCCATCTCTTCAAGAATTTTCCACAGTTTGTTGTGATTCACACTGTCAAGAGCTCTACATATTAGCTATTGTTTAGTTCAGGGGCATCTTTTAGTTAATGTTCCTGGGAACTCTTACTCCAAACTTCCAGTTCCATGTGCTTTTATTCCAACACTTGTCCCTGGCATTGCAAGTGCATATATATTGCTTTTAGGTTACATAATATTAGATTTTCCTGGTGCCTGGTAATCTTGTATCACCATAAAATGTCCTATGAAGTCCTTTAAAATTTGATAAAGGAGTGTATGTTTGTGTGTTGTTTGGTTTTATTTTTGGTTTTAGTAGCCGAAATTATTTTCAAACAAATTTTATGTAGATTCCAAATAAATGCATCCATATCTGCCTATTCTGATTACTTTTATCTCAACCTTCCTTTTGACAGATAAACAATCCTGAGTTGTACAGTCTTAGAGCCCCAAAACTCTAAGGAACCCAGTTTAAAAACTTCTACCATAGTGACAATTTCTTTGACACTGTAGTTCTTCCAACAAAATAATCCTTAAATATTAATGCCATAATCCTGAAAACATTGCCAAGTGTTTTATCTTCCTTAAGTCCCACTATAGAAAGGCCCTTCATGGCTCAACCAAAATTTCTAGTGAATTTTATTCATCACTCTGCTTTGCTTGCCTTTTCAGTCGATTTTAGGCTTCCCTGGTAGCTCTGTTGGTAAAGAATCTGCCTGCAGTGCAGGAGACCCAGGTTCAATCCCTGGGTTAGGAAGATCCCCTGGAGAAGGAAATGGCAAACCACTCCAATATTCTTGCCCAGAAAATCCCATGGACAGAGGATCCTGGCAGACTACAGTCCATGGGGTTGCAAGAGTCAGACACGACTTAGATACCAACCACCACCACTACCTCTTTAGTACTCATCAGAACTCAAGTTCTTATGTATTTCTTCCATAATATGCTAAATATATATCATGGCCTAAGTATTCTGTCTGTTTACATCTGAATAAACAAGTATTAGATGAGGCAGCAGAGTTTTCATGTACAGTCAAAAACAACTCTGACTCAGGAAGGCTTAAATGTCAATACTAGACTCTCCATTGCTAGAAGAGAACCACTCAGAAGGAAAGTGTGTAGTATTAAAGGGCTAGGAAGGAGAAAGCAAAAAGAGGAACAACCGAACACATTACACAGAAGGGTAGACATTCTAGGTCCCATGTGATATTGTTTGGGCACAATGGCACAGTTAAAAGAATAGAGTTGAAAAATATAATCATTTAAAAACAAAAATAAGTTTAAAAATAAATAATAGCTAAGTAAACAAATGAGATGTAAGACATAATCCAATACTCCTCCCCCTCCTCTTTAATAAAACTTTTTAAAGTACAGAATAAGAAAAAGGCAGAAATCATAAATGTATAACCTACTGAATTATTTCAAATTGCTCATGATTATGTAACCACCACCAAAAGCCACGAAATGGAAGGTTACAAGGACCTCAGCAAGCCCTCTGGTCCTTTCTCAATTACTGTCCTCTCTGCTCCCAAAAGACAACCACAAAACCAAACACAGGTTAGTTTTATATACATTTAAATTTTATATAAATGAAACACACAGTATGTAGCTTTTAACATCTGATTTCTTTTTTTATTATCTATGTGACCCCATGGACTGTAGCCCACTAGGTTTCTCTGTTCATGGGATTCTCCAGGAAAGAATACTGGAGTGGGTTGCCATGCCATCCAACCAGGAGATCTTTTCAACCCAGGGATCGACCCTAATTCCTGAATTGCAAGCAGATTCTTCACCAACTGAGCCACATGGGAAGCCCATCTACATGAGACTCACCCATATTTCACTCTTTTTCAGTACCATATAGTGTTTCACAATATAAATATACAATTTGCTTAATCACTCTACTGTTGATGGACCTTTTTATCTCAATTTATTCTCAAATGTAGCTTTTATGAATAAAGTGGCTATAAACATTTATATGCATGATGTTCAATGCTCACATGTACTCATTTTGTTTGAGTAGATATCTAGAGGTAGAATTGTTAGCTTATAGGATATAGGCATACCTTAGAGATATTGGGAGTTTAGTTCCAGACCACTGCAATAAAGCAAATACTGCAATAAATCAAGTCACACAAATCTCTTGGTTTCTCAGTACATATAAAAGTTATGTTTACATTCTATTGCGGTCTATTGTGTGCACAACATTGTCTAAAAAAGCAATGCACATGTCTTAACTTAAAAATACTTTATTGTTAAAAAAATTGCTAACCATTATCTGAGACTTCAGTGAGTCATAATAGTAACATCAAAGATCACTGATCACAGATCACCATAACAAATAGAATGGTAATAAAGAAAAGGTTTGAAATACTGTGAGAATTACCAAAATGTGACACAGAGACAAGAAGAGAACAAATGTTGTTGGAAAAATGGTGCCGATAGACTTCCTTGACATAAAGTTGCCACAAACTTTCAATTTGTAAAATAAGCAATACCTGCAATGTGTAATAAAGAGAAGCATAGTAAAACAAGGATTGCCCGTATGCATATGTTCAATTTTAATAGCGAGTGATAAACAGTTTACCACGCGGGTTGTGTTAATTATTTCACACCAGTAGCATAAAAAAGTTCAAATTCCTGCATATCCTTGCTAACATTTGGATTTGTCAGTCATTTTGGTTTGGTCATTCTGATAATATTTTTGTCTCATTGTGGTTTTAATCAGGGCTTCCCTGGTGGCTTAGCAGTAAAGAATCTACCGGCAATGCAGGAGACCCAGATTCGATTCCTGGGTCGAGAAGATCTCCTTGAGGAGGGCATGGCAACCCACTCTGGTATTCTTGCCTGGGGAATCCCATGAACAGAGCAGCCTGAGGCTACAATCCATAGAGTCACAGAGTCGGACTTGACTGAAGCAACTGAGCACGCACACACGCGGTTTTAATTTGCATTATCCTGATGAGTAATGAGGTTGAGTGTCCTTCCACTCATTCATTATCCATTTCACTATCCTTCACTCTCTCATGAAGTGCCCATTCCATTTCTTACCCAGTTTAAGAACAATTCTCAAAAGTCTTCTTTCCTTTTCAGGAGCCCTTCTCAGGTGGTTAATTTGACACCCTCCTTGCCCCATCACCTTCTTCCATTTATTTTCTTCACCAAGATGATGTGGTCATACTTTGTGGCTGCCATACTCTGCTCCTTACTTCTTCACTCCATCCAAGACTCAAGATTCTCCCCAGTAGAGGACAGCCTGGGATGCAGCAAGCAGGAATCCTCCGGCTCCCTCCCCTGTTGCCACTCTGTACCATCCTCCTGCTCCTGCATCACCAGAAGCCTGGAAAATGTTTGTTTAAAAGTTTTTTCTAAGTTCTATGAGGTTTGTTTGTTTGTTTTTTTTTGTTTCCTCATGACTCTACTACTTTCCCATGCCATGTTGGGCACCTGGCACTAACTGAATTCTGCAGATGGACTACAAAAGAAGGAATACACACAGGAGACCACTCTACAATCTCGGAAGTCAAATTTGACCATTTGCCAGGAGAAGCCTGTTTTTCTGGGAGATGAGCCACACGTTGCAAAGAGAACGAGCAGCCTACCAGCTCTCTTAATCTTCCTCCAGGGTAGTATTCCTCATTTCTCAGTAACCTCAAACCAAAAGCCATTATCAGATTCTCTGTCTTTCTCCACCATGGAAAACTATTTGGCCACAGTTTGACAAGCACAGATGGTACCACCAGCTGCAATTTTTTTTTTCAGTTCTTGTTGACTCTAAACTGCCCTTAGTCTTAATCTCTTTTCAGTTTTGCTCAGTCGAATGGGAGATGTGGCCAAACTTCTAATCTGGGAATAAAATTCAAGATGGGAGATTTAGTAGGATCTAGTGAAGGGTGAAATGGGATTAGGGACACTGGCAAGATATATGAGATAAAAGCCCTAGGGAAAAAATGTACAGATAGTCAAAATGAATCAGAAATTGTTTAAATAGAAGATAAGAATCCATAAAGGAAAGAGCCACAAGAGGAGGAAAATATTTTTAGGTTTCATGATAAATATTCTGCTGGTTTGAAAATATATGTGTCAAATTAGGAATAAGGAAAATAAAAATCATTTCAGGGAAGTGTTCTCTGTATGGTTCAGTTCAGTTCAGTTCAGTTCACTTGCTCTGTCGTGTCTGACTCTTTGCGACCCCATGAATCGCAGCACGCCAGGCCTCCCTGTCCATCATCAACTCCCGGAGTTCACTCAAACTCAAGTCCATCGAGTCAGTGATGCCATCCAGCCATCTCATCCTCTGTCGTCCCCTTCTCCTCCTGTCCCCAATCCCTTCCAGCATCAGAGTCTTTTCCAGTGAGTTGACTCTTTGCATGAGGTGGCCAAAGTACTGGAGTTTCAGCTTTAGCATCAGTCTTCCAATGAACACCCAGGACTGATCTCCTTTAGAATGGACTGGTTGGTTAGAATAACTTAAACTCACACATTCTGATTGTGTGACATTTCATCTAACAGATCTGGATGATCTTCTATACAACAGAAAACACACAAAAAAAGCAGCTCTAAGAGTCATTTACATATACTCTGGGTCCTGTATAAAATAACTAAGTGTCACTGATGCCCTGCAAGAGATTCTAGCCAAAGATCTGTCAACAAAGATGCATGGAAAGTTGGAAAAGACTGATTATGTATCTTAATGCTAGGGACAGTGCCACCAGTTCTGACATCTTTTCATCCTCCCAAGTATGAGCCTATGAATCTATATCTATCTTTTTGTTACCCTTTGCTTTTTTCAATACCAAGACCATCAGTCTAAGCATAGGAAATGAGCCATGAGGACCGGAGGAAGCTCTTTTCACTCCCAGACATATAAACATATGGTAAAATCTGGCCTTGTTGGCAAAGTGGAAAGATGGTGCCATCTATGCCATCAGAGGAATTAAAAGCACAAAAAATCTTGTCTGGGGGCACTAGTTTCTCATCCTGAGGAATGGCACCATGTCATTCTACAACTGCAAACTCTGAGTCAAAGTAGGCACTGGGGGGATAAGTTACATAATAGCAATGCTTTCTTTGAGTTTTTGTCATGTGCAGGATATGATACGAAGAACTTTACATACATTTTCCCAGCAAATCCTCACAGCCATTCTATGAGTTTGGTTCCATTACTAACTTCCAAAAGTTAATGAAGGAAAATACTACTAACAGACTTTGCAAATTTATACATGTATGTGGTAATACCCAGGACAACCACTAAGAATACTATATGAAGTGATACAATCAAAAACACTATAAATCAATATATATGGAATCCTAAAAATGTTCAAGTAACCCTCAGGATGAGAAATGGAGGAAATAAACAGAAAACAAATAATAAAATGGCAAACTTAAGCCCTAACATATCAATAAATACCTTCCATGTAAATGGTCTAAAACACCAATTAAAGTCAGAGTTTATTGCAAAGTGGATAAAAATAACAATCCAACAATATGCTGTATATAATAATAGACACATGCAATGACTTGGATAGGTCTCAAGGGAATTATGCTGTTTTAAAAGCCAATTTCAAAAGTGATTTACATACCATGTTATTCCACTTATGTAACAGTCTTAAAATGGTAATATCATAGATATGGAAAATAGATTAGTTGTTGCCAGGAGTAAGGAAGAGGAGAAAAGGAGGGAGGTGGCTATGGATAAGCAAGGACGGTGGAAGCACAAGAGATCCTTGTGATGTAACTGCTCTCCATCATGACTGTGGTATTGGTTATGTAAACTTACACCTGGGATAAAATTGCATAGATGTAAACACATACACATACACCTGTGCATGTAAAACCAATAAAATTTGAATAAGCTTGATGATCTGCATCAACTGTCAAATTTCTGGTTGTGATATTATACATTTGCAAAATGTTAACATTGAATGTAGCTGGGTGAGGATACACAGAATCTCTCTGTATTATTCCTTACTACTGCTGTGAATCAACAATTATCTCAAAATAAAAAATTATTTTTCTCTTTTAATATATACACTGAAAAGGAAGGCTCTCATTTGCTTCTGTCTCCCAATCCTGCCATTCTCTTCCCCAACAGTAATTACCGTGGCTATTTTTTTACCTATCCTTCCAGAGATAGTCTGCGGTCTCTCCATATAGAAATCTGTGTGAATGAACACACAGATTTTTACACAGTTTTAACACAGGCTTTAATATCATATATACTTTCCCCCACCACCCACATTGCTTTATCAATTTATCTTTGAGCTTTTAGTAGATAGAGCACCTTGTTTTAACAGGTGAACAGTATTCCTCCTACAGATAAATCCTGATTTACTTCGTCAATTCTTTCTTCATTGAAAAACATGATCCAACAAAAAAAAAGAGTATTTAGTTTATTTCTAATTAGTTCCTATTATAACTAATGCTTCACGGTGAGCCAGCGAGCATTGAATTTTTTTCTAACCACATCAGTCCTACCCTATACATACACACACAACCCTTCATTCTGCAGTCTCGGAAGTCAGCTCTAGGTCTTTTAATCTCTTCACAGTGTGTTATGCGCTGAACTTAACAGACACTAAGCAGATGCTTATTTATCTTTGTTGCCATGTCCCTGGCTTTGCCCCACTCAGCTTCCCATTTGTACTTTATTTTTGGACTTACAACTTTTTTCCTGATAAAAGTGAACCTATTTATAATTTCCTGTAGAAATTTTTCTCCACTTTAAGAACATTTTTCTCCACTTTCCTCTAGACTGCCTCCCCAAACGTAGAGCACTCTCTCTTCTTTATTCAGCTCCCTGCCATCTCTGCTACGACTTGTCCCCCTTGAATGAGCAACTACTTTTTCCTACAACCCCTATCTGACAAGCAGCTCAATCAAAACTATAACTGCCCTTTCTCCTTGAGGACAAGGGAAGTAAGGTGTTCTAATGTGCTTTACACACGTGTGAAAAGTGAGTGTTAGTCACTAAGTCATGTCCAACTCTTTGTGACCCCATGGACTGTAGCCTGCCAGGCTTGTCTGTCCATGGAATTCTCCAGGCAAGATTACTGGAGTGGGATGTCATTTCCTTCTCCAGGGGATCTTCTGACCCAGGGATCAAACCCATGTCTCCAGCACTGCAGGCAGATGCTTACCGTCTGAGCCACCAGGGAAGCCAGGTATAAATAGCATACTGTGCATGCTAATGTGGAGCAAAAACTCATAGTTTGACATCATATGATCTCTCTCCCTTTCCTCTTCATGTATCACTTCACCTCACCTTTACAGAATTTCAAATCTTTCAAATAGACACTTTAAAAAGGTAGCAGTTATAAATTCCTATAATATTAATTATATAACAGTATAACACATATGTAATACATAATAACAAACATATTATTCTAATAAAAGTAAATTTTTTGCTGTAAAAAAATTTGGAAGAAAACAAGAAAATGTGGCCATTTCCCAACTCCAAGTGTGGAAAATCACAACAAAAAGCATTTTTTAGTAGTTTGTTTCTTTTGTTTTCATAACCAAAGTAAGAGCTCAGCTCATGCACTGGTATGTTAGCTCATTTCTGTCAGTGAATCAACAAAGGAAAATGTGGATTGAACTGAATATGTTTGTGTCCATGCAAGTGTGTGTTGACATTAATGTAAAATTAAGGCACAATACATAAATGACATACCAAGATGGAATCATCAGATCAGATCAGATCAGATCAATCGCTCAGTCGTGTCCGACTCTTTGTGACCCCATGAATCGCAGCACGCCAGGCCTCCCTGTCCATCACCAACTCCCGGAGTTCACTCAGACTCACGTCCATCGAGTCAGTGATGCCATCCAGCCATCTCATCCTCTGTCGTCCCCTTCTCCTCCTGCCCCCAATCCCTCCCAGCATCAGAGTCTTTTCCAACGAGTCAACTCTTCGCATGAGGTGGCCAAAGTACTGGAGTTTCAGCTTTAGCATCATTCCTTGAAAAGAAATCCCAGGGCTGATCTCCTTCAGAATGGACTGGTTGGATCTCCTTGCAGTCCAAGGGACTCTCAAGAGTCTTCTCCAACACCACAGTTCAAAAGCATCAATTCTTCGGCACTCAGTCTTCTTCACAGTCCAACTGTCACATCCATACATGACCACGGGAAAAACCATAGCCTTGACTAGACGAACCTTTGTTGGCAAAGTAATGTCTCTGCTTTTCAATATGCTATCTAGGTTGGTCATAACTTTCCTTCCAAGGAGTAAGCGTCTTTTAATTTCGTGGCTGCAGTTGTTTTAAAATTGTTTCCATGTAATTTTTAAATATACATCTCCAGTGTCTGGTAAATGCTCAATGCAATTTGTTGAGTGAATTTGAATGAATAAATGAGAATACCTGTTTATATCAGTGATTTTTCTTAGTGCATCTTACCTATTTGTCAGATGTCTTTTTCATTAGTGTTGCATATGCCTGAGATTATGAAAGCTTAATGAGCAGTGATGAGGCTTTTCTTTGACTTTCCCTCTCCAGGTAAATATTCTGTAACCTTTGCAACATTCCAATATGTGCAAGCTCTGCCTTATCCCTAACCATTATTGCTCTGGGGCAGGACTATTTCAACAACTGATCTATTCCACCAGGTGAAGCAAACAAGTAAGACAGAGCACCACAGCTGCTTGATATAGGATGTCCTCATGTTTTTGCTCCATTTTTTTAATACACCCAAGCATCACATTTATTTTTTCAACAGCTGCTGCACATTGAGCAGACTTCTTAATTAGCTAATGTTTAGAAAGCCCTTTGAAGATAAAAAGCCCTATATACTTGCTAAGTGTTATTATTACCTTTACAAAAGAGTTCTCTTTTACCTTGGCTCACTGCAAAATGTGTGAGGTTTCCTTTTCTCTCACTAGTAGTAGTCGAAACACAGGCTACATAAATCTGAGAAATCCAACTGTGGCCCTTGAACATGGGCAGCTCGGTACCTTGAAGTGTTCCTTCACGTCTTAATGTAATTTTGACCAGGTACCAGAAGAAAAGCATGCTGGGGATAGGAAGGGTGAGGCTCTGGAATGCTTTGGCGAAATACAAACCTTTGAATACAGGTTTGCCTGGCCACACACCTGAGGTCTTTCCACAAGTGATAACGCTTCAATGTCATAATCATTAGAGCCTCAAGAGGATGCAAAATAAGTATGGTGTCATTACAAATACAATCTTTTATCATTATAGAAAGGGAGAGGAGGCCAGGAGTATGTCTGGCTGGTCTGATCAGGGAAGTCACTGGGAAAATGACCTTGATTGCTTTCTTGAGGAGACAGCTATGCTATATCCCACAGAGTAGGAAAACTGGCACACTCAGATGGATTAGCACTTGATATCATTTTCATTTCAGAATGCATTCAAGAGATAGGTCGTGAAAATAGTGGGAGAAGATGAATTGAAATAACAAATACCCATATCATAGAAATCAGCTCAGGTCTTCACTGTTCATTTAAATAAATTGTTCTCATCTATTTTTTAAAATAAATAAAGTATTTAAATTTATTTCAATAAATTATGTTATTACCAGTTTTTCCTAAGACTAAGTTTCAAATCTGAGTACCTAGAAAGATAGGACAGTCATGGCATTCATTGAGAGGGAAGGAATTTAGAAGTAAAGAAACTGCGAAGGAGAAAATAATAAATTCTACTCAAAAGATTCAAAATTGGAAAAATTTCCATTAAAACCACCAACTGTTAGGCAAGGACTCTGCAAGCAGCTTTAGTACCGTCTGGCCATGTAGAGCTCTTAATCAGCCTGCTTCTTCTATCACTTGAAAGCTGCTGCCTCCATTTCCTGGTGCCAAAGTACACTTATGGAGCAAGGACACACTCAAGAAGCTCACATGCCAAGAGAAAAACACTTTCTGGTGTCCTCCCTAAATGCTACTGGAAGTAGAAAATACTTTCCGTAATTCACAGCTCTAGGGCTGAGAGACTGATGAACATAGAAATCCATACTGCAGATCAACTTTGAAGTAATCTCTTGTAATGGGGTGGGGGTGGACAATACATAGCTCCCTCCTGCAAGACAAGAACAAGGGTAGTGAGCTACTTAGTGGTGAAAGCTTGTCTGTGGCTAATATATTAGATAAATTATTCAGGAACAACATCCTTGTGAGCCCTGTAATCACTGCCAAGTGAGTGAGCTTGTTGACCTACAAAACGTAGATCAAAGACCAAATCTGCATTTCACACAAGATTCCTCCCAGGCTCTAGGAACTGGGTTGGCCAAGCTGCTGATCTGAAACCCAAAACC
This sequence comes from Bos taurus, assembly GCF_002263795.3. Lineage (NCBI taxonomy): Eukaryota > Metazoa > Chordata > Mammalia > Artiodactyla > Bovidae > Bos > Bos taurus. The sequence goes on from NC_037330.1 coordinate 68,408,521, forward strand.
TGGAACACAGAATATAGTCACTCAGAAGCTATAATGTAGTTGAAATAGAGAGGTTCAGAAAACAGAGAAAGAGAAGCTTGGACTCACCACTGCCAACAAGTGATGTCAAAATTCTCCATAATTTGATCCAATCACTCTTTCCAAATAGATCTTCCATTGCTGCTATTCAGGTCTCCAAGTTTCCTCTAATTGGAATCACTTGCTTTTCCATCTCTTATATATCCTGTATTTCCCACCTCTACTTGTTAATACTTACTACCTGGGGTTTTTTTAGAATGTGTTTCCACTACAGTTCCCCATTTCCAAATCCCTGTCCCCCATTCCAATTCAATGGTTATCTCATATGTCACTTCCTCAGGGAAGTCTTTCTTTCAGGAAGAAGCATATATAGCACTTCTGCTTCATGTCTCATATGGTAACAACTACTCTCCCCTGTAAAGTGATGCTGTTAAAAGAATACACTGTGATGACGACTTATTCATCTAGAACCTCCTTAAGAGTGAGATCCATATCTCTTTTACCTTGGATCTTTTTAGACTGTCAGTCCAGTACTTGGAACAGTAGAAGATGGTAAATAAATATTTATTTAATAAAAAGTCACTCAACAGACCTCACATTTATCATCACTTACTGCCAGGTACTATTCTAAGTACTGGGAATATGCTATGAACAAAGGGGACTAGCATTCTGACCTAATAGAATTTACATTCTAAAGTGTGAGGCAGAGAATAAACAAAATAAATCAGTTGTGGATGGATGGATTACAAAGTGAAAAACTGTCTTTATCAGTGGGAAAATAAACTTTCCCAGAACATTTTCTATTCTCTATATAAATCAGTTTCTCAGGCCAAAAAAAAAAAAAAAAAGTGATGGTTCATCTCATCCACAACAATTTTAGAAAAACAGAGGACACAGAATCTGATTTCTCAATTTATTGCTAAACTGACTCAAAAGCCCCTGCACAAGTTACTTCTGGTGACCTTGTAAAAAATATTTTAATGCCCATGAGTTTATGAAGAAACAGTTTCTTTGGGTCCGAAAGAGCATCTTTTAGTCTGTGGATGTTCCTATAAAAGGAATGTTTTTTTTTTTTTTTTCAAATGAGAACTAACCATTGAAGATTAAAATATGAGATGGCAAAAGTTTGGAAGAAAAAGGGAAGATTTTTCCATAAAAAATGGATATCTGTTTATGCTAATTTAACCAAGTCTGTCATGAAGATAATTTTCACAAAGCAATTGAGATCTGAGATCTTCAGATCCTTAGTGATCAGTTTCTGTGTCACATGTGAGTTTGTTAAGCTTATTGTTATTAAGTTTACTAATTTTTCTTTGCAACATGGAATGGTGAGAATCATTTCATGCATCACCATTCTATAGTCGGAGTTAGTACCTGGTCCCATAAGGCGGCTACATTTCTCATGCTTGGTCTCTGCTGCACTGTCACTAGGAAAAATAGCATTATATTCTCTACATTATTTCATAAGTTGATTTCAATTTTAGAGAAAACATCTATTTGTGGTTAAAACTGTACTTCAAACTTCGTGAAAAACACTTAGTGAATAAGAACATCTTTTCAGTGTTCCAAGCAAGCTCTTTGAAAGGAGAAAGCAGCCTAGCCATTCAAGGGTATTTTCATTTCCTTCCTGATTTTCAAGGCTCACAATATCCTGATTTGGAATTTTCTGCCTATTGTAGAGCCATTGTTGCCTGATTTCTAATGTGATCTCTGAACATTTCTACTTGTCTCAGCCTCTAGCTTAAATCATGGACACTTATTTGTTTCCTGCCCCTTCTTCATCCTTATTTTCTGCAATTCTAAAAGAACAGTAGAATGGAGACCATATATGCCGTGTGAAGGAGTAAGGCTAAAAGGTGAGTGATCATAGCATCAGTGAAATGACTGAATGCACCAACTCAGAACCAGCTTATCCAAGTTCAACTTCTAGTTCCACAATTGCCAGCTGGGTGACTTTGGGTGATACAGCTAATTTCTCTGTGCTATAAATTTTTTAGCAAAATAAAGATACTGCAATCGAATTTTCATGAGGGTTAAATAAGTTACTATCTATAGATAGTGAATGCCTGGTACCTAGTGAGCTCCATTAAGTATCTGTTGTTCTTCCTGCAAGTGGAAGAAGAAAAAAAAAGAGATTTTCTGTGGCCAAGGTCTCAGCTTGCTCTGGCTAGGATTCAAAGTGATGTCTGGGCATGTTGACAAATTGGGGGTGGACTTTTTGAAGTGTGTGCCTGTAAGGGCTAGAGGAGTTTCCTGGCAAAGAATTCTTCCCAAGGGCTAAGCTTCATGATTTAGATCCAGTAACAAAGTCTCGATCTTCATGGAGGACAGAATTATTCTGATTACATCTGATCTGACTCCAGCCTTGTTTCATAAGTCAAAGAGACTTATTCGGTGCTATAGAGATAATGAGCTATATTAAAAAGGGAAAAGACATTTTACTAAAATCCTGTTAAACACTGGAGCACAGACAGTACATTCCTGGGACCCCCTCTAAGGAGTGTAAGACACTATTGGGGCAGAGAGGCGCTCTTCTCCACTTCAGGAGAGCAGCAGTCTAGATGGGGGGAGGGGAGGAGGACAAATTGCCAGTGGTCACAGACTCTCCAAATGGCACTCAGCTAAAAAAGGGCTAAAAATCTTGATGTCCACAGCCCTCTGAATGCCATAGGAACCAAGATACAGGTAAACTGTTGCTTTGTTACAAAACAGAGACTAAAAATGTGACATGGCTCATAAACTATAAAACCAGAAAGAAATTTCACCTGCTAAATGTACAATCCTAACAAAGTCAGGGAAGGCATAAATAATTTCATTCCTCAAGCATTAAACAAACATTAATACTGATTCAGCCCCTTGTATGTCCCAGGCACTGTGTGTTCAGTGCTGGGGACATAAGGAGCACAAAGCAGACAGGTTTCTGCCCTCATGGAGTTCACAGTCGGGAGTGGATGGAGTGGAGAGACCAGTCCCAGGATGACTAGAATCAGTCATTTCTCTGGAGGGAAAGTTACACAGTGCTGAGGGAGCTCATGAAGGCCACAGCCTGGATTTGGGGCACTGGTGAGGGCTTCTTCATTGAAGAATGACTTCTATGCCAAAGAGTTGAAGGATAACTACAATCCAGCTGGGCAAAGAGAGGGAGGAGCAGCATTCTAAGCCATGGCAATAGCGTGGGCCAGGGTCTAGATGTCATGCATTACAGAAGCGCTGTAAGTGTGGCCCACTGGCCACTGACTATTCTTGTAAATCAACTTTTATTGGAACAGTCGTTTACATACTGTCTATACCTGGTTTCATGCTACAAATGGTAGAGTTGAGTAGTTGTGACAGAGACTGTATGGTCTACAAAGACTTTACTATGTAGACCTTTACAGAAAAAAAAAAAAAAATCTGGATTATGACAGGGCAAGTGGCAAAGTGGTGAGCTCTCTCTCCCAGCGAATTTCCATCAGCATTTTTCTGATGTTGGATTGGACAGTAGTATAAAGCAAAATGGAATATGTCGAGAGGTTCACTTTTCTATGCAGGTTACAAGTCAAACTTGAAGCAATGCTCTTGTGGCACTCTGAAAGAAAGAGGGGCTTTTGTGGTGTGTTTTTACATTTGTGCTCTGTGTAGATTTTTCATAGGACATACTTTTATCCAAGTTACTGGCAGGCACTAACTCACTACATGCTGCGGAGACCAAAAACTGTGTTTCTAGACTATAGCCTCAAATTGCCAGCAACATGCAGAATAAACACACTATCTGACAAACTATGTGACATGTCCTCTTAAGATGAAATGCTGGAGGCAGGTGGCACACCCAGTGTGGCCACATCGTCAGTTCTTTTCTAAAATCACAGTTGACAGTCATCCAGTTCAGAGAGCTATCAATAATATATGAGCAGAAAACCTTTACTTTGGAATTTTAGGAAGACAGCAAAAGCTTCAGTGAACTTTAGCACATTCAATATTTACTGTCTGCTTCTGCCTGCAACCATCTCCCTTACTCTCCTGTAACCCTACCATCTTTTGCTCTTAGTTACATTTATTTTCCGGAGAAGGCAATGGCAACCCACTCCAGTACTCTTGCCTGGAAAATCCCATGGACGGAGGGGCCTGGTGGGCTGCCATCTATGGGGTCGCACAGAGTCGGACACAACTGAAGCAACTTAGCAGCAGCAGCAGCACATTTCTTTTCATTGCCTAGAAGGATTCAGATAAACATCCCCACTTCCTGTTCCCATCATGCACTGTGCTCACACACAGTAACCATTCTTTCCTGCCACCACCCCATTCCTGTCAGATCCCTGAAGGCAAAGCTGTATCTTTCTCACCACTGTAAGTCAGTGCCTGAAACATTGGTGGGTGCTCAATATGTATTTATTTAATGTATAAATGAAAAAGGAAAGACCAATATTGATTGAATTAATGCTCTGAAATGAGTTTTACATATAGTTCACTCTTTCGGTAACAAGTATAATTGCATGAATAATGAGCCATATGGTTCTGATATCAACCGCTATTTCCCTCACACTGAGGAATTACCCAGGTGTTGCTCAGAGAATATCCTGCTTTCTGGTGTCATTTATAACTTGTTCTACTTTATTTTGTCTAGATTTTGCAATCCCACTGATTCTCTGCCCCAGAGTCCTACACTGCCATTTTCTAATACTGATCTGCTAGAACAGATATTTCTTTATGTCAGAACTTTTAATATCTACCCTGAAGACTTCTCAATCTCTTTTGTATAACAAAGATTTAATGAGCTGCTTTTCCATGGAGTTTTGTTTATTCCCCTTGTTCCTGCAAAGTGCCAGCTTCCAAATCTCATGCCTAGCAATGGTGCTATTTATCTCCTATAGTTCTCTGCTGTCAGCACTTGTGTCTTCTGCCAGACCAGGGAGATGAGAGTTAGTTATTACCCAGAATAAAAAGTGATTTTCTGATTGATTTGAAGTTATGATATCAGGGGCACCTTGATATTTGCTGGATGAGAAGTTCCTGTTTAGTCATTTTATATCCAGGATCACACAGAAGAAATCAAACCAAGAGGGAAAGCTCTAGAGCTTCTCAATGCAGTAAGATATTCAAAGTGGGAGAAAGATCATGGTACAAAACAGTCATTTTGCAACCTGTGTCTTTATATTCATTTTTATTGTTTACTTCTTTGGGGAAGTAGATAATGCATGGAGGGGAAAAAACCTCACAGGTGATGTTTCAACAAACTCAGGAATCAAGTAAAATTGACTGTGCACATTGTTTGCACTTAATATCTACTTTCAAATGTTTAACAATATAAGCAGTAGATACTTCATTTTAGAAGCTAAATTAAAAGTCAGGGAAAATAATTTGGAGGGGACAATCAAGTCAGATTTTTAAAAGAAGATCCATGGACATGAATTCACAGATTTCTTTTGGGCTTTGAAAGCGAAAAAAAAAAAGTGCATTGGACAAAATTAAGCTGGGTTAAAAACTGAATATTTCACGCACAGATTGATTTTGAAAGAAAACAATGCATTTTGAATGCATTGAAAGGAATTCTGAATGTATTAAGAATCAGCTTAGAGAAAAAGAAATTCAAGATGTTAAATCTGAAAATAAAGAAACCATTGAATGTGAACAGAGAAACAGGAGGGACTCAGTCTGAAGTAGTAAGTCAATAACTTTTTCTGATGCTGGCAATTCTGCAATTTCACACCTAATGCATGTTTTACTGGGAGCTGTGGATAATATAAGAACTTGAAGGAAAGAGTAAAGAAGAGAGAAAAAGCAAACAAAAGTGGAAAATTATATTTATAGATGTATATATTCTTGCAGTTGACACAAGAACAATGAATTAAAATAATGAACATAATCTTCAGAAAATAGAGACAGTGCATATGATCTGTTACTTTATCAATTTTAAGAACATAAAAAATGGAAAGATTATGTTTGTCATTATTTTGAAAGAATTCTATGACTTACTTTTACATACATACTCATACTCTTGTGAATTCTTTGAAAACATCTTAATTATGTGGATGACACATTGGTTTTCACTGGAACAAACCTCAGAGCTGCAGACGCTACACTCTGGAATTATTTTAAATATCACATAAAATTCTACTCATTACCCTTTTAAAACAAAAACAATAGCTTTGTCTTCAGTAGCGGTGGAAAAGAATTTAATTTTTAAAGAGTTTTTAAAAGGGACAGATTTTTCTTAATAACTCTGTCCAGTCTCCTTGATCCTTCAAAAGGTCAAGAGTCATTCATTTCCAGAGTCTATTCACTTATCTGTCAAAACATCCAATATCTCTTTTTAGAATTTTAAATGTTCCTTGCACTGAGTTTTACAATGTTTTTCTGATTAAAGAAATATTTGGTACCACCATTGTCAAAGAATAACAATCCAGAATAAGCAGACTTAAATGACAAAGACTTCTGAGAATTTTTCAAGTGTATTAAATAAAATATTCCTCCTTCATTTTTACAAAGGGAAAATTGAAAACAAGTCTCATTTAAGTACTTTATATTTTCAAATGCACTTAGTTTTAAAATATCACAATAGCCAAGAGGTGGAAGTAATGTCCATCAACAGATAAATGGATAAACAAAATGTGGTATATGCATTAACTGGAATATTATTCAGTTTTAATAAAGGAGGAAATCCTGTCACACACTACACCATGTATGGACATGGAAAACATTATATTAAGTTAAATAAGCCAGTCACAAAAACCAAATATTGCATGATTCTATTTACAGAGGTATCTAAATAAGATAAGTTCAATTCATAGAATAAGAAAGCAGAATAGTGGCTAGCACGAGATGGTGGCACGGGCAGGAGAAAGGGAGTTGTTTGGTATATAGTTCCAGTTTTACAAGATGAAAAAGCTCTGGAGAACTATTCAAAAATCAACGTGAAGGTACTTAACACTACTGAAACCGTACACTTAAAAATGATTAAAGTGGTACATTTTATGTTACATATTTTTTTACCATAATTTAAAAAAACAAAAACCAAAGCCCCCCTAAGGTATGTTTCTGACTTATTTACAATTAATTCATCACTCATTTGCAGAGAAATCAGAAGGCTCTGAAACCCTTGCCATCAGTCCTTTAATTAGCCTATAGCTCTTTTTCCTAAGACACAAAATCTCCTATTTTGACAGGATTAAATGAACACGCATACATGAAAGGAAAAGTTTAAATTTTCCTTGAAATTGAGATGCTGACACAGAAGGCCAATGAGGTTCTAAACTTGAAATGTACACTTGATGATCACTGTCAACAGTTAAGATATATCATCAGGCAAATTCTCCAACCTACTTACTATGTATGAACACAAGCAATTATGCCATTGCACAATACACACACCACAGACTGCAGAGCACAGAATCAAATTAATGCATAATATACTCTAGCATGGATAATTGATAACAGGAATATTGATTAGCCACCAGAAATATTTCATCTCAACACTTTGCATTTTCATTATTAAGTAAGGAAATAGACAAGTATATTTATTATTAAGCTATTGAAAGAACTAGCTGGGGTAGAGAATATTTGAAATCAGGGCCCAAACTTGTTCCTTCTCCACAGAGCAGCAGTTTTTAAGCTCTGCTGCTTAGTGCTTGGTACAGGTACTGGCAAAATAAACCATAGTCCTTGCTTTTAGAGCTTTTATAACAAAATGAGGAATTTCGCTAGGCCTCTATGTAATTAAAATGTAACGAGAACAATATAAGAACAATAAACAAAGGACTACAGGAGTTCAGAAGAGAGAAAAATAGACTGAAGTCATAGACTTACTGTCATTTAGACTTTGCTCAAAGATATTAGAGATAAAAATCTACCTCCCAAGAGCATTCATTCCATTTTGGGAAGTTCTGTTTGATTAAAAACTTTTTCTTAGGTAACATGATGTATATCTTCCTTCAGCATACAATTATTTGGAAGCATGGATTATTTATCTATATGGTAACCCTTATTAATTATTAGTAATTAATTTATCCAATCAAATATCATCAAAGTGGATGTGGAAAATCCAGGTGGAACTCACCTGGCATTGGGTATTAGAATCTGGAAGACTGGAAAGAGGTCTTAACTAAAGGTATACATTTGGGAGTCATCAACTAATAAATAGGACTTGAAATCCTTTATCATTGCTCAAGCTTTTCTTCTCCTCTCTCAACAAACCAAGACCAATCACTCATGTGTCCTAGTTGATTCTACTTTAAAATGAACTCTCTAATCTTTCCCCAAATCAGTATCACCTTTTATTTTACTTGTCTCCCTGTAATCTAGTTTTGCAAACTTCCAAACCATTCTCCATACTGCATCCGGGTTTATCCTGACTCCATCAGATTGTTAGCCATGCTGCCAGAAAGTTCCACAAACCGAGTGGCAAAACAACAGAAATGAATTGTCTTTTAGAGTTGTGCAGTTAGAAGTCTGAGATCAAGGTTCTGATTTCAAGATACAATCAAGCCACACCCTTTTTGAAGTCACCAGGCAAGAGTCTTTTCCAGGCTTCTCTCCTTCTCACATGGCATTCTCCTTGTGTGCATACCTAGTAATTCACATGACATTTTTAAAAATAAAGACACTAGTCATATTGGAATAGTGCCCATCCTACACTAATTACATCTGCAGTGATCTTATTTTCAAGTAAGTTCTCATTCTGAAGTTCTGGGGCTAGGACTTCAATATATGAATGGCAGGGGTGGCATGGAGAGGACACAATTCAACTCATTACACTTATAAAATATAAATATGATACTGTCACTTTCTTTTCAAATAATCGAATGGCTCCTCACTACTTCTAAGATAAAATCCCTGTCTTACTAAATTCTTCATAATCCAGCCCCTAGATTCTCTCGTTTTACTCCTTAGAACTCTCTTTCTCCCTGTATATTCTTTCTCCCAGGTATCATCTCCCAATTTTATGATAAATGTAAAATTACAATAGTAATATGTGCTTCCTAATAGTAGATTTGAACTAATCAGGGAGATGAGAAAAGGCTTCCTCAAGGATGTGATGATTGATCTGAGAAGTGAAGTACCTGAACAGTAGGTAGTTGAAGAAGGGAGAGAAAATCATCCTGGATAGAGGGAGCAGCTCGTCCTCCATGCTTAAAGGAGGGACTCAAGGAGGTGAGGGGAACATGGCAAGAGATGAGGCTGGAATGGACGGAGGGAATAAAACAGAGTCCCGCAGGCCATACCCACAGGATTGTGGGTAAAGCATAGGTAAACACTGGGAGTCTCACTCAGGGAAATGAATCTATAAATCTACATTTTAAAAAGTCACCCTGGCCAGAAAGAGAAAAACAAATATTGTATAATATCACATATATGTGGAATCTAGAAAAATGATACAGATGAACTTATTTGCAAAGCAGAAACACAGACACAAACATAGAGAACAAATGTATGGATACCAGGGGGGAAGGGAAGTTGGGATGAATTGGGAAATTGGGATTGACATATATACACTTGTTCTTTAGTCACTAAGTCTGACTCTTTTGAAACCCCATGGACTGCAGCCCATCAGGCTCCTCTGTCCATGGGATTTCCCAGGCAAGAATACTGGAGTGGGTTGACATTTCCTTCTCCAAGGGATCTTCCTGAAGCAGGGATGGAACCTGGCTTTCCTGCTTGGCAGGTGGATTCTTTACCACTGAGCTACCACTACCATGTATAAAATAGATGCCTGTTAAAAACCTACTGTACAGCACAGGGAACTCTACTCAGTGCTCTGCAGTAACCTAAATGGGAAAGAAATACAAAACAGAGGAGATATATGTACACATATAGCTAATTCACTTACTGTAGAGCAAAAATAGAATATTGTAAAGCAACTATACTCCAATAAAAATTAATTAAAAAATTACAAATCACCCTCATTACTGTAAATAACTGTGAAGAACAAAGGGTGAGAGGCAAATGTGGATCAGAGAAGCCCAGTTTGAGACTATGTGCATGGTCCAGGCAAGAGATGATGGTGTTCTTTTGCTTAGAAATGATTAGTCTCTAAGTGAGTTCTAGATATGTCAGGAGGCAAAAACTGAGCTTGGAAGTGGATTGTTTATAAGGAGTCAGGAGAAGGGAATGTCAGAGATGACTTTTAGAATTCTGGCTTGGGTACATGGAAGGCCAATAGTGCCATTCATTAAAATTGGAAAGAGCAGAAAAGGCTCATGAATTCTGCTTGCACATGTTGGGTCTAAGAAGCCCTTGAAGGGAATTTTCGGTTGGCAGATGGAGGTTCAGAGCCTTGTCCACAATGGAAAAATAAGAGATCTCCACCATATATATTGCAACTGCATAAGCAAGTAAAAAATGAGGAGAATAAAGTACCTAAGATACTAAGCTTAAAAGTGAAATTTAGTCGCACAGTTGTGTCCGACTCTTTGCAATCCCCTGGACTATAGCCTGCCAGGCTCCTCTGTCCATGGAATTCTCCAGGCAAGAGTACGGGAGTGGGTTGCCATTTCCTTCTGCAGAGACTCTTCCTGACCCAGGGATGGAACCTGGTCTCCTAAATTGAAAGCAAATTCTTAACCAACTGAGCTACTAGTTTAAGCTTAAACTGCAACATTTAAATACCAGCTAAGAGAAGAAAAGCCAGCAAAAGAGAGGAAAAGGATCAGTTAATATCTTGAATATGGAGGGAAGAAAATGTTTCAAAAACTAGGAGTGGTAAACACCAAAAACTATTGCCAGAATTTCAGCTAAGAAAAAGAAGGAAGAAAAGAAAGAAAAAGAAAAGGGAAGGAGGAGGAAATGAAGAAGGAAGGAAAGAATTTAAAAACTTACCTGTCATTACTTTTCTCCTTGCAAACCTAAACATCTCCTGTCTTTCATCTATCAAGTATACCACAACATTCTTCCATTTCCAGTGCCTTGCACTCTGTTATGACAATATTTTGCTTGAATATGCCCGAGAGCACTCTTGTTAATCATTCCCTCATTCCTGCTCCACACTTGCTGGGGGTGAGGGATGATACAAGATCAGTCAGGGCAGACACTTACTCTCAAAGAGCTTTAGTTCAATAGAAATGTTAAGGCATACTGATGTATAAGTAAACTCAATGCAAAATGCCCCCAAAGAATTTGTTATCAACATTCAGAAGAGGTTGTCATTGTTTTCATTTTTATAGGAAAATAAAAAATTCAGCAGAGTCCAGTAGGGTGAATAAACTGAAGAGATAGTAGAAAAAGGTCTTCCAGCTAGGGAAAAAAAAAAAAAAAAGAAGAAGACAGCAAGGAAGGAAATCAGAAGATTGGCATTAAGGAGTGTGAACAGAAGCACTAGGGGAAAAGGTTGGAAAACTAGTTGATGGAGGACTAAGGCAATGGCACCCCACTCCAGTACTCTTGCCTGGAAAATCCCATGGATGGAGGAGCCTGGTGGGCTGCAGCCCATGTGATCTCTAAGAGTCGGACCTGACTGAGTGACTTCACTTTCACTTTTCACTTTCAGGCATTGGAGAAGGAAATGGCAACCCACTCCAGTGTTCTTGCCTGGAGAATCCCAGGGACGGGGGAGCCTGGTGGGCTGCCGTCTATGGGGTCGCACAGAGTCGGACACGACTGAAGCAACTTAGCAGCAGCAGTATGCATATTAGGCTAAGCATTTTAGACTGTTTCCTTCGGCAGTCTGAGTTCACCAAATGTTATTCTTGATTTCCATCTGTGTGTCTATAGCCTTTCGCTGTGTTCTTTTTTCCATGACATCCCTTTAAATTTTAATTAAATTTCATTATCATCTCCATTACCTGTTTTATATCTAATACCTTCTTTGTCCACCCCAGCTCTCCTTATGTCCCTTCCTTAGTTTACAATTCTTCATAGCACTTAACAACCTCCAACATATTACATTTTACATACTTATGTTATATTTTTGGTCTCTCTCCCCGGTCCCCACTAGAATGTAAGCTCCATGAGGTAAAAAAGGTTTTTTACGCTATTGTTCATTGCTATTTCTCCAGAGCTTAGAAAAGAGTTGGGTGTACACAGGCCTGCTGTGTTACTGAATGGGTGAACTCAAAAAATATCCAGGAGGTAGAAAATCCAAAGGATTTGATAATTCAATAAACATTGGGAAAAGGTGAGAGAAAGAAATCAACGGTAATTCAAGTTTTCAGAGTGAGTAAATAGAAAAAGTAGGGTCTCCTGGCAAAAATGGAACCAGTAATACTAGCAAAGAAGCTGGGTTGGAGACTGATATTCTAGAAACTAACAGTATTGTTGTTTCCTATAAAATATCACTTTGCATCATAATATATTATTTTGAAAAAGCAGAGAAACATGGTAAACCCTTGCATTCCAAATAACCTTCTTTAAGCCAACAGTATACATTTACAGTACCATATGGGAAACCAAGACAGAAGAGCAGAAAAGAGAAATTCTGACTTTGATAGATAAAACCCTTGTCTTGAAAAATGGTTCATGCAGATCAGGAATGGGAGTCCTGAATGCCAACACAAAGAGCCAAAAATAATCTTGTAATTTAAAAGAGTGAATGAATGATACGACAACTCTGAGCTTGGAAAAGCCTCAGCTGTGATCATGAAATATGTATCAAAAGCATTGGCTCTCTGGGTGATACGTAAAATTTCCTCTCAGCCTGTGATGGAAGCTATTTTTTCTGATACAGAATGGGCCAAATTCAGATTACAGATTCTACATTTTATAATTCTTCTAGCATAAATTGCTGCAAACCAAGCGGAATCCAGAATACACTTTTTCTTGGTTGGTGGAGAAAGTGGCAGTCTATAAAAGGAAACGAGCCAGCAGATTTATCCTCTTTATCACAAAGTGAAATCAAATGCATAGCTCAAAGTGAAAGAGAAAAAGATCATATATCAGAAAAAGGACTGAAAGGAAATACACTCAAATGGAAAATTTCTTTGCTGGAAATATGCATATTTTCTATTTTATTTCTTTATAATAAATACATACTACTCTGCAATTTGAAAAAAAATTGAAAACAGGCTGATTTAAAAGACAGATCACTGGCTTGAAACTATTTGACAATAAGCTCATGGGTCATTTTAAAGTTCTGTCAGCTTGCCATCTCCACCAAAAGAAGAAATTAACTGGGGAGGGAAGAGGATTTTTTAATATCAATTCAAGTCATTTTGAATTTAAACAAAAAAGAATCCATTTGATTATTTTGAGATGACTAAACCACAGGCAATTCTAATCACCCTGCTGAGATACTAAATATATTAAATTATACTGAATTCATAGATACCTCTTAAATGCTATTTTAGTCCATGAAGTCAGTCTCTGCATCCAAAGATTATTTCAAATAATTTATATTGTTTAACCTCAGAATTTTCCTTCTTGGTTCAATAAAACGTCTACAAAAATGTCTTGTTTTGCTTTGCTTTGTTTTAAAGGACCATAATGAAAAAAGAAACACAAACCATAAATAACTAACCAGATAGCTAAACATAGATAAACATAGAACTCAGTACTGGCTACTTTCCCCAAACCAACATTCACAGACCTTCTGGAGCAATACTGGCAAAGCATAACTAATCATTTGGAAGGAAATAAAAAGGAAACCTCTCCTCTATATACCCAGCCACATAGGTACACATTTCACATAAATAAAAACTGATTTGATTTTCAAACTGACAGATCAATCATCCTTTTAATACAGCACAGCCTTGGCATTTAATAATTTAAGTTTCATTATTTGGATCTATGAGAATTAAGCCAAAAGTTCATTATATAAAATATGAGATACATATTGATACCTACTGAGGGGCTGGTGCTGTTCTAGCTATTGAGGGTGCATTTTACCTGGAGCAACAAGATCCCCTCGTCTATGGAGGTAATAAGATGGAAGTGAAAGGCCAATAGGAAGAAAGGAGCCATGCCCCAAACTAAGATAAACTCCAGGACTACTGTGCAGGATACATGGCGGCCCAGCAGGTAGGCAGGGCTGCCAAGACCAAGCAGCCTAGGACAGGATGTCAAACTGGTTTGTTCTCACTGGGGCAGCCACTGTGAGTCTGTAGTCATGACAACAGTAGGAGCAGGACAGCTACCAGGAGGCAGAGGTGAACACATGGCAGGACTCACAGTTTCAGCAGCACCTCTACACCGTCAAGGTGGGAGATGTCACCCTGGCATTGGTGTGGCCCGAAGAGAGCCTGGAAACCAGGTGAAGCAGGCAGAGCTGTACACGGGCAAGAAGGCGTCTTGAGCCTGGGATTTCCCAAGATCCACTTGCTGGGGTTTGTGGAAAAGAATGGGGCTGGAAAGGCCAAGGGGGCCCATGTCTGAGGGTCAATACCCCTGTGCCTGGAAAGTAGGGATGAGCCCCCAAGATGGAAGGCAGTGTTCAGCTCCTAGTTAACCCCATATGGCCTATGGAAAAAGGACAGATCTGTTACTAGATAATTCTCTGTTACCACTCTTTGAGATAAATGACACAAGAGATTCTCCACAGCAATAGATGATAGCATTGTGAAGGCCATGAACTTGGAGCCCAGGAGTAAAGTCCTCACCTACAACCTGGCTCCCAACACCTTCTAAGGCTTGCATCCAGCTGCCCTCTTCCTAACCTTTTCTGTCCCACATGCCCAGCCCTGGCAGGAGCCCCAATCCAAATCATATGGAGCAGCCCAACTAAAACTATGGTCAAATTTCTGCAATAATCACTCTTGTTCAAAACACACACAGACACACACAAACTGGACAAGGCTACCCACTCCAGTATTCTGGCCTGAAGAATTCCATAAAGAGTCGGACACGACTGAGTGACTTTCACTTTTCTGATACATTTTTGAAAGGAAAGGGTGTTATCACTAATTGTATTGGGACAGTAGGCAAACACCAAAATGTCCCAGGCAAACTGGTATGTGTGATCCAGAGATCATCATGAACTCTGAAAGAGACTGTAAAGATAAAATTGGCAATACATGAATTCTAAAATGGATAAATCAATAAATCTAAGAGCTGACTTGTCAGAAAACCGAAAAAAAAAATAAGCAAATATGGAAAATCGAAGACAAGACAAAAAAGAGAAAACAAAGCAAATTAGAAGTTATAAAATAACATAAAACATAGAAATAACATTTAAATGTGTCATATAAAACTATATACATTCTATACTAAGAAATTTGAAAGTCTAGATAAAAAGGGGGGATGTATAAATTTTTTAAATGAACTCAAAATGACTTAAAAACAGTATGGGTAATCATGAAAGAAATTAAAATGTCATCAATGAAATATTTTCAAAAACAAATTTAGGCCATACATTTCTTTGGAAAAATATCCTTTGAAAACTTCAAAACACACATAATGATATGCTACATAATATGTTTCCAAGCTGAACAAAAAGATAGAAAGTTATCCAATTCATTTTATAAAGCTGCTGCTAAGTCACTTCAGTTGTGTCTGACTCTGTGTGACCCCATAGACTGCAGCCCACCAGGCTTCCCCACCCCTGGGATTCTCCAGGCAAGAACACTGGAGTGGGTTGCCATTTCCTTCTCCAATGCCTGAAAGTGAAAAGTGAAAGTGAAGTCGCTCAGTCGTGTCCGACTCTAGCATAAGCCTAATGCCAAAACAGTTAATACACAAAGAAGAAAACTGTAGTCGTCTCTCATGCGAACATAGACATGCACATCCAAAGAAATTCTAGCAAATTAATCCACCATCACAAGCTGATTAATATGCATGATTCAGGACAAAAATCTGTCTTACTTCTCAGAACTAAGTTACTCTGAACTTTTGTACATAGTTTAACACTTTTCCTAGTCACAGGAGCAAGAAGTTAGAGAAGAATGTGATGCTGCAAATCCTTGGAACTATAAAAGTGAAAAATGTGTCAGAAAATTGAGATGTGGTGTTTAAAATAGTATGATCATATATCAGAATAATAATGCTTAGGAAAGCTCCAGTAACTCTAGTGTTTGCTTCACAACTGTCAGTCCCCATATTAGTGTAAGTACTAAAAGATTTTATGACACTAATATTTCATGCTTTAGATGAGATAAAACAATACTTTTAATCCATTATAATAATTTTAATCCATGTCACAGAACTGGTATAATAGAAAGCTTATCTAAGAAGCTGGAAAATGTGTTTATTTTCAACCTGTCTTGGTTTAAAAATCTAAGCCATGGTTCACACATTTACCTATTTTATTGACGATCCTTTTAGTAGACTATTAATTGCACTTGAGCTGAAGACTCTGACTCTAATGAATGCTTTTAAAATGTGTCACTCAAAGAACATTTTCATAGTTTTTCTCTTAGTCTTATTAATTCTCAGTAGTTACATCTTAAAAAATTTAAGCTTAAAATCTCTCTTTTTAAATTTCATTTCAGGTCAGTTGCTCAGTCGTGTCCCACTCTTTGCGACCCCATGAATCACAGCACGCCAGGCCTCCCTGTCCATCACCAACTCCCAGAGTTTACCCAAACTCATGTCTATCGAGTTGGTGATGCCATGCAGCTATCTCATCCTCTGTCGTCCCCTTCTCCTCCTGCCCCCAATCCCTCCCAGCATCAGAGTCTTTTCCAATGAGTCAACTCTTCGCATGAGGTGGCCAAAGTATTGGAGTTTCAGCTTCAACATCAGTCCTTCCAATGAACACCCAGGACTGATTTCCTTTAGGATGGACTGGTTGGATCTCTTTGCAGTCCAAGGGACTCTCAAGAGTCTTCTCCAACACCACAGTTCAAAATCACCAATTCTTCGGTGCTCAGCTTTCTTCACAGTCCAACTCTCACATCTATACGTGACCACTAGAAAAACCATAGCCTTGACTAGACGGACCTTTGTTGGCAAAGTAATGTCTCTGCTTTTGAATATGCTATCTAGGTTGGTCATAACTTTCCTTCCAAGGAGTAAGCGTCTTTTAATTTCATGGCTGCAGTCACCATCTGCAGTGATTTTGTAGCCCCCAAAAATAAAGTCTGCCACTGTTTCCACTGTTTCCCCATCTATTTCCCATGAAGTGATGGGACCAGATGTACTTGGTAAATCTTGTGAGGGAGATATAAGCATCTAATACATTCATCTTTCTAAACTTGTTCAAATTTCTGGACTTTGAAATAGACTAGTTTGTTTCCTTCAAGTTTTTATTTTGAAGAATTTAAGTCAACCTCAAAATTACATGAGTAAGAGAATGAACATGTTTATCTTCTGTACTTAGAATCACCAGTTGTTAATATCTTGCCACATTTACTTTATCTCTTTATGCATCTAGGAACCTTTCTATATTTGGCTATACACATATTCTTATTAAAGTATTTGAAAACACAGTGCATGCCTCTGGACCCTTCATCATATATATTGCAAGTATAATGATGGTTCCTTTTCTAAACACAATATATTTAGCAAATGAGGAAATTTAATAGTTAAACAGTAATTTTTCTAATATACAGTCCATTTTCCAATTTTGCTAATCATACTGTATTTTAAATCCTGTTTATTAGTTTACAACTTTTATAAACAAATTATATATAAAACCTGGGAACTTCAAGTATGATTACAGAACAGAACGCTAGCAACCTTGCCAATGTAAAAAGGGAGAAAAGAGCAGGGGAGACAACATGCTCATCTTGGTGGGGAGACAAGACAGGCTGCCTAGTGGTGATGGAACAAAGATCAAAATCTAAGTTCATTATTTAAAATTAAAAAGAAAACAGGTTTCCCAAATGGTTCAGTGGCAAAGAATCTGCCTGCGATATAGATGTGCAGGAGATGTGGGTTCAATCCCTGAGTCAGGAAGATCCCTTGGAGAAGGAAATGGAAACCCTCTCCAGTATTCTTGTTTGGAAAATCCCATGAACAGAAGAGCCTGGTGGGCTCAGTTCATGGGGTCATAAACAGTCAGACACGATTTAGCAACTAAACAACAAGAACCGAAAGAGAACTAGCAGAAGAAATGAAATATGAACATAACCATCAAATGTTGGAAAGGGAAGGAGAAGAAAGGTAGGGAGAAAGGATAAGTGAACCCCCCCTGTTCATAGAGGGAAATCAGTAAATAATGTCTCAAGTTGATAAGTCAGGCAAGGGCAAATAAAGAAGTAAGGCAGGATGGTCCTATCTCAAAATACTAATTTAGTTGTTCCCTGTGCATTTCTCTCCCCAACTTTTCTCTTATTTGTTCCCCAAGTGTTATTTTCCTCCTTCCATACTTACCCTCAGACTATACCAAAGGGGAAAACAAAGATTCAAAGAGCCAGAATCAGATTTGCCGGGCTTTTCCTCCAGGAGAGGCTGAGTAAGACTGGATGCAGAGAAAAGTATGAGAGAAGATGAGGGCTGACACAGAGAAAGGAAGGGAAGATATCCTGGAGGGACAGAAAAGGATCAGTTCCCACAGGGTCTGGAGAGCAGTGTAGAAAGGATTCAGATGAGTGGTCCTGAACTGTGGACTACTTCACACAAGCCATCCACCTGGACAACAGGTATCAGTTCAGTCACTCAGTTGTGTCCGATTCTTTGCAACCCCATGAACTGCAGCACGCCAGGCCTCCCTGCCCATCACCAACTCCCAGAGTTCACTCAAACTCATGTCCATTAAGTCGGTGATGCCATCCAGCCAACTCATCCTCTGTCATCCCCTTGTCCTCCTCCCCTCAATCCCTCCCAGCATTAGAGTCTTTTCCAATGAGTCAACTCTTCGCATGAGGTGGCCAAAGTACTGGAGTTTCAGCTATAGCATCAGTCCTTCCAAAGAAATCCCAGGACTGATCTTCTTTAGGATGGACTGGTTGGATCTCCTTGCAGTCCAAGGGACTCTCAAGAGTCTTCTCCAACAACACAGTTCAAAAGCATCAATTCTTCCACTCTCAGCTTTCTTCACAGTCCAATTCTCACATCCATACATGACCACAGGAAAAACCATCACCTTGACTAGCTGGACCTTTGTTGGCAAAGTAATGTCTCTGCTTTTCAATATGCTATCTAGGTTGGTCATAACTTTCCTTCCAAGGAGTAAGCGTCTTTTAATGTCATGGCTGCAGTCACCATCTGCAGTGATTTTGGAGCCCCCCAAAATAAAGTCTGCCACTGTTTCCACTGTTTCCCCATCTATTTCCCATGAAGTGATGGGACCAGATGCCATGATCTTAGTTTTCTGAATGTTGAGCTTTAAGCCAACTTTTCACTCTCCTCTTTCACTTTCATCAAGAGGCTTTTTAGTTCCTCTTCACTTTCTGTCATAAGGGTGGTGTCATCTGCATATCTGAGGTTGTTGGTATTTCTCCCGGCAATCTTGATTCTAGCTTGTGCTTCTTCCAGCCCAGCATTTCTCATGATGTACTCTGCATAGAAGTTAAATAAGCAGGGTGACAATATACAGCCTTGGAACAACAACCAGTCTGTTGTTCCATATCCAGTTCTAACTGTTGCCTCCTGACCTGCATATAGGTTTCTCAAGAGGCCAGTCAGGTGGTTTGGTATTGCCATCTCTTTCAGAATTTTCCACAGTTTATTGTTATTCACACAGTCAAAGGCTTTGGCATAGTCAATAAAGCAGAAATAGATGTTTTTCTGGAACTCTCTTGCTTTTTCGATGATCCAGCAGATGTTGGCAATTTGATCTCTGGTTCCTCTGCCTTTTCTAAAACTAGCTTGAACATCTGGAAGTTCATGGTTCATGTATTGCTGAAGCCTGGCTTGGAGAATTTTGAGCATTACTTTACTAGCGTGTGAGACGAGTGCAAGGTCTAGAGTTCCACAATCGTGAACCCTTGTAAGGCCCCCACCTGAAAAAGGGTAAGCAAGAAATTTGCACCTGACCCAGGTGAATCTAGATTGACCCAGCAGGGAATTTCTCCATGGGAGCTCAGTGGAAAATGTATAACCACTGGTACCTGTAGCATTTAATGCTGTATTGGCAACTATCTGCAAGGAGATCCAACCAGTCCATCCTAAAGGAGATCAGTCCTGGGTGTTCACTGGAAGGACTGATGCTGAAGCTGAAACTCCAATACTTTGGCCACCTCATGCAAAGAGTTAACTCATTGGAAAAGACCCTGGGAGGGACTGGGGACAGGAGGACAAGGGGATGACAGAAGATGAGATGGCTGGATGGCATCACCAACTCGATGGACATGAATTTGAGTGAACTCTGGCAGTTGGTGATGGACAGGGAGGCCTGGAGTGCTGTGATTCATGCAGTCGCAAAGAGTCAGACATGACTGAGCGACTGAACTGAACTGAAGCAACTGTCGGAAGAAATTATTGTTTGTTTTTAAACTAAGACTCGAAAAAAAAAAAAAAGACTGGGAAAGAACTGAAGCAACACAGGGTATTTTTGCTTTTTATTTCAATTCTTGTGTACTATTAGATCCTTGATATGTACATTTATTCAGTCAGTCCTTCTCCTCCTGCCCCCAATCCCTCCCAGCATCAAGGTCTTTTCCAATGAGTAAACTCTTCGCATGAGGTGGCCAAAGTACTGGAGTTTCAGCTTTAGCATCATTTCTTCCAAAGAACACCCAGGACTGATCTCCTTTAGAATGGACTGGTTGGATCTCCTTGCAGTCCAAGGGACTCTCAAGAGTCTTCTCCAACACAACAGTTCAAAAGCATCAATTACCTTGTACAATTTTAAAAGGATTAAAACTCTTGGTTTTTACCACTGAATACCTACTATAAGCTAGGCACTATGGTAGGTGCTTTACATTATATTCCTTATTATTAAAAAATTAAGTATTGCATATATAAGGGTAAGGGCCCAATATTAATTTAATGCTCAGTACATGCATACAGATATGCAACATAAATAGCAAATGTGAGAAAAACTTTAAAATTCCAAAACTACAATCTTGTCTCACTAACCACCTCATCTATGATCAACTTGCTTGAATTGCATAAAATTGGCATCATTTTTTTTTTAAGTTCTTGTTATTTGGGAAACAAAAAAAGGAAAAATCTATCATTCACTGATAATTTCAATTTATGCCTCACTTTTTCTTGGAACTTCATGGTCTCCAATGGTTTAGAGGAGAGGAGGTTCTTTCTGGCACAGAAAACCTTAAATTAGAGTGAATAAATGGAGACTTGGCATTGCATTTCTGAAAGGTTGCCAACCTCTGCGCAGCTGCCTTTTCCACATCAACTCTCATGTGCAACGGAAATTAGAATGCACAGGTTGCTGGGAAGGATACTTCCACATTCTGAAACATACAAAAATCACAGGTGGTCTCTCACACTAAATTAGACTTTCAGGATAAATCAATAGGGTCAAAAAGTGCACAAGACAATAAAACTACAGACCAGACAGTCAGTGCTAAATAATAAGTTGACTCTGTAACACAGGATATAGAGAAAGTTAGAAAATAAATAACAGAAGTTACTTTTCAAGTGCATTCAGCATGGGTGATTTTGTTTTGTGGGGTTCTCTAAGAATAGAACATCCTTTACTATAAAAACTTGTTCTCAGAGCTACTGGTTCATAGGCTTCTGGAAAACCAGGAGAAAGTTGTCTCATTATACAATTACTGCCACGTTTGCAGAGAGAGTATTAAAATTAAATGCTATCATTAGATTTGAAAAGTTCCATTTTCTTTAAGTTTCTAAGATGAACATCAAGTACATTTCATAATAACTGTTATATGTTAAGCCACACACCAGACACCATGCTAAACAGTTTATATACACTACTTAAAATGTACTTCTAAAAATGCCTTCTGAGATAAGACATACAAATAAAGCCCTACAGATAAGCAACTTGAACTTGTCCAAACTGTATTAGTATGGGTCTTCCAGAGAAACACAGCTAATAAGATGGATGAATGGATAGATGGATAAATAGATAAATAGACAGATAGATGATAGATTAAATGGATTAATGGATAGATTGATAGATACAACTAGAGATGAAGAGATAGATATACAAAAAGATTCTTTAAAATCAGGAATTTACTAACATGATTATGGAGACTGAGAAGTTCAAGATCTACAGTTAGCAAGCTAGAGACCCAGGAGAGCTGATGGTATTGTTCCAGTTCCAGCCCAAGTCCAAAGGCAGGAGAGGATTAATAATCCAGCTTGAAGACAGGTGGAGAGAAAGAATTATTGGGTGAGGCTCACCACTATTGGAGAGGGTAACCTTTACTCAGGCTACTGATTTAAATGTTAATCTCACCCAAAAATACCCTACAGGCACACCCAGAAACAACACTTAACCAATCAAGTTGGCCTAATCAAGTTGACACACAAAATTAACCATCACAATCACAAAAGCTAATAAATGCCAAAGCAAGAACTTGAATGCCAGCAATCTGGCACCAAAACCCTGGTTCCTAACCACTATCTCATACCTAGTAAGCAAAGGTATAGTAAACCCTGCTATAAGCAGTCAACTTTATCAGGGGGTAGCACCATGGGAACTAGATAGTTGTTAGGGTTCACCAGGATTTAAATAGCTCAGATACCACCAATTCCTTGCTAGGAGACCATATTATATTATATTATCATTCCATCTCAATTCTATTCTATTCTATTTAATATATCACAAAGTTAAAAACATAATTAATCACATACAAATACAGACTAGGCCTGTGTCAAAGATATGTTAAAATCATTAATGAAGGAACCAGAAAGCATAAAGCTAATTCAAAAGAGAATATAAGAAACTGACAGGAAAGTAGGTAGGTAGGTAGGGGGACAGGCAGGTAGATGGATGGAGAGATACATGGGAAAAGGACTGCTGAAATGATATTTCTAAGATATATATCCAAAATTGCTTATGGTCTACAGAGCAAGAAAACCCAAACATTTGGGGTTAGCTTCTCTACAATTAGAAATAATTTGCTTTTCTATTGGATGGTAGTGATTTGCATCCCATGCTTTTCTATTCATTAACTTCAACTTTATAGAATTTCAACTATAATTAATGGTAAAGAATAGGCTGAAGAAAATTATATTGTCCAAGAAAGTCTACTATGAATCAAGAAGAAAGCTGACATAGTCCTGGTATTCACAGTCTAGAGTCAAAAGACAAACAATTGATATAAAATAATATATTCCAGGTGATGATAAGTAGTACAGAGAAAACTAAAGCAAGGTGAGGAAAACGGGTCGCAAGAGGACGTGGTGGCAATGGGGAACGAACATTTTACAAGGAAGAAGGAAGCAAAGGAAGAAGAGTCCCAAAGGTATCAAGGGAGAAAGTTATAAGGACATTTGGGAAAATATTGTTTGGGGAAAAATAAGAACCTGTGCAAAGTCCTTGAGGCAGGACAAGATCAACAACTGAAAAGAGGCCAATGTGGATGGAATGAGGTGAGCAAGGGAGAGAATGAGAAGAAATACTGACATGGGGGTGAGAAGCTGATGCTACTGAGAGGTGGGGATGAGGAGTGGATACCATAAATATATTGGGGTTTACTCTAAGATGGAACATGATTGAAGAATATTGAGCATAGGAATGACAAGAACTTACCTTCAATTGAAAGGAACATGTAGAGGAGATAATGTATATAAAACTCAGCACTGTGTTTAATGAATGTTATTGTGTTACTACTTTTAGCTATAGAAATAATATTCCAAGTTGGAGATACTACCTTGATAGGGTTATCATGGACCTCGCTGTCAGCATCTTCTCGGTGGGTATGAGATATGCTTATAGACATACAGCAGGCTTGTTTGCCCACTGCCTCTGTTCTCCTTCACTCTTTGATTCATTCTCTGATCTCCCTTCTTCTCCCCTCTCATCCCTCGCCTCTCTACTCTCTGCCCTCTCTCTTTGCCTCTGCTCTCTAGCCTTGTTTTCTCATTCTTCCATACTGCTTGATTCCCCTGCTTTTACCCTAAGTAAAAGGGGTGCAAAAAGGGATTTAAAAAGCTAGAACAAGAAAGTGGGATAGGTAGAAGCTCACTGGTGCAGTGTGTTCCTCACTGCCAGAGAGGGAAGCGGAGCCCACAAGCAGGTTGATGGTGTCTGCTTGCTTTGCCCACGCTTACACAGAATAGGTAAAGAGGGCTGGCATGCTCCCGGGACAGCAGTCATCAGCTTGGGGTTCAGCAGGAATCGGTTGCAGATTAACCAGCTGTCCCCTTGAAAACCAGAGCCAATGGTCCTGAGGGCCTAGGAGTACAGACACGTGTGGTGTGTGGTAGAGAAGAAGGCTGGGGGAAAGACTCAGATATACTAAGGAAGCCAAACCAGAGAATGGAGAGATTTTTAATACTTCAATTCCTTCTTCTACCTCACAATGTTCACAGCTCTCACCCCCAGAAGAGAGATGGGGAACCACTGGAGAATGATGACTACTCAGGCCTTATAATATACCAGCGTGGGACTGATTTTTACATATATTTTCTTCATTCAAAACTCACAGTAACTCTTAAGTATAGCATGTTATTCCAGATCTGGAAGTTCTCAAAATTCTTGATCTTTCTTCCAAACCATATACCTCTCTAGGGGCAAAAGAACTAGCTTAGTATAGCAGAAATGGTTTTCATCCGGCTATTCTTCTAGGAACCAGAGACAGTCATTGTGAATAAAGTGGACAGAATGCAGGTCCTTGTAGACTCACATTCTAGTGGGGTATATAGGCAATAAATTAGATAAATGAGCAAATAATAAGCATGTCAGACATTAGTAATAGAGAGAAAAAATTCTGAAGAAAGGGAATAGTATTTCCAAAAGCCAAGGGGAGGTGGGGAGGGGACCAGATAAAGTCTCCTTAGAGGCATAAGAGGGCAAGCTTTTCTTAGATCATGTGACTCTGTCAATCAAAATCTCCTTTTCACGGGCTTTCCTGTCTTTCAAAGTAGAGAAAAATTGTTTCCATCCCTAGTCTATTACTATATACTTTGCTCTTCCTCATCATTCAGGTCTCAGATCAAGTCTCAGGCAGGCCAGTCCTGGCTACACAAAGCTGGTTGCCTCATCATTTACCGGGCAGTCATCACTCTCTAGCATATATCACATCTAACACTTTCTACAACTTGTACTTTAATTGCATGTTTATTTATTTGCATGTTTGTCTCCCCCACCATTTATATTTATGAGCAGGAGGCCCAGGATAAGGTCTTTCCACACCTGCCCACATCCAATGCTCAGCTCAGTGCCTGACGACTCTGTGAAGATGAATGAATATACCCTTCTAGCTATCATCATGCTATGCTATGCTAAGTCACTTTAGTCGTGTCCGACTCTGTGCGACCCCATAGATGGTAGCCCACCAGGCTCCCCCGTCCCTGGGATTCTCCAGGCAAGAACACTGGAGTGGGTTGCCATTTCCTCCTCCAATGCATGAAAGTGAAAAGTGAAAATGAAGTCACTCAGTCATGTCCAACTCCTTGCGACCCCATGAACTTCAGCCTACCAGGCTCCTCCGTCCATGGGATTTTCCAGGTAAGAGTACTGGAGTGGGGTGCCATTGCCTTCTCCTAGCAATCATCATGGATAGCCTTAATTCCTCTGTAAAAAACCTGTTGTTTTACAATTACTTTTCACCAGCACATTTATCATATAACGTAAGGGAATCCTGCTATTCCGTGGCAGTAACACACAATCAAGGCTTTAAGAAAATAAAAGGCAAAGATTATCAAAGCACTTCAAAGTTAGAAGGAGGTGTTTGGTTCTCTCTTCTCCTCTGTAGTCTGTAGGGTTTGCTATAGATGTTAAAGAGAAGAAAGAAGAAGTAAAGTAGGCATCTGTTCTGACCTTGAGGACAGGGGAAGCCGTCGTCATACCCGTAGTTGACAGGCCATGGTGCCTCAGAGTTTTTCTAGCTGCTCATCCTGGCTGCGTGCCTGGTTTCTGTCTGGTCTGGACTACTTTCCCAAGCCTTCTAGGATGTTAACTCAGTTCCCATAGAACTCAGAGAACATAATGATCTCACATTTTTTACATTCATTTATCCTGGTTTCGAGTTGTCTTTATGCTTCGCCTCCCGTTCCCCTGCTTTTTTTCTTAACAATCCCTGCAGAACTGAAGAATTAACTGATATTAAAGCATAAATTTTATAAAACAGGCCCTGTCACTGAAAAGTGGTAAAGCTGAAGGTGTCCATTTTACTTTTGTTACTGTGTGTCTGAAAGGAGAAAGCTTTGGAACTCAGATGATAAAGCATGAGCATTAATCTTTGGGTTCTGAAGATACTTCATTTATCTATCAAAGAGTGGGGAAAGGCAGCTTAGTGAAACTCATTGAGGGAAAAAATCTAACAGGATAATCAAATTAATGACTGAAATGCCTTTCAGCTACAAGTGGCTTATTCAGCTAAAGAAGGATGGAACACACACACATCATCTATGACCTTGCCATCGTCATTACGAGATTAGAGATGCAAAGTACATTGAAAAAGCCCCCTTAAACCTAAGATGTTAATGAGTAGGCAGACAGGCCAGGTCTAGACTCCCAGGGCCTTTGGGGTGCCATCTCCAATCCCTGCCCCCAGCTCTCAAGTCTTACTCCCAAACACAAAGCCTTTCAGCATTTTAATTTTCTCAGCCTTTTATTAAAAATAGACCAATCCATCACCTGCCTTGGGAAAAAAATATGCAGATTATATTTCAAATATTTCAATTTCATCGTTTGGGAGAGCTTGATTCCTCCTGGGGATTAGTTGTTGGCAAGCCTGGGCTGTCAGAGGCTGCCCTAACTGCTTCTCCCTGGTCCTGGCCATGCCGGGACCAGGTCTTTAAATTCCTCAATGATTTATGTCCCAGTATAGCTAGGTACTTTTGTGAGAGACTAGTTGTTTGCTTGAAGCCTCAATTGGCTTGTGGTGAGCACCCTGCTGAACCAGAGAGGTATATGAGGTGGAATGGTCACAGCAACAATGATATTCATCCACTGACTCTGTCCTCATCAACCTAAAAGACTTGTCAATCTGAAGGGAACACAGAATCGCCATCAGCTCCATGTTGGGAAAATAGTCCTATTTCTGGGCCTCTGTGCACAGTTACCAGAGTCTGCGGCCAACAGCTTGTTCCCTCTTTACTTTTGTAGAGACAGAAAATGAAGGTTAACCTCCAAGTCACTTGGCAACCCCACTATTACTCTCTGAGGGACCACAACAATGAAAATAATGAATATTTGCAAGGTGCTTTTAAATTCACCCAGGGTTTCCATGTTTGCTGCCCAGAATTCTTGAGGCAGCTCTGTGAGGTAATATTATCATTATACACCCTGACCCCTCTCTGTACTTTAAATCCCTGAAACAAGCTCCCAGCTCAGGCCATGTGTTCTCGCCTTTTCTTCTGCTAAGAACAGTCTTCCTCCAGGTATCCACATGACTTTCTCCCTCACTCTCTTGAGGTTTCTGCTACATGTCACCTTTTCACAAAATCCTTCCCTAAACACCTCCTATAAATAGACCAGACTCCAACTTCCTTTCCTGCTTCAGTTTTCCTTCAAACCACTTATCACTTATGTATCACTTATACATGTATATATTTTGTTGTAGTTTATTGGCTCCTGTCACTAGATTAGAGCTAGAGGTAGTCTGTGTCACTAGATTAGAGCTAGAGGTAGTCTGCTCTCTCCCAGGGGCTTAGAATAGAGCCTGATACATAATAGATAATCAGGATAATTGTTAATAACTGAAGGAATGAATGAATAATCGAGGTCCGTTTTACAGTGGCTCATACACTGTGAATGGAGTAGGACATCAAGAGGGGTGGGATGGGGTGAGAGAGAAGTTCAAGAGAGAGGGGACATATGTATACCTATGGCTGATTAATGTTGATATACGGCAGAAACCAACACATTATTGTAAAGCAATTATTCTTCAATTAAAAATAAATATTTTTTTATAAAAAGAGCAAAATAAATAAGAACCACTGCTATAGAGGAAACACATCTAAATGCCACAGCCTAGGTGCAAGGGAGCAGGGACATCAAGCCTCCGGCTGCATCAAGTGTCCAGGAATCTGAAATTGTAGGTGTCATTTTCTTTATCTACATTTAGTCCCATCACTTACAATACAGAATTCTGGCTGAAATACTTTTGGCTGCACCAAGCACAAAGTGCTTCCCCAATACTGCTGGCAAAACATAATTAACCAAATGACAATGGCTTTCACATACACATTGATTCCTGTAATTTCACGTCTCCATTACTAGATAAATCAGCAGCAGAATTATATTTATCAGCAAAAGCTTCCTCTCCTGCAGACTTTTTGTTAAAAATATTAATCCTAGAAGAGTAATATTTTCCCTCTGCTTTGCAAAGCAGTCCAGCCATAAAAATGTTAATAACCGCATCATTTTCAGTATGCTCTTCCTCCATTAGCTGTACAGCTGCCCCCACCAGGGCTGCTGTGGGTTTCTGACTATAAGGTGTGATGTTGTGAGTGGCTGGTCCACGGAGGGCCGTGGCCTCCTGGACTGCCAGGAGAAAGCCATGCAGTCTTCATGCAACTACTAATTCCTTGTCTGGACATCACCACTTCACACAGTCCTCTGGAAATGTCACACTGGGCCAGAAAGCACAGAACGGTTAATATTACCCCACACCCCAGTAATGGAGGTTAAACCCCACGCGATGTGACCAACTTATGCTAGGAAAGGACACAGAAAATGCAGCCAAGTGCTGAGCAAGCCCCTAGGATTCTCCCCAGGCTCCTGAGTGTTATTTAGGTTAGGGCTTCTCAAACATGCTAGCAAACCCTTTGTAGATCTTGTTAAAATGTAGGTTTTGATTCATTGGGTAGGTGTGGACTGGGCCCTGGAATTTCATGTATCTAACCAGCACCTACAAGGAATGGTAACCTACAGGTCACACTTCTGGTATCAAATACTAAACAACCTGCTTTTAAACCCCTTACCCTGAAAAGGACCTCATTCCGAGAGGAAGACATCCTTGAAAAGATACAGCCATTGGCACACTAGTTTCACCTCAGTTACTCTGCATTCCAAGCCTAGTGGGGAAAGAATTTCCCAGCTCATTTCTGTATCGCTGTAATTGCACAGTAGCTTCTGCCATTTGGTTGCAAGCACATCTGGCAGCCCTGTTGCCTCCGGGCCAACAGGCTCCAGACTCCAGAGTCCTGCAGAGCCCAGGCAAGCATTCAACTGCTGACAGAGCAGCCAGAGGGGGCTTGGGGACTGCGGGAATGACTGTGCTCCTCGTCCAAGGGGGTACAGCCTGGCCCCTGCTTAAGCAGCAGGATGGGACAGAGCTGGTAAAGGGAGTCCAAAGAACAGAGGCTGGCCTCTGCTTGAACCAACCAGCATCTCCGCATCTCAGAGGTGTGGGCAGATTTGAATAATTGGGGCTGCAAGGCAAATGCAGATTTCTTTCTTGGTCTGCGAGGGGAGCCCTGCTAGTCTGCACTCTGGCGGCACGTTAGCTCATCTGGAGGGAGCCCTGGCTACTTGCTAATGCAGCTGCTGTTCACAAACCTGCAGCAGCCCAGACTAAGAGGGGAGGAAAGGGATATAAACTAAGGAATCCCTTTGACATGGCAGGGTGGAATGCGTTTCTACTTAGATTCAGGAGATGCACTTCCCCAAAGAATCAGCTCTCACCCCTGTTCACACCACCCCATCAGCCTTGCCCTTTGGCCCTGATCTTGCCCCTGCCTCATATTTTTCGTCATCAGAGAAATGGGAATAAAAGAAGCTTCGCTTTACAGAGGTGCGGGGCAGTACAGCCTCTGGAATCTGTCATTGAGCCAGGGATAAATAAATCTGAGATGTCGCAGCTCTCACCACTGATAGTTGTTTATTTTGGACAAATCACTTACACTTGTAGTGACTTAGTCTCCATACCTATATAATGTAGCTAAAATCCCAAGGATTATCTCATTAATTTCTAATGGAGATCAAATCTGTGTATGATTGCTGTAAGCTGCCCCAAATGCTAAGATTCCAGTATTGATGCCAAGCAAGACACAATAGCCTTGTTTATGCAACAAGATACACTACTGTTAGAATTGGAGATCTCTGTACTTAAGTGTCTTGGGATTCACTTATATGGTCAATGTAAGGGCATCCATGACAATCATTAGAGGAAAACAGAAAATATTCTGTGCTTTGCCATGCTGAGAAATATGATACTAGAAAACATGTTTTAGACCAAATTCCTATTATTCTAACAAATAATCGAAATGATGCCAAAAGAATATTAAGGTAACTCAGCTCCACATTGCTTCTTTTATGTAAATGCAATCTAGCTCCAGTTCTTCTTGGTAAGCTAATGGCACTCCGAGGAAATCCTCAGTGAGAAATTGCATCTTCTTCTCAGCCTTCTCAGCCTGCCCTTAGCATTTTAATCTTTGCCTCATGTCAGGCAGGCTTTGAAAGTGTGACCCTGCCCTCCAGACTCACTTATTATCCTTCCTTGAAATAGGAGTCCTTATTAAAGTCCATGCAGCCCATTCAGCTGTGGCACTGCTGGCTGAGCCCAGATTGAAAACATTGAAACAAGTAAGAAGAGAAAAATAATCTTACATGGCTCTTTTGGATCAATAAAATTAGTGATTTTTTTTAAATCAGAAATAAGTTATCCCTACTCTGGCATGGTTAGAGATATGTGGTAAGTCAGTCTAGCCTGTTGGAATAAGGTTTCCCCGTAAGAGATACTCATTCACTTAACAAACATTCTTTGAGCATCTGCTATATGCTGTATGAAAACTGCAAAATATAATTTGGAAAAGGAGGTATTAACAGTCTCAATTATTTGCTTGGTTTTTTCCTATGTAGGCATCAGGCAGATTTCTACTCCCAAATGACTTTTTGGACCAAGTAGATGCAGACATGTTACCAAATAGTGAAAAATGTAGTGTTCTGTATCAAACTGACAGAGTCAGTAGAGGATTGAATGGCATCAACTCAAAAATTTTGAAAGAGTTGGGATAATACTGTGAATGTGTGTAACTTCTGGGTATGCTTTAGAAGTGTTCTAAAAACATGCATGATATCCGTGAAACACCTAACCTCTAAAAAGCCCAGCCTTTCAAAGTATGGTGCCAGGACCAGAAGTATCAGCATTATCTGGGAATATGCTACACATGCAAACTCTTGAAACTGGCCTCCGCTCAACTGACTCTGAAACCCTGAATTAGGGCCCAGAAATGAGTAGTTTATCCAATACTTCAGGTGAATCCGATGTATGTTAAAGCTTGAAAATTGCTTCTCTAAATCTTTCCAGGGACTTGGGTGGGCTTATAGAAAAAGTCAATTTTCACTGGATTATTTGATACTATTTTGGTTTCCACAGGAACAAAAATATAAACGGAGAAGTCTCAACAGAGGATAATTAACATAATCCTGAAAATAGAATCACATCCTGTGAGTTCAACCCAAAGATGTGAAAAGATACATGCACCCCAACGTTCATTGCAGCACTATTTATAATAATCAGGACATGGAAGCAACCTAAATGTCTATCAGAGGAATGAATAAAGAAGATGTGGTACATATATACAATGGAATATTACTCAGCCATAAAAAGAATGAAATAATGCCATGTGCAGCAAAATAGATGGACCTAGAGACTGTCATACTGAAGGAAGTAAATCAGACAGAGAAAGACAGAATCATATGATATCACTTTATATGTGGAATCTAAAAAATGAGTACAAATGAACTTACCTACAAAACAGAAATAGAATTACAGATGTAGAAAACAAACATGGTTATCAGGGGTTAAGTGGGGGGACTGGATAAATTAGGAGACTGGGATGGACATATACACACTACTATATATAAAAGAGATAACTGATAAGGACCTACTGTACAACACTGGGAACTCTTCTCAATACTGTGAAGTGGCATATATGGGAAAAGAATCTAGTGGGTAGATTTATATGTATAACTGATTCACTTTGCTGTACACCAAAAACTAACACAACACTGCAAATCAACTACACTCCAATAAAATTTTAAAATAAAAAAAGTTTAAAATAAAGACATATAGTTAGATAGCAAATTTAGAAAATCATAAATGGTATAGTAGCCAATGTCAGTAAAACAACAATATAAAGAAACAAAAGCAACAACAATAAAGAAAAGGTTCAAAGAAGAAATCTTTAGCAAAGACTGCCTTATCCAGGGGAGAAGGCAATGGCACCCCACTCCAGTACTCTTGCCTGGAAAATCTCATGGATGGAGGAGCCTGGTGGGTTGCAGTCCATGGGGTCGTGATGAGTCAGGTACGACTGAGTGACTTCCCTTTCACCTTTCATTTTCATGCATTGGAGAAGGAAATGGCAACCCACTCCACTGTTCTTGCCTGGAGAATCCCAGGGACGGAGGAGCCTGGTGGGCTGCCATCTATGGGGTCACACAGAGTTGGACACGACTGAAATGACTTAGCAGCAGCAGCAGCAGCCTTATCCAGTGTATAATAAACACATGTAATTCTACTAGATGAAATCATCTTTGAAGTAAGAGATATTATCTTATTAAATTTATTGACCAAAGGTCAACAGTGCTTACTAGTTATAGGTTAGATTTCAGATCAGATTGCTTGGGTTCTTCCACCTAGCAACCTTATGATCTTGGGCAAATTAGTAACTCTCTCTGTGCCTCAGTATTCTAATTCATAAAATGGGAAGAAATATAGTACCAACCACATAGGAATGTTGTGACAAATGTGTTTATATGTGTAAAACACCAGTAAACACTTGATAAATGTTAGTTACCATAATCATTATCATATGTTCTTTTCATCTCCTGCTGCACCTGGCCCATTCAGGTATTTGCTTTCTTAAATTGAAAGATATCAGAAAAGTTTTGGGAATTTTATAATACACATAGACAAGGAGTAAAAACACACACAAACAAGGACAGCTGGATTCATTGGAAAATGAGGTAGAAGATAATTTTTTATTGACTTCAATTAATTAAAAATTTAAATGAAAACTGAGATAAATTGATGGATGTCAAATCCATAATTAGCAATTATGAGAACTTAATGGTGTTTGAACTAAATTACAGATAAAAATAGAATCTTAAAATTAGAAAGGAACTTGGCAAAGCATGTATTCCACATCGATAGGAGAGTATATATTTGGTAGCATATCTGCGAGTCTTGGTACAAATACTTTCAGTCATTGAGACCTCATTATTTGACAACATAGGACATTTCAAATTCTGAAGAGTTCTAATGCCCAGAAAGTTATTATTTATATTGAGTTCAAATGTACCTTCACAACTCCCAATCACTGTCCTCCTTTCTGTTTTTCTTATGAAATACAAATCTTCCTGAGAATTCACACCCACTGAACATATTACAACTGAGGAGAGCTACATCTTCTGATAAAACTAATTTGTTTCTCTGTTAGGGTTGAAATAAATATTGCCTCTAAACTCAGAATTTTAAAATATTTTTTGGATATGCTTCTCTCTGTCTGGAGGCATCACTACAGACAGGAAGGGAATACAGGGGATTTGAGACATAAAGAGGATCCTACCTTTAAGGAGATTATGGGTATATAGAGGAAGTCAGCTCTGCACACAAGAAAGGGTAATAAATGATTATAGGTGCTCTAACAGAAATTGGTAGAAGCTACCTTAGGAACCCAAGTACTCCAAGGAGAAGAAGATAATCAGAAAAGGCCTGGAGGGTGAGTAGTTCACCAGGTAAGTGAGGGGAGGTGCAGACATTTAAAGTCAGAAAAATATGAATATATAGGGTATTTTGGAATTCAAAGTGACTCATCATGGTCAAAGCATTGAGCACCATTGGGAAGAGGTGCATGCAATGAATGATTAGCTGAGAGGCAGGAAGATGTCAGAGTCTATAGACCAAATGGTGTGTGTGTGTGTGTGTGTGTGTGTGCACGCGCACGTGTGTATAATAGTTCCCTGAACAGGGATCGAACCCATGTTCTTACGCAGTGGAAGCACAGATTCTTAAGCAATGGACTGCCAGAGAAGTCCCTCAAATGGTCTTAAGGACTAATAGATTGATTCACAACACAGGCTCTGCCTTGTTCCCACCCTATCCGCTAACTCAAGTGATGCCATTAGCCCTGAGACACTTAGTGCAGACTACATGGTAAAAATCTGACTCATCACAGCCTTATTACTTTCCAAGGAAGTGGTATTGACTCTGTTCTATAGAAGGTAACTTAGAGTTCAGTGAAGTACCTCATCTCAATCTGAACACTATGGGAACAACATAGGAAAATCAATCTCACAATTTGCTGAGTCCCAAGTTTTCCAAATGTTTCCAGATCTCTTTCATGAGTAAGAAAATGAGAGAAAGGAAATGGCTAGATAAAGAAACTGCACCACATCCCACAGCTTCAGTGAAGAGGAATTGATGAGGTGCAGGCTCCTGTTGTTGGCCAATTAGTGATGAGACCCCTAGAAGAGCATTCTAGTAGGTTCAGATCCCACAAGACATCTGAACCAAATGCCTTGTTTTCCCTCTGGGGATCCCCATTGTCATTAACCTGGGAAGATCTATTAAAAACACTCATTTGGTGAAAGGTACACTGTCCACATTAATACACTGCCACAGAATTAACTCCAGGTTAGAAAATCATGAAAGTGAGCACAGGAGAAGTTATAGCACTAATGACTAACAAATCTGAGCTGAGTAACAGGATGCTATGAACTGAAATCCTTGTGTTCCAATCAATCTTCCAGGAAACTTCATTGAAAGTACACTTGAGGGAGAAAATCCATGAGATATTGTAGGCAGGTTTCTTTATAAAAAGAGAGGAATAATCAGAAAAGACCTAAGACAATGACAAGTGGGGTGATTATTAGCTAGTAATTCCTAAGTCCAGACTCTTTGGTAAATAAATGTCTACCTTTACATTAATTCCCCATAAAAGTAGTGACACTTTTTCAAACAAAGACCCACTTGAGACACTTACTCATCAGAGCCAACTTTGCCCTAATCAGTTGGAAGTCATTGGGAAAAGACAGTCATGATAAGACCATTACCAGAATAGGAGTTCACAAGTAATTGGTGAAATGAGTGGCTGGTCAGATGAGGAATTGATAGCAATCTATCTAGTATTTAAATCAATAAGTTGCAGAATATTTAGAAAATAATTGGTTATGGGCAAAAAGTAATGCTAATGACATAGCATTTGAGCAGGAAAGGGGAACAGAGTTTCTACCCAATCATTATTTAGAAAGTTGAAGGATTAAAGAAGCATTTAGTTAGTCACATATTTACTCAGTGACTGCAAAAGTATGTATCTAGATAGAGCCTTCCGAGCATTTGCTTCCGTTATTAATTTTCCAATAAAGATAGCATAAGTTTTTCTTCAAGAGCTATAGGAAACATCCACTCCTTTCTTGGTCCTGTATTATACTACTTGTTAAAAAACAACTGTTCTTTACATCAAACTATGCAGTGGTTCATCTCGTTCCTTTGGTTGGGTGAAACCATTGCAAATTTGACTTACTAAATATTTAATGAACATCTTAACAGCATCTTATTCAAAAGGAATAGCCAATAGCTACACATAATTATTACAGCTATGCTAGCTACTGTCTTTTGGTCTTTTACCTCCTGCTGTGCTCTCCCCTCTGGAGAAGGCAATGGCACCCCACTCCAGTACTCTTGCCTGGAAAGTCCCATGGGCGGAGGAGCCTGGTGGGCTGCAGTCCATGAGGTCGCGAAGAGTCAGACACGACTGAGCGACTTCGCTTTCACTTTTCACATGCATTGGAGAAGGAAATGGCAAACCACTCCGGTGTTCTTGCCTGGAGAATCCCAGGGACAGGGGAGCCTGGTGGGCTACAGTCTATGGGGTCGCACAGAGTTGGACACGACTGAAGAGACTTAGCAGCAGCAGCAGCAGCAGCATGCTCTCCCCCCATCCTACATAGCAAGAGCTGGAAAACTAACAACTACATTTCCCAGATTTCCTGGCCACTAGGGTCCTGGATGCCATGCAGATTCTGGTAATGGAATGCACTCCTTCAAGTTCTGAATTGGGACTCAATCTTCCTGTAGCATTGGTGATTGAAGGGTAGCCTCTGGCAGTTGTGACCTGTAGCATTTTCATTAATTAGATATCACATTTATGATGTGGAATACTGACACTCCCAGTAGCTTCTCAAAGTTACCTGACCTTGAATAAGTTGTGTATCACTGTCCTTTGAATTGGTGGTGGTGGTGGTTTCGTCATTAAGTCATATCCGACTTTTGTCACCGCATAGACTATAGCCCGCCAGGCTCCTCTGTCCATGAGATTTTTCAGGCAAGAATACTGGAGTGGGTTGCCATTTCCTTTTACATGGGATCTTCCCAATCCAGGAATCGATTTCAGCTCCTCTGTGGTGCAGGCAGATTTTTTGCTGACTGAGCTACCAGGAAAACCCCTGCCCTTTGGATTCAGTTCAGTTCAGTTGCTGAGTCCTGTCCACCTCTGTAAGACTCCATGGACTGCAGCACACCAGGCCTCCCTGTCCATCACCAACTCCCAGAGCTTGCTCAAACTCATGTCCATTGAGTCGGTGATGCCATCCAACCATCTCAACCTCTTTCATCCCCTTCTCCTCCCGCCTTCAATCTTTCCCAGCAATAGGGTCTTTTTAAATGAGTCAGTTCTTCACATGAGGTGGCCAAAGTATTGGAGCTTCAGTTTCAACATCAGTACTTTCAATGAATATTCAGGACTGATTCCTTTAGGATTGACAGGTTTGATCTCCTTGCAGTCCAAGGCAATCTTAAGAGTTTTCTCCAACACCACAGTTCAAAAGCATGAATTCTTCAGAGCTCAGCTTTCTTTATGCTCCAAGTCTCACATCCATACATTGACTACTGGCAAAACCATAGCATTGACTATACGGACCTTTGTCGGTAAAGTAATATCTCTGCTTTTAATATGCTGTCTAGGTTTGCTGTAATCAAGATTGTCGGGAGAAATATCAATAACCTCAGATATGCAGATGACACCACCCTTATGGCAGAAAGTGAAGAGGAACTAAAAAGCCTCTTGATGAAGGTGAAAGAGGAGAGTGAAAAAGTTGGCTAAGCTCAACATTCAGAAAACGAAGATCATGGCATCTGGTCCCATCACTTCACGGCAAATAGATGGGGAAACAGTGGAAACGGTGGCAGACTTTATTTTGGGGGGCTCCAAAATCACTGCAGATGGTGATTGCAGCCATGAAATTAAAAGACACTTACTCCTTGGAAGGAAAGTTATAACCAACCTAAATAGCATATTAAAAAGCAGAGATATTACTTTGCCAACAAAGGTCCGTCTAGTCAAGGCTATGGTTTTTCCAGTAGTCATGTATGAATGTGAGAGTTGGACTGTGAAGAAAGCTGAGAGCCTAAGAATTGATGCTTTTGAACTGTAGTGTTAGAGAAGACTCTTGAAAGTCCCTTGGACTGCAAGGAGATCCAACCAGTCCATCCTAAAGGAGATCAGTCCTGGGTGTTCATCAAAAGGACTGATGCTAAAGCTGAAACTCCAATACTTTGGCCACCTCATGCGAAGAGTTGATTCATTGGAAAGACCCTGATGCTGGGAGGGATTGGGGCAGGAGGAAAAGGGGATGGCATCGGATAAGATGGCTGGATGGCATCACTGACTTGATGCACATGAGTTGGGTGGACTCTGGGAGTTGATGGACAGAGAGGCCTGGCGTGCTGCAATTCATGGGGTCGGACACAACTGAGCGACTGAACTAACTAAGGTTTGTCATAGCGTTTCTCCCAAGAAGCAAGTATCTTTTAATTTTGTGGCTGCAGTCACCATCTGCAGTGATTTTGGAGCCCAGGAAAATAAAATCTGTCACTGTTTCCATTGTTTCCCCATCTATTTGCCATGAAGTGATTGAACCAGATGCCATGATCTTAGTTTTTTTAGTTTTGAGTTTTAAGCCAGGTTTTTCATTCTCCTCTTTCACTTTCATCAAGAGGCTCTTTAGTTCTTCTTCACTTTCTGCCATAAGAGTGGTGTCATCTGCATATCTGAGGTTATTGATATTTCTCCTGGCAATCTTGATTCCAGCTTGTGCTTCATCCAGTCCAGTATTTCACATGATGTACTCTGCATAGAAGTTAAATAAGCAAGGTGACAATATACAGCCCTGATGCACTCCTTTCCCTATTTGGAACCAGTCCATTTTTTCATGTCCAGTTCTAACTGTTGCTTCTTGACCTGCATATATATTTCTCAGGAGGCAGGTAAAGTGGTCTGTAATCCCATTTCTTTAAGAATTCTCCACAGTTTGTTGTGATCCACACAGTCAAAGGCTTTTGCATAGTCAATGAAACAGAAGATGCTTTTCTGGAATTCTCTTGCTTTTTCTATGATCCAAAAGATGTTGGCAATTTTGATCTCTGGTTCCTCTGCCTTTTCTAAATCCAGCTTTAACATCTGTGAGGTTCTCAGCTCACGTATTGTTGAAGACTAGCTTGGAGAATTCTGAGCGTTGCTTTGCTATCGTGTGAGATGAACCCAATTGTGCGGTAGTTTGAACATTCTTTGGATTACCATTTGTAAATAGCAGGATAATAATATTGCATAGAGTTCCTTTGAAGACTGTGTGAGGATCTGAAAAGGAGGTGTTAGGTATTACTTTTGCTGCATATAACCACCTAGAGGAATGCCTGGTGAAAAGAAGTGCTCAGTAAGGGCTAGCTAAGATGATGGTGATTTGAGAGCAATTGAATATAGCTGACAAAGGAAGAAATTTGATGTCAGAATACAAAGGACAGTTGTGCGGCACTTAACAAATTACTTAACCTCTTTGTACTTTGGTTTGGTTTAATGTTTTCAATTCAAAGTGGAGAATATCTCAAGTTCACAAAATTATGAAATGGGATAATATGTTTATAAGCTTTGTAAAGCATAAAGAACTATGCAAGTGTTTATCACTATTAGTTACAACAAAAAGTGCTGAAGAAGGTCACAGGAAGGAGCCATGGCTTCTATGAAGAATCAGGCAAACCACCATGGAGGAGATAGCTTTTGGACTGAGCTCTGAGGAATGGGTAGATTTTCTACATGTGAAGATAACACAGAGAACCTTGCCAATCTGAACTAAGCCATGAAGGTGAGAAATGGAAGGGCCAATATAGAATACATTATTTTTCTTTTAACATCATTTTTTTCTAGTAGTTAGGCCAACAAGCATTGAGAAATGAGTAAGAGAAGAAATCCTAAGTGCAATCTCTTAATTGGCTTTCTGCATACTTAACATCATGTATGGGAAAACAAGTCATGGGGGCAGGATGCAGTAGCCTATAGAATTTGAGGCATTCTTCTATTTTAAAAGTAAAAAAGAAAAAAGAAATGTTCCTGCTAGCAGGAAAATGCCAAGGTAGCTCAGATGGTGAATATTATTCTGTTGTCATGATTCCCATGGTTTTGTCAGCATAAGTGTTTTTAACACAGGCACACCACTCACTGAAGAGATGAATGACCTCATGTTAGGTAACCCCATTCCCAGCTTCTAAGTGGGGATAATAACAACAGGCCGAGAGTGGGTTATTTAATGAAAAGGAGAGTTATAGTGATCATGCTGGTTTTGAGAAGCAAGTAAGCGAATTGACCACAGACCCATGCACTAAAAATACATAAATAAAATTCTGGAGATGATGAGGGCAATTGGAGTTAGTTCATATTCGTGTGGTTCCCAGGGATATCAAAGACAAATCTGCCTCTTTGAAGTAGATATTCGAGGAAGAAACAAGGGCTATTTGGCACATAGCTCAGCACCTAAAACTTTGCCTCATTTTCATCCTCAGTGGATTTCTGACAAACAATATCAATTTCCACCTAATTTAATATCAGGAGACTAAATTACCATATTCCCCCAGTTCTTTAATTTGAGAAAATCAACATGTTCACTCTGAAAGGCTGTTTTGAACACATCCTGTCTGAAAGCTTATATTGTTTCAAAACTACAGGGTTAAGAGGCTCAGGGCATCCAGAGATGAAATACAGTTATCAGCCATACTGTTTTTGAAATAGAACTTAAGTAACTCACAAAACAGTAGTTTCTTTTGAAAAATGCAAGGAGATAAACAGGAGGTCAATTCATCACAAGATAGCAAGAATGGTGGTCTTGTGGTTGTTATGCCTAGCAGTACAGTACAGTAAAAAGTCAGGAGGTGGGCTTCACTTTTCTACTTGGTCCAGATGTGGACTTCACCAAGATAATCGACTTATATCAGCTTATACCAGTAAGTAAAAATCACAACTCTTACACTCATCATCTGGCTCAAAAAAAGCAATCAAGATTAAGTCACATATGAAAGACCTAGGCCATTGACCCCTGAGCAAATGAAGTAGGGTCAATATAAAGAATAAGGTTCCAGTACACTGGATGCTCTGGAGTCTGGATCCTGCCATTTTGAGCAAGTACGACCTGGAGCAAGCTGTATAATCTGTTCTTATTTCAATTTCCTTATCTACAATATAGGAGAATAATTTTACATAACTCATAACTATTCATGGGAAATTTTAAAATTCAATGATTCATTAAGAGAGTTATACACTGTTATGGTTAATTGCAAATGTCAACTTGCCTAGACCATGATATCCAAGTATTTGGTAAAACATTGTCCTGGATGTTTCTATGAGGTTGATTTTTGGATACAAGTATCATTTAAATTAAGTAAAGCAGATTACCCTTCATAACATGATGGACTTTATCCAAACAGTTGAAATCCTACTTAAACAAAGACTGACCGACTGCCTCTGGACTCAAACTGCAACTCTTTCTTGAGTCTCAAGCACAGTGAACCATTCCAATCTCACCAGGCCTCCACAACTGCAAGAGCCAATTCCTTAAAAGAAACTGCTTTCTATATATACATACATCCTGTTGGCTCTGTTTCTTTAGAGAACCTTGACTAATACATACATCATGAAAAACACAAAATTAATTGGCAAAGATGGTTAAAAGCAAGAAAGTTCTATCTTGATACATTAAAAAAAAATCATAGTCATAACAATATAAGCCCCAAAGTCATTTGATAAAATTCAACATGTATAGATATAATTTTAGAAAAAATAATTCTAAAAGCAATTGAGTTCTTCCTTAATATGGTAAAGAGTCAGGTCAACATTATGTTGAGTGATCAAACATTAGAAGCATTCTTTTAAAAAAATTCTCCTCAGAAACTGTTATTTGTAATTTTTGATAAGCTCTGGTCAATGCAATAAACATTGAAAAAAAGTGAGAAAAAAAGATCATTTAAAAACATTGAGATTGCAGACTGGAACAGGCCAAAGGAAACTTCTACACCTTAACTAGAGTTTTTCAGTATAGTAAACAAATGCAAGACAAATATGTAAAATTAATATCATTTCTGCATATAAAAATTAAATGGCTATAAATATGATTTTAAACTTGTACTAAAGATAAGAAAAGTAAAATGGTTCAGCAAACACTTAGTGGACTTCTATTAGATTCCATAAGAACTTTGATTAAAAGGTACATACATGCTCTTTTTCAGAAAATTATTTACAAATTACTTGTATAGATAATATATTCTTTTTGTTTGTTTGTTTTTATATTTTATTTTATTTTTTAGCATTACAATACTGTATTGGTTTTGCCATATATCAACATGAATCCTCCACAGGTATACATGTGTTTCCCATCCTGAACCCTCCTCCCTCCTCCCTCCCTGTACCATCCCTCTGGGTCTTCCCAGTGCACCAGCTCTAGGCAGCAACTGTTATTAAAATGTCTGTTTTTTAAGTTAACATATAATGCAATTCTAATCAACATTTCACTAGTGTGGGCTGATAAAGTTATTTGGAGCAAATATTCATTCTCTCTACTCTCACCTCCATGGGAGTACAATTTCCATTCCACTGATGTTGGCTTTGGCCATGTAACTTGCCTTGGCCTCACAGTGGGTGAAGTGTACTTTCTTGCCTCTTCATTTTGGGCTTGGCTCTGTGACTTACTTTTGATCAATGAGATGTCAGCAGATGTGAAGTCAGTAAAAGCTGGCAATGTGCCTCCAAAGTTGGGCTTAATCTCTTGCGCTTTTGCCAACACTCCAGTTGGCTCAGAGTTCATCAATGAAGAGTGATGCAGAAAGCAGGCCTGAACCCAACTTGCAGACTTGAGACTAAGCCCAGTGGATCCCTACTGACCCATAGAAGAGTGAGCAAGAATAAATGATTATTCTTTAAGCCACTGAGTTTAGGGGTGATTTGTTACAAACACTGTTATGCATATAGTTGTGTGATACAACCAAGAGTTTCTATTTTGTTCAACAAAGTGATGTAGAGGTGAATTTATATAGATACATGCTCAGTTGCTTCAGTCATGTCCAGCTCTTTGCAACCCTATGGATTGTAGCCCCCGGGCTTCTCTGTCCATAGGATTTTCCCAGCAAGAATACTGGAGTGAGCTGCCATGCTCTCCTTCACAGGATCTTCCCAACCCAGGGATTGGACCTACATATCCTGCATCTCTGGCAATGCAGGTGGGTTCTTTACCTGCTGAGCCATTTGAGAAGCCCATATATACATATATGTGTAGACTAATAATTAGCCATTAAAAAATAAACTATTACTTAGCCATACACACAATGGAGTATTATGTATCTAGCTATGGACACACAATGGACTATTAGCCATAAAAAATAATGAAATGCTGCTATTTGCAGCAACATGGATGGACCTAGAGAACACTAAGTGAAGTAACTCAGATAAGGAAAGACAAATATATATGATATCACTAATATGAGGAATCTAAAAATAATATAAATGAATCTATATACAAAACAGAAAGAGATACAGACATACATGGTAACCAAAGTGGAGGAGAGGGTATAACTAGAATTATGAGACTAACAGATTCAAACTACTATACATAAAACACAGAAATAAAAGGAATAACACAGCAAACAATATTCAATATTTTGTAATAATCTGTAATGGAAAATATATATAACTGAATCAATTTGCTATATGCCTGGAATTAACACAATATTGTATACTGACTATACTTCAATTAAAAAATGGAAAAAAAATTATGGGCAAAACAGACACTTTTCAGAAAAGTGTTTAAAATTAGTATGATCCTTTTCCCCTTCTTTTTTTTGTGTTTTTATTGTATCTGTATGAGAAGATGGATATTAACTGAACCTACTGTGGTCCCATCACTTCATGGGAAATAGATGGGAAAACAGTGGAAACAGTGTCAGACTTTATTTTTCTGGGCTCCAAAATCACTGCAGATGGTGACTGCAGCCATGAAATTAAAAGACGCTTACTCCTTGGAAGGAAAGTTATGACCAACCTAGATAGCATATTCAAAAGCAGAGACATTACTTTGCCAACAAAGGTTCGTCTAGTCAAGGCTATGGTTTTTCCTGTGGTCATGTATGGATGTGAGAGTTGGACTGTGAAGAAGGCTGAGCACTGAAGAATTGATGCTTTTGAACTCTGGTGTTGAAGAAGACTCTTGAGAGTCCCTTGGACTGCAAGGAGATCCAACCAGTCCATCCTACAGGAGATCAGCCCTGGGATTTCTTTGGAAGGAATGACGCTAAAGCTGAAACTCCAGTACTTGGGCCACCTCATGCAAAAAGTTGACTCATTGGAAAAGACTCTGATGCTGGGAAGGATTCGGGGCAAGAGGAGAAGGGGATGACAGAGGATGAGATGGCTGGATGGCATCACTGACTCGATGGACGTGAGTCTGGGTGAACTCCGGGAGTTGGTGATGGACAGGGAGGCCTGGCGTGCTGCGATTCATGGGGTCGCAAAGAGTCGGACATGACTGAGTGACTGATCTGATCTGATCTGATCTGACTGTGGTAATCATTTCACAATTCATGAAAATCAAATGATAAAAATAAGTACATATGAAATAGGCTCCCCCAAAAAAGGGATAGAGAAGACTGTAGAATAGCATAATGATGAGTAGCTTAGTACTGAAAAAAGAAGTATGCAAACTTTCACATACACCACAATTACAATTTCATAAATATGTGTACATAAAGATAAAGAATATATAGAGAATGATTGCATAACAGCACATTTAAATAAAAATACATTTGTCTCAACTGTTTTGGGGAGAAATAATAAAGACCAGAAAAATATCACATTAGTGCACAGTATTTCATGTACTAAAA
This sequence comes from Bos taurus, assembly GCF_002263795.3. Taxonomy (NCBI): domain Eukaryota; kingdom Metazoa; phylum Chordata; class Mammalia; order Artiodactyla; family Bovidae; genus Bos; species Bos taurus. Next base: position 68,452,506 of record NC_037330.1, read on the forward strand.
CTACAGTCAAGATAACCTATATAGGATATTTTGAAATTATCAAAATGCTTCCGTGAGCATTTGCATACCTCTGGCATACATAAGAAATGGGGAAGAGGCAATTTTTGAGGGAAAAAATAATCCCTCTCTTTATCCTCAACTGTAATTTCATCACCTCCTCTAGCTTTGTTCATAGTGATGCTTTCTAAGGCCCCCTTGACTTCACATTCCAGGATGTCTGGCTCTAGGTGAGTGATCACACCATTGTGATTATCTTGGTTTTGAAGATCTTTTTTGTACAGTTCTTCTGTGTATTCTTGCCACCTCTTCTTAGTATCTTCTGCTTCTGTTAGGTCCACACCACTTCTGTCCTTTATCGAGCCCATCTTTGCATGAAATGTCCTCTTGGTATCTCTAATTTTCTTGAAGAGATCTCTAGTCTTTCCCATTCTGTTGTTTTCCTCTATTTTTTGCATTGATCGCTGAGGAAGGCTTTCTTATCTCTCCTTGCCATTCTTTGGAACTCTGCATTCAGATGCTTATATCTTTCCTTTTCTCCTTTGCTTTTCACTTCTCTTCTTTTCACAGCTATTTGTAAGGCCTCCTCAGACAGCCATTTTGCTTTTTTGCATTTATTTTCCATGGAGATGGTAAAGAAACACCATTCCCATGGAAATACTGTGCACAAATGTTATAGATGGAATTCCAGTTGAGCTATTTCAAATCCTGAAAGATGATGCTGTGAAAGTGCTGCACTCAACATGCCAGCAAATTTGGAAAACTCAGCAGTGGCCACAGGACTGGAAAAGGTCAGTTTTCATTTCAATCCCAAAGAAAGGCAATGCCAAAGAATGCTCAAAGTATGGCACAATTGCACTCATCTCACACACTAGTAAAGTAATGCTCAAAATTCTCCAAGCCAGGCTTCAGCAATACGTGAACTGTGAACTTCCAGATGTTCAAGCTGGTTTTAGAAAAGGCAGAGGAACCAGAGATCAAATTGCCAACATCTGCTGGATAATCAAAAGAGCAAGAGAGTTCCAGAAAAACATCTATTTCTGCTCTTTGACTATGCCAAAGCCTTTGACTGTGTGGATCACAATAAACTGTGGAAAATTCTCAAAGAGATGGGAATATCAGGACACCTGACCTGCCTCTTGAGAAACCTAAATACAGGTCAGGAGGCAACAGTTAGAACTGGACATGGAACAACAGACTGGTTCCCAATAGGAAAAGGAGTACCTCAAAGCTGTATATTGTAATCCTGCTTAATTACCTTATATGCAGAGTACATCATGAGAAACGCTGGGCTGGAAGAAGCACAAGCTGGAATCAAGATTGCCAGGAGAAATATCAATAATCTCAGATATTCAGATGACACCACCCTTATGGCAGAAAGTGAAGAGGAACTAAAAAGCCTCTTGATGAAGGTGAAACAGGAGAGTGAAAAAGCTAGCTTAAAGCTCAACATTCAGAAAACTAAGATCATGGCATCTGGTCCCATCACTTCATGGCAAATAGATGGGGAAACAGTGGCTGACTTTATGGGCTTTTTTTTTAGGCTCCAAAATCACTGCAGATGGTCATTGCAGTCACGAAATTAAAAGACACTTACTCCTTGGAAGGAAAGTTATGACCAACCTAGATAGCATATTAAAAAACAAAGATATTACTTTGCCAACAAAGGTCTGCCTAGTGAAGGCTATGGTTTTTCCAGTGGTCATGTATGGATATGAGATTTGGACTGTGAAGAAAGCTGAGAGCTGAAGAATTGATGCTTTTGAACTGTGGTGCTGGAGAAGACTCTTGAGAGTCCCTTGGACTGCAAGGAGATCCAACCAGTCCATCCTAACGGAGATCAGTCCTGGGTGTTCATTGGAAAGACTGATGCCGAGGCTGAAACTCCAATACTTTGGCCACCTCATGCAAAGAATTGATTCACTGGAAAAGATCCTGATGCTGGGAGGGGTTGGGGGCAGGAGGAGAAGGGGACGACAGAGGATGAGATGGCTGGATGGCGTCACCTACTAGTTGGACATGAGTTTGGGTGAACTCTGGGAGTTGGTGATGGACAGGGAGGTCTGGTGTGCTGCGATTCATGGATTCACAAAGAGTTGGACATAACTGAGTGACTGAACTGAACTGAACTCTTTATCCTCAAGTTTTACAAGCCCTTCTACAGCTGAAATGTGATTACTCTATATAAATGTTAGCTATTATTACAAGAAGTGGTATGTGTGGTGGTCAAGAGCAGGAACTCTGGAGCCACGGTATAACTTTCAGCAATGCCACTTAAAGACAATGTAACCTCTGGCAAGTCTATTTTAACCTTTCTTTTCTCATTTCCTCATTGAAAAATGGGATGATAATAATCCCTTTTATAAGCATTCTTATGAAGCAGGTCAGGAAGCAACATTTAGAACTGGACATGGAACAGCAGGCTGGTTCCAAATAGGAAAAGGAGTACGTCAAGGCTGTATATTGTCACCCTGTTTATTTACCTTATATGCAGAGTACATTATGAGAAATGCTGGGCTGGAAGAAGCACAAGATGGAATCAAGATTTCCGGGAGAAATATCAATAACCTCAGATATGCAGATGACACCACCCTTATGGCAGAAAGTGAAGAGAAACTAAAAAGCCTCTTGATGAAAGTGAAAGTGGAGAGTGATAAAGTTGGCTTAAAGCTCAACATTCAGAAGACAAAGATCATGGCATACGGTCCCATCACTTCATGGGAAATAGATGGGGAAACAGTGGAAACAGTGTCAGACTTTGTTTTTCTGGGCTCCAAAATCACTGCAGATAGTGACTGCAGCCATGAAATTAAGACGCTTACTCCTTGGAAGAAAAGTTATAAAACCTAGATAGCATATTCAAAAGCAGAGATAGTACTTTGCCAACAAAGGTCTGTCTAGTGAAAGCTATGGTTTTTCCAGTGGTCATGCATGGATGTGAGAGTTGGACTGTGAAGAAAGCTGAGCGCTGTGGAATTGATGCTTTTGAACTGTGGTGTTGGAGAAGTCTCTTCAGAGTCCCTTGGACTGCAAGGAGATCCAACCAGTCCAATCTGAAGGAGATCAGCCCTGGGATTTCTTTGGAAGGAATGATGCTAAAGCTGAAACTCCAATACTTTGGCCACCTCATGCAAAGAGCTGACTCATTGGAAAAAACTCTGATGCTGGGAGGGATTGGGGGCAGGAGGAGAAGGGGACGACAGAGGATGAGATGGCTGGATGGCATCACTGACTCGATGGACGTGAGTCTGAGTGAACTCCGGGAGTTGGTGATGGACAGGGAGGCCTGGCATGCTGCAATTCATGGGGTCGCAAAGAGTTGGACATGACTGAGTGACTGAACTGAACTGATGAGGGTTAAATAAATTAGTATATGTAAAGCCCATTTATAACAATGTATGTTACCTAGTAAGCTCCATGTGTGTTGGTTTATTATCACATGTAACATCTCTATTATTACTGTTGTTATGTTACTGTTACCATCCTTTGGGGACATGCTGAAAACATTGTCCCGTGAGCTTTGGGAAAGGTAAGTGAATGATTGCTAAGTGTTCTCAATCTAGCAAATATTATTAAACTTTATTAGAAAGAATTATTGGCAAAATATAATACCATATGGATCCACCAAAAAGTTATTTACTTTGTACCTTTTCTTCCCAGGAATTCCACAAATAATTTACATTGCCAAAAAGTGGTTTGCAATAATAAAAGAAACTGCTCAAGTGTATGAGAACAGCTAGAAGGAATTTAAAAGCTCACACTGACCTCCACATGTACTCTTGGTGGAATCCTTGAAGAACTTGTATTTCATAAACTTTTTGAGGAGAAGGCAGGAATTATTTCTATTAATATAATACTAATTTTTCTCTGAAAGTATGTTGTGTTCAGTGTGCAAAATTAAAACAATGATGCATTTGCAATGCATTTGTCTTATGCATCCCTTCTCTATGGAGCTGGACTAGTATACATTTTAAACTATTTTCAACCATTTTTCTGTGGGCTTCCTCCATCTCAGTTAATGACAGTTCTGACCTTCCAGACACACGTCAAAAACCTAAATCCACTTTTTAAAATAATTCTCTTAGAACGGTTTTAGATTTATAGAATGTGAGAGGGCCAATGCAGAATTCCCATACACCCCACATTCAGGTTCCCCTATTATCAAAATGACATTTTGGTATGATACATTTGATGTAGTGAATGAAACAATATTGGTAAATTACTATTAACTAAAGTCCATACTTGATTGATATTTCTTAGTTTTGACTTAATGCACTTTTTCTGTTCCAAGATCCCATCCAGGACACCACATTACAGTTAGTAGACATATCTTCTTAGAATCCTCTTGGCTTTGGTAGTTTCTCAGATTTTCCTTATTTTTTTTCCCCCTAGATTTTTCTCATTAGATAGGGGTTACAGGTTTGGAGATAGAAGACCACAGAGGCAAAGTGCCATTTTCATCATATCCTCCTAAGGGAACATGCTACCAACATGATTTATCACTATTGATATTGACCTTGATCACCTGGCTGAGGTAGTGTTTGTCAGATTTCTCCACTTTAAAATTACTTTTTTCTCCCTTTCCATGTTGTACTCTTTGGAAGGGTGTCACTATAAGCTACCCACAAAGGAGTAAAAGAATATTCACTTCTAAAAGTGCTCCAAGTAATATATTTATCTAGACATTTAAATTCTATTTTTTGATAGACACAGAGTGTTTCATGGAAAGATACTACTTAAAAAATAAACTGCTTAATTCCAGTAATTTGTTCTAGTAAGTATAACACATGCTTATTGTATAAAAACTAGAAAACGTGTTTAAGCAAAACTCACCTAAAATGTACCACTTCAGACAGTGCTGCAGTCCTCAGCTGCTCAGTTGTGTCTGACTCTTTGTGACCCAACTAAAGCCCACCAGCTTCCTCTGTCCCTTGAATTTCCCAGGCAGGAATACTGGAGTGGATTGCCTTTTCCTTCTCCGGGGGACCTTCCCCATCCAGTGATTGAACCGTGTCTCTTGGGTCTCCTGCATTAGCAGGCAGATTTCATAGACCACTAAAGTTAATATTTTGAGGCACTATCTTCAAACCGTCTATGTCTACATTTAGAGTTAAAATAATCCTCTACATATACTACTCTATCTGGCTTATTACCATTTCACGTTAACAAAAATTAGTCAGTATTTTTTTTAGACTGAGTGTTTTCTTCTCTACAATTCCAGAGCCTAGCATAGTGCCCAGCATGTAGTGGCTTCAGCAAGTGTGATCCAATGAGCTTTCTGACTTGAATGGAGGAAGCCTCCATGAAACAATTTAATGGAATTTGCTGACAAAAGCAATCTTCTTCTCTTCCTTTGCCCTTACAGGAAAGCCAAAGTCACAGGCATAGCATCACCAATTTTGGGCCTTGGACAATGAGTTAAATCAATGAAATAGTGTGTAGTTTCTAAGGACTACAAGATAATGGTATGTGAAGTGTTTAAGTACACAGGCCCATGATTCCTTACCCCAAACCCTTTTGACCAGGTATATTTTGGAATTCAGAATTCCTTAGTTGAGGAGGACAATAGGGCAAATGTGCAATATATTATGAAACACCACGATTGGGCACAGGGAAACACATTGTGGTCAAGCAGTCATATTTTCTAAAGCAAAGTAAGTGAATCATAACAATACATAGACCAATTCCTTGTGTTTTATAATTTTTTAAAGTAGATTCTAAAAATCCCTTGTGGCTGGACTCTAGAGGAGTCCCAGTTCCTTCAGCCTCAGTTTATTACCATCTAGGGACCAACTTGTAAAATTAAAAGACTCACTAGCATTCAGGACTGGCATTTTGCATTTCCAGGAATAATTTTTTGTTATCTAAAGGCCAAAGATATAAATAAACTTCCTTATCTGTTATCTGAGCCAGTTTTCATGATTTCTTCCCTAACCCACCCTTTCACTTAGGGAAAGCTTGTTAAGGGCCCAGCTTTAGGTTGGAAGGGAGGAAGGGGTTCTCGCTCTCTGCCTTTGCTGGACCCAGGCCCTGCTCTCCAACCTACAGGGTGAATATCATCGATTCCCTCAGTCACTGAGGCTGATAAACTCCCAGGAAACAACACTATCAGTTTTCCTGCTTATATCTCTCTTTCCATTACTTCTCAGTTTCTGGTGCCAGACGATTTCCCTTCGTTCTAGCAAAGCCAGCTGAGCAGTAAATAATAATTTCTATTTTATCCAACACGTCCTTGGGTTATAGCAGAGTCGTCAGGTTTTCTTAGCCTACCATATTGCTAGACCAGAACCCTTAATTTCATTTTTCTTTTAAATAAACAATCTATTTATTAAATACTTAAAATATTCTATTAGCCAGATTTTTCATTAACCATTTATACCACTTCCCAAGCCTTGTGGAATAATATTTGATATAGGCATTATATAGTTACTTATGAAATAAAAATTCTTTAATGAATATTTTTCTTTTGTAAATAAGTCTTTATAAGCCTACTCTGGGAAATGAGAAATCACAATTTGATGCCATCTACTTAGTGACAAATTATCTTCCAGACGTTGAATACAATCGCTTAGTTGAAATGACTCGAAAGCTAACTATTCTTAACAGCAACAGAATAAATTTGTTATGGTGAAATGTCAGTGCTGTCTAGGTAGTGTTGTTCCAAGATACTTATGATCATATTAAACCTATTTGGTTCTCTTCCTTGTGTGTGCATGCATGCTAAGTCATTCAGTTGTGTCTGACTCTTTGCAACCCTATGGACCACAGCCCACCAGGCTCCTTTGTCCATGGGATGCTCCAGGCAAGAATACTGGAGTGGGTTGCCATGCCCTCCTCCAGTTTCTTCTTTAGTGAATCCCAATCTTAATTTCTTTTTTAAATAGAGTTCATTGTTGATCCTTAGCTCATTGTCTGGAACTGAACAAGGACGTACTCAATATTTGGTGACTAAACTTCCACTTGATGAATAGTTTTGTGCTGGCCACACTGTCAGGCTATTAGCTGGAACTTGAGAAAAGATGAACAAAATCTCTTACCATTGGAGCCCCAGTTCTATGATCTTTTTCAACTTTAAATTCAGGGTGGTCTTTGTGGCTACCCTGCTCTGTTTTTCTTTGCTTGTCACAAATGAGGCAGTTTGATATTTGAATTCCTGATAAGCCTTTTTCAAGACTGTTAACATGACAATTGGAAAATGGCATTTTTCTATCTAAGGTAGGATAATGAATAAAATTTCCTTTTATCTTCCAGGGGAATCAATGACTACATTGAAAACTATGATAACACTGGATCTTTCCTCAATAACAGATGTGATTTGTAAAGTGAAAATCAATGTTTAGACTGATGATGTCTCTTAGCAATAAGGAAGATTTCATCTGAGTAATTATAATAAAAATATACGATTAATCAGTTGAGTAAGACTAGAAATTCACTAAATAATGAGCCTTATTGGGCCATTTTTTGGCTTTACAATCTGGGGAAATTGTGAGCTTCACACTTCTCCCTCAAAAGCACAAGCTAATTTCCTAAACACATGTCCCTGATCAGGGAGACATACAGTGTGCGTCTCTGTGGACACCTGAACCAACTGACGGACTGACAGATATTTCTTCTTATGCTCAGCCTCCCAGCAGGTTTGGAGTATGGGCTTGCAAGGATAGGTCCTCACATCCTCCAGGCAACCCCTTCTTTGAAGATGAATTTCACAATGTTTGGTTTCTGTTGCTGTAAAACAACCATCACGTGTAATGTATTTACCAGCTGGACTCTTTTGGTTGTGGATGACCAAAACATAACCCAAACCTTCAGACATGAAAGGCAGGAATTTACTGGCTTCACACTCAAACCACAGAGGAGGGCAGGCTGGCTTCAAGAACGGCTGGTCTCAGTACTAGAGTACTGTCCAGGCCCTTGTTTGAGCTCCGCTTCTCTCAATGTCTTGGTGTTATTGACTCCAGGGAACACAGCCACTGACACCCAGAGAATCTTATCTCAACATCTCTTTTCCTAAAAGAAAAGTGTCTTTCTCACAGTATTACACAGAAGAACAATAAGCTTTTGGAAGGATTAAGAATGGCTCATCTGGGACCATGTGTCCACCCCTTAAACCATCACATCATTGGTCAAACACTGGTCTGAATTTTCTGCTCACCACTATAGTCAGAAGTGAAGGGACAGTGGCAAACATAAAAGGCACTGTATACACTTAATCAGGGAATTATATATATTAACCATTTTATTATGTAATATAGTTATATGTATATAGTCTATGGCAACCCATTCCAGTGTTCTTGCCTGGAGAATCCCAGGGACAGAGGAGCCTGGTGGGCTGCCGTCTATGGGGTTGCACAGAGTTGGACACGACTGAGCGACTTCACTTTCACTTTTCACTTTCATGCATTGGAGAAGGAAATGGCAACCCACTCCAGTGTTCTTGCCTGGAGAATCCCAGGGATGGGGGAGCCTGGTGGGCTGCTGTCTATGGGGTCGCACAGAGTCGGACACGACTGAAGTGACTTAGTAGCATATAGTCTATGTATGTTTGTCTTTAAGAAAGTCTTGTGACTTATCCTGTCCTTGTATATGTGAATATATATGTATTTTTTGTATATCTGTATATACTACTTCATGAATATAGATGAATGCATAAATTGTACACATGTATTACTGTTTTGCAAGTAAGAGTGTATTTTTTCCTTTTCGGGGGATCCCATTTACATCCCCAGATCATAATTACCCAGTGAATGTATCCGCTATCTTCTATCCCCAACAGTAAAATGCATTCCAGGCAGATTGGCCTACTTATTGCCCCTACATGTGTCTGATTTCCTTTTTTGGAAAGTCAGAGAATCATGCAGACCTATAGTAGTACCTCAGGGGGCCATGGGGTGCCATATCCAAATCAGGGGTACACAGAATGAAGCATTATTAAAAGTCACCTTATATGCAGTTTTTGTGGCATCAGGACCAAGATATGAATACTCCAAGACTGCATAACCAACCAAACAATATGGGGAGCTGGAAGGTAAGAACTAAGGGTAAGGGAACCAGAGGGAAGGAAGGAAGGAATGCACAGAGTGTGAGATGGAGGGGATTCCGAGTGCAAACATGAGTTCACTATGGCTTCTGTGTAGAGCTCTTGACCTATTGGGAGTGGTGGGAGCTGAAGGAACATGGATAGTTCACCTTCAGACCTTCTGCTTTAGCTCTTTTCCCCAACTCTGCTTTCTCTTCTCTCTCTATCCCATCCAAATCCTTACCCTATGCATGTGTCTCACCTCCCCAACAAAGCCTCCTAGAATTACAACCCACAGCAAGGTCTGTCCCTCTTCTTTGGCAGTGGTGCCCCTGAGATTGCCTTGAGATCAGCCACTGTTTGGGAGCTGCTATTTCACAACCAGACTAGGAAACATAATCTTTTTTCCACTCAATAAATATATGTCCTCATACTTAGGAAAAAGATAAATTATCTTCCAAATGACAAATTCAGTATGCACATGCCAAAGAAGTCATCTTTGCTGTATGTTAATTTAGTTGTTTCCTTTTCTATAACAATCTAATAGTTGAAAGTTATTTTACTTTATGGTTATACAAATGCAATGTTCAGATTTTAATTAACAATTAAATTGATGAGTTTTAAACTTCTGGAACATATATTTGCATATAATTGCTTCAGTATACTTATGTAAAATCCAAAGCTCATATTCCCAAAAACAGAAAGCCTATTCATGTCAGCTTTAGTTACATGTGTACATTTATTTGAATGTGTAGAGTGTGTGCTTTTATTGCCAAGAAAGTCAGCTCTGTTTCTTAATTGTCACTATAACCACAATTTGGGAAATTCTATTACAACATCAATATGGTATGCACATCTTTAATTAGGCTAGTACGGCCTGTCATAGCAACTGATCCTATGTATTCTTATTTAGCCTACTTGAGGTTTTAAAATGTCCTCATTTTTTAAAGAGACATATTTCGGCCTCATTAAATTGTTAAATCAATATACAGTCCTACAACTTGATTGCTATGTTTGAGAAATCCTGTGCCTCTTCACTTAGTGAATCTTTAGCACCATCTGAATGGGCATTCTTCCCTAAACACCTGAAATCTTCTTCAGTTCTAGTGTGTTAGGACTCTCTTATCAGATCTGAAGGAGACACCTGTCACCCTCCCCCCCCCATTACCAGGAAGATCTGGCTGCGGCATCCTATTGATCCTCAGAGCTTGACTCTCTTATTTAGCAGTTAATGCAAATATGTTGCAGGTTGCTTGCTCTGAGCAATGTCTTCACATCAGGTCACCACCCAAAAAGACAACAGATTCCGTGGACTGGAGATCACAAACAGAATCTAACCTAGAGTTCATTTCCCTCTCTTTCCTCCAGATCTGCCATGATCTCAACAGGGAGAAACAATGATTACCTGTAACCAAGCCCTGCAGTCCCTTAGTCTTATATACCTTTTATTCTGTCACAAAATAATCATTAAAATCTGCATTAAGGAGAAAGGAGAATTCCCATGATACTGACAAGCATAGATGTGTCTTTTTGAAACACATATGGGTGTTTTATGCTTTTTGCTATGTCCAAGGTCAAATGATAATTCAGGAACTGCCATAAAGCTATAGGTGGAGTTTCTCAAATTCGGTCCTATTAAAATAGAAGGTTGCATTATTCATCAGTAGTGACATGAGAGGGCAAGTATGAGCAGCTTGGGAGTCAGGGGTTAAAGTGGGGGTGGGACACAGGGGAGCTATGGACCTATTGAAAATCTAAATCTCCTGGTCTCAGCTTCAGGATGGCACTTGCCTCTTGCCGGTTGTCAGCTCAAACAAGTATTGATGAGGAATTCTGGGTTCTCTGGTCAGCAGGGACTTCCTGAATTTCATCACTCACCAGGTTAGTTGACACTCATTTTGTTACCCTGCTTCTCAAGATTTCTCATTCCCCAAATATAAGAACTTTAGCCTATATTAAGAAAGGGAAGGGGGGCAGGGCAAAAGATGGGAGCCAATATTTAGACTGTCATTATTATGGTGGGATGGGTATTTTAATTTTTTCAATTTATCTCCTCTAGACTAGACCTCATAATTTTCACTACATATTCCTTTTTATGGATCTAGACCAGGAAACAAAAATACTCCAACCATATGAAATGTGATGGTTGGATAACATCAGTGACTCAATGGAGTTTGAGCAAACTCTGGGAGATAGTGAAGGACAGGGAAGGCTGGCATGCTGCAGTCCATGGGGGTCACAAAGAGTCAGACAAAACTTATCAACTGAACAACACATAAAATATAAGCAAGTACACCTATTTATCTCTCTTGTGTTCTTTGTACTTTTACTTCTTGTACTTCCTTGGGGAATAGATCGTTCAAAAACTATGTGAGTTGATCAAATGAAGCCAAGCTTCAACTGGATATAATTTACTATATGAGAGTTCTTCATGACAGATTGTTACAGATTCATGAGACAGCTTATTCTTCTACTTGTGCCAAGCCTAAAGGACCAGAATTCAGCTCACTTTTAAAGATAACAAAAGAATCACATCTTGCTCCCAAGCAACTCAGCTCTCTGGTGTCCATAAAATCTTCAACCTAATTCTGCCACGCCCATCCCGCATCTTTATTTAGACAGTAGTGGAGAGACATCCTTTCTTGTAAACATTTCTGCTCTTAAAATCTTAGTCTAGTGGCAGCAATGTCTGATTCTCCAGGCAAGAATACTGGAGTGGGTTGCCATTTCCTTCTCCAGGGGACATTCCCGACCCAGGGATTGAACCCAGGTCTCCCACATTGCAGGCAGACGCTTTAACCTCTGACCCACCAGGGAAGCCCTCAACTGAAACACTGGGCAGTAAAACCATTATTGACAATGTGATGTTTGCAGCTGCTCTGAGTCTGGAAATCATTGCTGGCAAGTTTACATGTTCAAAAAAATTCTTGGACATCTGGTGGTGTCTAGAAAGCATGTTCTTTCTTCTGAGAAACTCCTGAGAAAACCTCAAGGACCAAGATCTTGAAATAAATAGATCATCTTGGTGACCACTTAATTCAGCTCAGCCATAGCCATTGACTCTTTTTCCAGATTAGAACAGAGTGAATAGGAACACAGGAGTGTCTGGTTACCCTTGAAACAAAATTCAAGGGCCACTAATATAGCTATTTGCCCCAGAACATCAAATATACCACTTATCAATTTTGCTGTATTACTTAGACTCGAAGAATTTTCCTTCTGAGTCTAATAGTCTAACGTAACTATCTCTGAGAAGGCCTTTATTTAAGGCCATTATTTGGTGAGGACTTAAAACCATTGTTTGGTGAGGACCCATGCACAGAGCATTCGGGAGCAAGAGAATACAGACATGAGGTGGGAAAAGAAGAATTTTGAGAAAGATGAAATAACGAGGATGGAGGTAAAGAGCCACCAAATTTTGTTTTCCTCCCAATTTAGCCTTACAACTACCAGAGTTCAGAGGAAAATCTGTCATTCTTTTGGGGTGTTATACATTGTTCTTCAGCTTCCATGCAAAATTTCTGCTTATTACTTGCACTAATGTTTCAGCATTCTGAAACATCTCTCTTTAAGTCTTCCTGTGACCTATAAATTGAATCACACTGTTTGTGTTCTTTTATTTTTCATCTTTTGCTCAAAATTATGCTTTTTTAAATCCATACATGTTGTCATGTGCATCCATGCTAAGTCACTTCAGTTGTGTCCGACTCTTTGCGACCTTATGAACTGTAGCCGGCCAGGCTCCTCTGTCCATGGGATTCTCCAGGAAAGGATACTGGAGTGGATTCTCATGCCCTCCTCCAGGGAACCTTCCCGATCCAGGGATCGAACCTTCATCTCTTAGGTCTCCCGTGGTGGCACGCGGGTTCTTAACCACTAGTGCCACCTGGGCAGCCCACCTGTTGTCACACATAGCTGCAATTTCCTCGTTTCCATTGATGTGTGGGATTCCACTGGATGGAATCCCACACATTTAACCATTTTCCTACTAAGAGACATGTCCAGGTTCTAGAATAATGCTGTTATACATGATATCTGTGCCTCCCACTACATGCATTCATTCATGTCTCAAGTGAATACATGGATGATTAGAAATGCTGGGATGTAGAATATGCATATCTTCACCTTTACTAGAAAATGGGAAGCTGTTTTTTCCCAAAGTAATTATTCCCTCTACTAATATATGAGTTCCTATTGTTCCACATCATCATCACCAACACTTGGTATTGTCAGATTCTTGATCTTTTTGTCAGTCTGATTTTTAGTGAGCATTCACCTCCTTGTGCTTTTTTCTTCCTTCTCACTATGGTTTTAAATTTGCAAAACTTTGATTTCTAATGAGACTAGGAACTCCTTCATTTATTTACTTCCCTGAATCCAGATTCCTTAAAATGTTAAATTTCATATTCTAAACTTTTGTATTTTGGTGTTGTTCATACTAGACATTTCGTGACATAACTGATAAGTACAAAGCAAGCAAAAGAAACTCATTCATTGACCATCAGTGTAGAAGTGGGCACTTCATGTACTTTGTCCTATTTAATTGTCATAATAACTTGCTGTGGTGGTTTAGTCACTAAGTCGTGTCCGACTCTTGCCACCCCATGGACTGTAGCCCGCCAGGCTCTTCTGTCCACGGGATTTTCCAGGCAAGAGTACTGGAGTGGGGTGCCATTTCCATAACTTGCTAGTTGATCTTGTTTTTCTAAGTGTGAGAACTAGTACTCAAATCATGCCTGTGCGCATCTGTAGTCAAAAAGCTCTTTCCAGTAACCATGTTCCCTCTCAAGAAATTACCTTCACAGGATCCAAATCATGATCCATATCTTGTAGCAAAGTCATTGTATTACAAATCACACCAAAAGAAGTTCAAAAGTGGCTAGTTAATGTGAGTAATTAAATAATTGCAGCCCTAGGTCAGTTTTCCTCTTAATACTCCAAAATCCAATCCATTATTATATAAACAAATGAAAGGTTCTTTGATATTTGGTGAGATTTCTCTCATGAGAGTAATTTGTGAGACAGTTCAGTCACATGTTTCATTTTCTACCCATGAGAGGCACTTGTGAAATGATTAACATAATCCAGTAGAGTTATAGAATATTAAATGACCATCTGAAATAAAGTAACAAAAGACAAAAGTGAAACCAACTATTCTCTAAGAGATACATTGTTATATAAGTAATCAATTGATTAGGACATTCAACAAATTCAAGCAATAGACACTTAAAAAAATTAATTCAAAGCCAATTAAAGGATAAACACAAGCAAGACTCCTAAGAATTTATATGTTATAATGGTGCCTTTTTCTTTTTAACTATAAAAGTCTAATAAAAACCTAATAAAAGCCTATAAATCATGCATGTATAGAAACAATTTTCAAAGAATCAATTTAACCAGAAGCAATGACTCATGCATGATATTGCCTACAAAAGAGGATGGATAAAGTCAGTTTTCAACATCCCTCACTGACGCTAAGAATAATTCTTGGGATGGGAGTTGCATTATGTGGGTAATTCCCTTCTCTAGTATTTTTGCAAAAATGACCTTTCAGTGGGATCTGATCCAAAATTCTTTCCAGTGATGTAGATACACTCGTGATTTGTACCTTTTTCACCAACAAATTCCAAAGGCTTGGACTTGGCAGCGATGAATATTAATCTCACACTCATCCCACTCCATGGAAACAAATAGTTTAAACAATTATATTAATCAGTTCTATACACTGCATGTATTTTGTGAAGTTTTTGACTTTTACTTCACTCCATGACACAAATCCTTGCTTGCAAAAATGTTAGCACAGTGTGCACTTTCTACTTGTCAAGATACCTCCATCCTCTTCTGTACCATTAATGGGCTACAAAGATTCAGAGGTTCAGTGATTATAGGATTTGAATGATTTTAACCCCTTTAAATTTGGAAACTCTTTAAATCCCATTATCTCTGCAGCCACTGAGAATTTTTAAATCAGCTTGGCCTTTTCTAGCTCCAGGTCTAAGGATTACAGAGTTTTAAACAGTGTAAATGCCTCTTTGCAGTTCTACAAAGAGCTGTCCCCAACCAGCTGACCTCCAGGAAATAAAGCCAGCCATTTCTCCAGCTGGCGACTGCTGATCAGAGTTTCTAAATGGAAAGATACATATGTTATGCCACAAACCACCAGGAAAACAAGTAATTGCTTCCTCAACTCCACATGAAGCCAGTGAATCAGAAGATCTGATGCAGGGGGGGCGACAGACTTCAGACACATGTCAGAAAGTGTCTAAGAATCAGAAACCAGGAAATGTCAGGGACCCAAAGAAGCGCACTGGGCCATAGAGGAAGTTCAGTGATGGGAAGCCACCTCGCACCCAAAGAAAAGTTGTTACCATTGACACCCTTGAACCCTATGTGACCCTCTGAGGTCTTACCTCTTGCGTCCTCACATTTATGTATCCATAGTGAGTTCGAAGGGGCCGCCTGTATGTATAGGAGAACGGTATCCATTTCGCACCAGGTTGTCCAAAGCAGTTTAAGTAGCAATGGGAAATTCACTTCATTTACAAGGCGCACCACCAGCAGGAAAAGGAATGCTGCTATGAAGCTCACTGCAATCACAGACTTTCTCTACAAAACATTAAAAAAAGAAGAAGAAGAATGAATGACTTTCAATCAAAAACAGTCTCAGAAAAAGGATATTTCACTTGGAGACAGAAAACAATTATTTGATGCCCAGATTGCCCTAATGTGCTGAGCCTCTGAAAACAAACCGAGTATGGATTATATTTCCATCCCATTCCTAGCTCTCCTCACCTTCGTATCATCCTCGGTGACTCCTATGTAGCGTTCAAAACCCAAGTCAGACTTTCCCATCTATAGGAAGCCTTTCCTACCTGTTCATTTTCTTCCCCAGTATCGTCCCCTCACTCCCAACCTATCTACCCTAATAGAGGTAAGAAGTCCCACCCCTCCAGTACTTTGAAGGCCCTTCTCCTGTTGTGCATTTTTCATAGTATAATTCCTTACATGACTTTTCTTTCATGTTATTTTGAGTTTCTGGAGAACAGAGCTGCACTATGCCATATCGCTCTGTATCCTAAGTCCTTAACACAGTACATAGTGTAGGCACTCACAAACATGTGTGTGAATGAATAAATGAATTTTGCACATTCTGGTAGACCCAGTCTCATTATAAATCATTATTCTGTATCTTTATCTAGCACTTTACAGGCAAGAAACTTTGTGCTATAGGATATGCAAAAGTAAGATTCAAAAAAGCTAACACTAACAGTAGGAAAAAAAACCACATCAAGCAGCATAAGAACATCCCCTAAATGCGTTTGTCATCAAACCAGAGTAGGAGCAACTGTATCAGACTGCCATGGGGAAAGGAGAGCTGTATTTGTGCTTGAACTTGATAAAATGCATGCATTTTTCACTAGACATGTGTGAGCAGAGCTTTCTAGGAAGAGGGAACAGAATAAGGAGGCAAGAAAACATGAGGTTATACATAGCCACATAGCATTTTGTTTTACTGTGACACAGAGAAGAAGAAAAAGCTGAAAATAAAGATGATAACTTTATAGACTGTCTCAGATACCAAGCTAAGTCTCTACTGAGTTTGTTAGATGATGGAAAACTTAAGGAGATTTTTTGTTTAATTATTTAATTTTTGAAATGTGACTGTTATGTCATAATCAAACACCAGTGTTTGAGGCACTTTGGAGCAGAGTGAAACCAAACACAGGCAGCAACTAGTTAGGAGAGTATTTCAATTGGCCAGGACAGAAGTAATGAGGAATGGAAGTGAGAATAGTGGTGGGAGAGTAAAAAGGTGAGAAAAGACATGAGAAAAACTCAATTCAGGTGGAAGACAGAAACCTTGGCTTCTGACTGAATAGAAGTGGCAGACAGAAAATTCAGAGATGCCTCAGATGTTGAGTTCAGGTAGCTGCAAGAACACTAATCATATCAGGAGAAACCAGGGTGGTCAGGGCAGGAAATGATTTAAGAGAGTAAGTGGACAAAGAGCTTGACTTTCTAAGTCCTAGTTCTCAAGGGCAAATGGGTTATCAAGGGGTCAGACAGAAAGTCAAGTCTAGAGTAAGAAGAAAGAAGAGAGCTGAGGACAGATGTTAGGAACAACACTGCCTTCTCTCCAGGGTGAAGACACAATTAAATATTCCTTCCTAAAGGAAGGGCTTTGCCCTTGACTCTTCTTCAAACTTAAGGGAAACCAAATTACTTTCTGGGAAAGACTGAATGCTTGTTGGTGGTGCTGTTGTGTTTTTAGCTTGCCACTTTCTGGTAGAGTCAGCTTCCTTTTACTTCTCACAGAATGTCCCAAAGGAGAAAAGAAGCCCAAAGCTGGCCCCTGAATCCTCCCTGGGCCCATGGTCACAGTCTCTGAAAGGGCAACAGAATAAGGCCTCAAAGTCAGACACGCAAAGGAAGTCTTCTCTCTTGCCCAGCTCCCAGGATTTGTAAAAGCCCCATCCATCCCCCTGTCTCACCAGCCTAATTTTCCAGTCACCTGAAAGTCCCTTGAATTCTGCTTCCTCGGAACCCCTTATCTCACCACTTACTACCACAGCCTTACCTCATTTAACCTTCTAATCATGAAAAACTGTTTTAATTTGTTCCTCTGTGGGAACATTATGTCCACAACATTGCAATGTGTCAAGGTAACAGCTTAAATGAAGGTGATGGATCTTACAAGTTTAAAGGGACATAGACCAGAACAGATGGCTAAATAAAAGCAAAGGGGCCAGTCACCCATTAAGTAAACAGGTAAGAACCTTTTTTATCGCCATCCAGTAGTTTGTTGCAAACCAGTAGCTTGTTTTGAAGGAAACCAGGTGGGATTTGAGCCCAGCGTGGCTCTCTGCTTCTCTTAGCTGCCGCATTGCACTGCGTGGCTGGGGCTGGGGGACAAAACCATGGAGGGCCTGTCTGAATTCACTGACCTCACAAAACAACGCATACATAATGTACCCATGAGAGGAAAACAAATCAGCCATCTTGAGAGAAACTTCAAAATGGAATGAAATCATAGTCGTAAAAGCCTGCTACCTAGCAATCCATGTCTGCCTCCCATGTTCTATCAAGGGGAACCAAGTAATGAGCACAGAGAGGATGAGGGGGGCAAATGAGGAGTGAAAGCCAGGCACTCACTCCTCTGCGCTGGACCTACACCACAGTCTGCAGTGGGCAGACAGGCTTCTTTCATGGCTCCGGCTTCAGCCTCGATTCTATTGCATTGTCTGACCATCATTCTTTGCCTTCCTTCATATTTCCATATTCTTGTTTAACATAAACTCAGTCCCATAGTCCTAATATGAAACACCCTGATGTTTCACTAGAAAAGGTCTACAAGCATATTCTGGACTCAAGGACAGCAGGACTTAATGTGGAATGCATTCTTCTAGTAGTCCCTTCTACCAGATCATGACCTTGAGTTTCAACAGCTAAATTAAAACCACAATGAGGCTACTCGAAGTTTCCATACATCAGAACGCAGAGAGAATATGTATGTGTGTCTATATAGGGACATAGGAGCTGGGGAAGTTACAAAATACCAATATGCCATCCAAAATACCAACATGATATGTTGTTGTCATTTAGTTGCTAAGTCATGTCCAGCTCTTTGCAACCCCATGGACTATAGCCTCCTCTCTCCTCTGTCTATGGGATTTCCCAGGCAAAATACTGGAGCGGGTTGCCATTTCCTTCTCCAGGGGATCTTCCTGGACTAGGTATTGAACCCATGTCTCCTGCATTGACAGGCACTGGCAGGAGGATTCTTTACTGCTGAGCCACCAGAGATGTGCATCCATGATATACTTGAATATGAATATATTTATTCCAAGTCACAACTGCACATTGAGTCCACACTCTGTATAGACTTGGCGAGGTGCTGAAAAACAGGAATAAAACTACAGAAGATAGACCATGCCTGCAGAGAGTCACAACTTAGTGCACCTGGCAAGTGAACAGAAAATTAGAATACCACATATCAAATCGGGTGACAGAGGTATGCACAGGGCGGTGTGGTACCCCAGAGGAAGAGGGGGACAGCCATGCATGAAACAATCTAAAGAATGCTTGTCTGAAGAGGTGATGTTGAAATGGAGTCCTGAAGAATCAGGAGGAGATAGACAAGTGGAGATGAGAAGGGCATTCCAAGCAGAGGGAACAGTTTAGACAAAGGCACAGAAGTTTTTTAAAGGCCTGAATTTGGTCAGAAACATGCAAGTCATTTGATAAGATGAATACATTTCATATGTAGTGGGAGATATGCTGGGAAGTGGACAAGGTTCAAATCATAACAAAAAATAATAAACCAAATGCATGAAGTCAGATGCATTTATTTGTCCCACTTCCCATACATTAGGATAATGAAAATAAATGCATAAAGTGCTGTTTTATAACTCTATTCTTCACTTTCAAATCTAGTGAAAATGTGTCCATCACTTTATATTACAAATTGCCAGTTAACATACCACAACTTGTTTCCAGTTGTTTGACTTTAGTTTATCCTATCAGTTGCTTCTTCTTTTAACTGTTTTAAGTCCATCAACAGTCAGCAAATGACTCTACTTGTTTACACATGTGTTCTACATCTAACAATTTGTTTATGGAATTGATCACTGCTGTTTTTATTGAAGTAATCAGAGCATTCTCCAGATTCAACAATCAACAATTAGGTAAGAGAAGGCAACAGTAAGTACTTGTCAAGTTAATAATGCACAAGATTCAGTGCAACAAACTTTCACACTGTAGAAAACAGATATAAATTTAATAAGTCATTCCCCTAAGCTCACACAGTGAACACTGAATGATATAATAGGTGGAAAAAGCAAAGCACAGGTCAGGGAACCTAGTGAACACTCAAAAATGGAAGATGTCACTATTACAATATGACCACTATGGTGAAATCCTTGCAGGACATGAGCCAGTGATGAGCACAGGCTAGCCCATGGGAGCACATGATAAGAACTGAGAGATACCTTTTTCTTAAATATCCCAAGCAGCTGCAGACACATGAACATTCAGCACAACTCATCCACGCGAGTTCTGAGAGAATGTCACCATGCCCAGATAGATCTGATGAATTGCTTTGCAGAAAGCTTTCTCCTTCTTTTGGGCAAGTCTGAAGGGGCCTTTAACAGCTGAGACATTTAGAATTTAATCCCCTCTGTGCTGCAAAAATATGCATCAAAAATGTGGCATTCCAGTTGCTTGCTCTTTAGGGTAGGAATATCATTTATCAGACTTTATAGCAGAAATACCTATTTCAAAATAAAACCCACAGAGAATTCATGATTTAGGAAGAAAACAATTGCAGAGATGTGGACCTAGCAATTTTGCAACCCATATTAACATTTTTATGTTTTTATTCTTTTTATCACAGACTTTAACCACAGAATACGTTCTTTAACTTTTAGGTTAGTTGGTTGCTAGATTTTTTTTTTTTTTTTTTGGTTTATTTTCTGTAAATGACAGACAACAGTATAAAGGTATATTTTTCTATTTAAATTGTATTATTTAATGACTAAATTAGCTGTTTATGTGGTAAAATGGCTCACTTTTGTTCGTATGCTATCACTTACTCAATAATAAATATGAAACACAGTGTCAATTGTATTATTTATACCATTACTCAGTAACCTCACACAGTGATGGGAACCTCAGTTCAGTTCAGTCACTCAGTCGTGTCCGACTCTTTGTGACCCCATGAATTGCAGCATACCAGGCCTCGCTGTCCATTACCAACTCCCAGAGTTTACTCAAACTCATGTCCATTGAGTTGGTGATGCCATCCAGCCATCTCATCCTCTGTCATCCCCTTCTCCTTCTGCCCCCAATCCCTCGCAGCATCAGGGTCTTTTCCAATGAATCAACTCTTCACATGAGGTGGCCAAAGTATTGGAGTTTCAGCTTTAGCATCCATCCTTCCAATGAACACCCAGGACTGATCTCCTTTAGAATGGACTCGTTGGATCTCCTTGCAGTCCAAGGGACTCTCAAGAGTCTTCTCTAACACCACAGTTGAAAAGCATCAGTTCTTTGGCACTCAGCTTTCTACTCATTGCTTATTTGTGACTTATCAAATACAATTTCTTTTCCTGTATAAAAAGCTATATCTTCAATGTAATTCTACCTTGTGCCATTGGCCAAGCTCCAAATCTGGTCTCCCTGAATGCAACAAAGCTTCATCCCTTTTGTATAAGGATGAATTAGCAAAGCTCAGGATATATAAATATAACCTTCATTTGTTTCATTTTATTTATTGAATCAACAAACTGGATCCTGACTGTTAAACTATGGTAAACTCTGGGGAAAATCTCACTCATGTGTTGGGTGGGATAAGAAAAAGAGGGTAAAAAAAAAAAAAAGTAGACAATCCTAGACTGGTGGAGTCCACACAGGAGCTTATCAAGGGCAGCCTTAGGCAGCTAGCTGGTAATAGAATCATTGAGGCCATCAAGAAGAGAGAAGTGAATGTCAAACAAGGTCAACAGGGGAGAATAAGCAGCACTTCAGAATCCAGGAGGCTAATGAAGAAAATGTGATAGGAAAAAGCAATACATTTTGGGAGCAAGCTTTCAAGAGCGCAGAAGAGTGAAGTTAAAAGAGTAGGAAGGGATTTGGTTATAGGAAGTTATACATCATGCCAAAGAGTCTGCACTTTCACTATAGACTTTGAAGAAGGGGTCTAAGTATGGGATAGAGAGGTCAGACTTGATCATGGAAAGCTCACTCTGGAGGTAGTGTAGTAAGTGAATGGAGAGATCCTTCAGGAAAGACAATGAAAAAAGGCAACAATGGATTACTTCTTCAGATATCACTAATGGACACTAAAAATTCTCAATAGGAAAACTGCAATTATTACTTTCAACAACTGGCTTTTCTTTTCCTAGAAGAGCCAATGGGAATAAAGTCCAGATATAGCAGACATGGGTGAATAACCATCATAAACTTAATAGAAGATAGCATTTAATGAGTGAGATTAGTTGGAGAAATATTTCTGTAATCCCTACCTTCTAGATTAAGAAATAGAGATATAGAGTGGTTGGGTAATGTGTCCAAGGTCACAGAGCAAGAAAATAGTAAAGACATCTATGTAACTCAGATATTCTGACTCTAGAGTCTGTCTTTTAGTGTATGAATTAACTAAGTTGTTAATTGTTACTCATACCAAGAGGAACACTCTTATAGGACTGGTTCAGAAATTTTAAAAACTGGTACTAGCCATAAGCAGATTTTGTAATACATTTGTCAATAAACAAAATACCTAATTCATATGGAAAATTAAGAGGCTGATCTGAAACATGGTAATTATACTTATTTCAAAATCAGTAATTTGTGGACAGATTTAATTCTGGCTCTATTCTCAGTATTAAAAATACAACTACATTAGCTCTAAGGGAAAATAAAGCAATTATCCTTCCACTTGTGATAGAGAATATTAGGTACCCTTAGTCAATCAATACTATGTAGTCTTAATTCAGGAAGTCTACAGGAACCAACATGACTGAATGGGTATGTCTTCCCTTCTCAGCTCCACAATTCCATAATCTTTTTATTCAATGAAGATGCAGCCAAACAGCAAAGTCAGTTCTAATGAGGTGGATGAAACTGGAGCCTATTATACAGAGTGAAGTAAGCCAGAAAGAAAAACACCAATACAGTATACTAATGCATATATATGGAATTTAGAAAGATGGTATTAATAACCCTGTGTACGAGACAGCAAAAGAGACACTGATGTATAGATCAGTCTTATGGACTCTGTGGGAGAGGGAGAGGGCAGGGAGATTTGGGAGAATGGCATTGAAACATGTATAATATCATGTATGAAACGAGTCGCCAGTCCAGGTTCGATGCATGATACTGGATGCTTGGGGCTGGTGCACTGGGACGATCCAGAGGGAGGGTATGGGGAGGGAGGAGGGAGGAGGGTTCAGGATGGGGAACACATGTATACCTGTGGCAGATTCATTTCGATATTTGGCAAAACTAATACAATATTGTAAAGTTTAAAAATAAAATAAAATTTAAAAAAAGAAAGAAAAAAAAACAAACAGCAAAATATTGATGGTTTCTTTAAATAAATGTACACATAAATATATAAATAAATAAAGTCAAAACATTAAAGTGAGTTTTTTTTAGTTGTAGAACATCTTCAATATGGTGATCTACTTTAAGAATGTGGAGCCACATCAACATGTCACTTTCAGACATGGGTACAGTCCAATAAGAAATACAAATCCAATCAACAAAACCAAAGCAGTAGAGGTCTCATGGGCATCCCCACTGTGATAAACTATTCTATACAAAATACTAGGAAAATTACAGGTGGCCAAAATTGTATTTCTGCTTTATTGACTATGCCAAAGCCTTTGACTGTGTGGATTACAATAAACTGTGGAAAATTCTGAGAGAGATGGGAATATCAGACCACCTGACCTGCCTCTTGAGAAACCTGTATACAGGTCAGGAAGCAATAGTTAGAACTGGACATGGAACAGCAGACTGGTTCCAAATAGGAAAAGGAGTACATCAAGGCTGTGTATGGTCACCTTGTTTATTTAACTTATATGCAGAGTACATCATGAGAAATGCTGGGTTGGAGGAAGCACAAGCTGGAATCAAGATTGCCAGGAGAAATATCAATAACCTCAGATATGCAGATGACATCACCCTTAGGGTAGAAGTGAATAAGAACTAAAGAGCCTCTTGATGAAAATGAAAGAGGAGAGTGAAAATGTTGGCTTAAAGCTCAACATTCAGAAAACGAAGATCATGGCATCTGGTCCCATCACTTCATGGCAAATAAATGGGGAAACAGTGTCAGACTTTATTTTTCTGGGCTCCAAAATCACTGCAGATGGTGACTACAGCCATGAAATTAAAAGACACTCCTTGGAAGGAAAGTTATGACCAACCTAGGCAGCATATTAAAAAGCAGAGACATTACTTTGTCAACAAAGGTCCATCTAGTCAAGGCTATGGTTTTTCCAGTGGTCATGTATGGATGTGAGAGTTGGACTATAAAGAAAGCTGAGTGCCGAAGAATTGATGCTTTTGAACTGTGGTGTTGGAGAAGACACTTGAGAGTCCCTTGGACTGTAAGGAGATCCAACCAGTCTATCCTAAAGGAGATCAGTCCTGGGTGTTCATTGGAAGGACTGATGTTGAAGCTGAAACTCTAATATTTTGGCCATCTGATGCGAAGAGCTGACTCATTGGAAAAGACCCTGATGCTGGAAAAGATTGAAGGCGGGAGGAGAAAGAGACGACAGAGAATGAGATGGTTAGTTGGCATCACCAACTCAATGGACATGAGTTTGGGTAAACTCCGGGAGTTGGTGCTGGACAGGGAGGCCTGGCGTCCTGTGGTTCATGGGGTTGCAAAGAGTCGGACACAACTGAGCGAATGAACTGAACTGACTGAAAATTTCTTCAGGGATTTTTTTTTTTTCTCCAAAGGAAACTTTCTGTAGCTGCAAACATGTGCTGTGCTTAGTCATTTAGCTGTGTCTGACTCTTTGTGACCCCATTGACTGTAGCCAGCCAGGCTCCTCTGTCCATGGGGATTCTCCAGATAAAAATACTGGAGTGGGCTTCCATTCCCTTCTCCAGGGTATCTTCCCAACCCAGGGATCAAATCCAGGTCTCCTCCACTGCAGGCAGATTCTTTACTCTCTGAGCCCCCAGGGAATCCCAAGAATACTGGAGTGGGTAGCCTATTCCTTCTCCAGTGTATCTTCTCAACTCAGGAATCAAATCGGGATCTTCTGCATTGCAGGAGGATTCTTTATCAGCTGAGCTACCAAGGAAGCCTATAGAGAAGTTCAAGTTAACATGAACATTATGAGTATCAGATGTCATGTTAAGAGGTCACACTGAACTTTCTAACACTTTATTTTAAAACTAATGAAAAATGTCAATGAGTTTTCAATATGCCTGCACATTTTTCTTATTTTATTTGAGGAGGGTATTTAGGTTTTCTGGCCTAATTTGATTTTCAAACTGCTGCAATATGAAATGAAAACAATCATGGCTACATTCACTGAGTTTATTTTGTAAAAGAATATAAAATCAGTTTTATATCATTTTGCTTCTTCATCTTAAACATATTGCTTCAGCATATATCCTTTCATATAGAGAAAGAAATCAAAGTTCTTCAGAAACACAAGATAGAACTGGAGATGGGTACTGAATATGTAAAGCGAAGAACCCAGCAAGCAAAATCTCTCACTGTGGCTGTACAGATAGACATAGAGAGATTTAATCCAAAAGGCCAGTTCTCATGGTGAGAGCATCAGAGATTGGGGCAAATGAACCTAAAGTTATGTTTTTTCCCTTAAATCTTTGTACTTATAGGAAGAAATATGTTCCAGTCTACCTGCTGTTCTCTCCCTATGCCCTGGCATTCTGTTGAGGGAGGAGAGGTGCTAACTAACGAGGGGTGATGAAGACAATTAGGTCAGCAGACCAAAGTTTTTGTTTTATTCTCAGCCAACACATAGTCTTCATTGGCCTTACTAGGTTTCTACAAACATCAGCTTGGCATCGTTTACTCTTAAACCATTGAGTTTATCTTTTAGAATCCAATTCTTACTTCCGGTTTAGGACACAGAAGTGGAGCATAAGGATAAATTCTGGTGGTCCTGATGTCATTAGGGCAGGGGGTCCTGCCTAGAAGCATCATGATAATGATTAGAATGACAAGGATGAATCTATACAGCATTACAGTGTACAGCACTTGCCTGTAAGCACTTTCAGACTTACCACCTCACTTGATTTTCCACATAGCCAGTGAGATAAGACGGGATGGTCAGATGCGTGAAAGTTTCATCTCCTATCTGTCCTTTCATTCCCTTCACGTTTCCAGCTGGGCTTCTCACTAGGCTCCAACACCCCTTGGCTCCCAGTTCCTGTGACTTTGTCTGGGCTGCTCCCCACTATTGCCCTGCTGCGTTCTACCACCCCCATCTCTATAAGTTCAAGTATAACTCAGCCTAAATCATGTAATCTTCTTAAAACTCTCTATTTCTCCCTGACTCCCAGTTCACAAATAACGGTGGGGTGGGTAATGAAAGAAGATAGAAGAAAGAGATTAGCAGAAATGCAGAGTGAGGAAGGGAGAGGGAATGATTCTCCTATAATTCTGTTTATAAAAACTCCTCGAGGATGTGAACAAAGTCTGAGAAACATCCCTCATACAGGCAGCATGAAACACAGTGTCTTGAATTTAAAAGAATGATTATCAAATATTTGTTGAAGAATAAAAGAGAGAAAGAAAGGATGGATGGATTCCAAGTTATTCTTTTCTAAATATAGGCAGTAAATAATTCAAAAAGTTGTAGTTTAGGGTCATTAGGAAAAAAAAAATGTTTTCTTATGAGCGGAAAACCCACAAATTTTTCCTTTCTTTCTTCTTTGTAATTCACTTTACTTAAAACTACCTGTGCAGATTTGATGTGAGCATGGAGAGGAGACAAGGGAGGAACACTGGGATGGGGGAACTTAAAGTGGGAAGAATTCTAGTCCTTGTTAAACTGGACTTTTCGGTGAGCATTGCTTCAAAGTTCTGATAGAACTCACAGATCTGCTAAGAGCAACATCCTTTTTACAGCACATAAAGAAAAGACTTACAATAATTCACATTTTTAAGAAAACCAGCTCTTGTCCAAGGAAAACTCTTAAAGCTAGAATCCCACATCATGGAATGAGAAGTGGATAACAAAAGGGTAGCCTGTCCTTCTAATAAGGACAATGGCCCATTTTCTGAGAGTAGGAACTTGCAGCTGTTAGCTGTGTGCTCAGCAAGTATCAGGTACTGTGCCAGGAATCTTATAGGGATGAAATTAGATTCTCACCAGCAGCCTATCTGTAGACTCAGGGTGGTCAAGTTACACTAAATGAGCCAATATAGGTAACCTTGGGCACACTGTATAACTTGTTTGTGCTTCTATTTTCTTACATGAAATTGGCA
This sequence comes from Bos taurus, assembly GCF_002263795.3. Taxonomy (NCBI): domain Eukaryota; kingdom Metazoa; phylum Chordata; class Mammalia; order Artiodactyla; family Bovidae; genus Bos; species Bos taurus. The sequence continues at coordinate 68,479,505 of NC_037330.1, forward strand.
GGGGCAGGGGTGGATAGCACGTGCCTAATATGATTGTAAAAGGTTTAAATGAGTTACTACATATGAAGGGCATTACAGCACTGCCTGGCAAAAGGAAAGTGCTTAACACATGCTAGCTTTTATTGTTAGAGTATCTCATCAGATCTAAGACACCATCCATTGTTCATCACTGCTGCTGCTGCTGCTAAGTCGCTTCAGTCGTGTCCGACTCTGTGCGACCTCGTAGACGGCAGCCCACCAGGCTCCCCCGTCCCTGGGATTCTCCAGGCAAGAATACTGGAGTGGGTTGCCATTTCCTTCTCCAATACATGAAAGTGAAAGTGAAGTCACTCAGTCGTGTCTGACTCCTAGGGACCCCATGGACTGCAGCCTACCAGCCTCCTCCATCCATGGGATTTTCCAGGCAAGAGTAGTGGAGTGGGGTGCCATTGCCTTCTCCAATTGTTCATCACAACATTACTCTAAATATGTTACTAGAGTAAATATAACATTACTCTAAATATGTTAAGAAAGGAAACCAAGGTGGGGAGCCGACACCAAAATGCTATTCCTTTCAAGTTACAATATTCTAGAAATAAAGGTGCCATCCAAAAAGGCACAGCAAGAAGACAGAAAGGAAAAATAATCTCCCCAAGAACCTGAACCACAGTCAGGTACTCAAGCAGCCTTCTGATACAAGTTCACACTACCACTGTGATTCAAGGAAAAAGTCAGTAAATAACTCAATTTAAAGTTGTCTCCGGGTGGTAGTGTCCCCAGATGACCATCTGAAACAACACATAAATCCCATCTGGATGAATTAAACTTTATTGTAGGCAAATAGCAAATGCTAGGTACTGTGTATAAGACTGTGTTCATTTTCAGAGATGCAAAAAAATAGAAAGATATTTTAAATAAATGAAATATGATGGTATTCCCTGGAGAAGGAAAGGGCAACCCACTCCAGTATTCTTGCCAGGAGAACCCCATGGAGAGAGGAGCCTGGCAGGCTACAGTCCATGAGGTCACAAAGAGTCGGACATGACTGAGCGACTGAGCAGTGGCAGTATTGCTGTCATAGGTGTCAATGTTATCATCATCGTCATCCTAGGGAACAGAGAACCAGGAATGGAGCTGTCCTGTCCCTCACCCTAAACTCTAAAGGAAGCATAACCACAAATCCACAGAGTCTGACAGAGTCCTGGAACTTCCCAGGACACCGGAATTCACAAATATAAAAACACTCAAGGGCTTTTTTCCCCTCTTGTCCAGATTGCACAAGTTAAAAAAATAAAAAGTCACCTTCTTTTTTGGAAAATGTTTAGACTACCCTGCACACACATGCACATGGGCCCCATCTCCATGCACCGATATCAACTGTTGCACCTCCTGCACCTCCTAGTATCTCTTTAAAGAATGCTCTTGGAGGTCAAAGTTGAACCTTGGCAGAGGAATGCGTACATATTAAACAGTCTTTTTATGAACAGCAATAGAGTTTTGCCAGAGCATAAGTTTCATGATGATAATAAATAGTACTGTGTCATGAACATTTGAATTTCTAAGTAAGATAGGTTTCCTATCAATTCTTGACAGTAATTTGAATTGCTCATGAAACATAAAGTCTATTAGTTTATTACTTATAGTTTCCTGTGCTAAAATAGCAAAGGCAGAAAGATCTCCATTGTTATGCACAAGGTCTGTCATCAGTGAGTTCCTGATATATTTTTTATCATAACCAGATCAGTTAGTGCTGTATTTCCTATAGCCTACTAGCCATCTCTATTTGGACGTCTGAGGTAACTCGAATTTAATAGCAGTAGTCCAAATCCAAACTAATGATACCTTCTCTCCCTTATCTACAGTGTGCTTCTGAGTAGCTGCCATTAAAGTCACTTTGGAGTGCCAATACTTAAAATCACACTTCTGCTTAGTAGCTATACAACATGGGGCATCTTAATTTTCTTTGTCCTTGTTCCTCATCTATAAAATCATAGAATCATAATGAAAATTAAATAATGAGAAAAGACATAAAGGACCAAGCTTAGGACTGAGCATAGCAGGCAATAAATGATCATTAATTTCCTTCTGTTCTCCGCATACTAGTCCCCCACACAAGCTGTCATTTTTTCATGGACTGTCTTCTTCTTTCCTTTCTCTGTCAGAAAAGTGAAAGTGAAAGAAAGTAAAAGTCACTCAGTCATGTCTGAGTAGCCCGCCAGGCTCCTCTCTCCGTGGAATTCTTCAGGCCAGAACACTGGAGTGGGTAGCTGTTCCCTTCTCCAGGGGATCTTCCCCACCCAGGGATTGAACCCAGGTCTCCCCCATTGCAGGTGGATTCTTTACTGTCTGAGCCACCAGGCAAGCTTCTGTCAGAAAACTGCTACTTATTCTTTGAGACTAAAGCCAAAAGATCATCTCTTCCAAAACAATCCTGATCACCCTTAAAGATTTCAGAACACTTTTTTCTGAGGCATAATTCATGAAGATAATTCATCTGGTAATTATTTAATTACCAGGCAACCTTCATCATTCAAATTCTGCAAACACACAGCATACCATGCCTCCACATTCTTTTTCCCCAGACAGACATTACTAATCAGCCATAGTTTCATTTCTCCCTGAGTAAGGATGCAAGTTCAAAACCCTTTCAACACAATGTTCCAGGCAGTAGTAATGCTAATAAATCAGCCTGGTATATTTACCTCTGTGGCACAAAACAGGTAGCAACTTAAGATCAGAGGCTATGTCTTGATAAGTCTATAACCCATGTGACCACAGATATGATTGTTATCCTCTCTGGGTCTTGATTTCCTCACCTGTATGACAGAATATTTTTAGGAAACTAGCTGGTGATCAAGTCTAATGACACTGTAATGATGACCAGGGACCCTGATACGTCAAAACTGATGTCAGTTCAAGGAAGGTCTGTAGCGCAGCTCTGCACAAGGCCCCCACTCTGGGTCCAGGCCCATTTCTTATCACAGAGTTAGGCATGCCTTCAGACACTTGAAAATTGAACCTGGTGTCTAAGTAATTGAAATAGAAATGGGGTGAGAATTTGTGATCTTTCAACTTGGTAGATAGCAGCTGCCACTTACCAAAGTCTACCTGATTGCAGCTATTTTGTACCTGCTGAGAAAAAGTTTGCAGCAAAAGAGATTATTTCCTTTTTAACCCTTGTCTGAAAAGAAGTTTCCATGTAATTTGACCCAGTTGTATAGAACAGGATCAGGTTCAGTCTTTCACATGTATATGGACACTAGCGGGTTAACACCCCTGGCCAAACCACTTCCACTGAGCCCTGACCCTCTCAATAGGAATTTTAAATGTCCACTGAGTTATTTTGTTGAAAACTTGATATCAAAGCAAAGACAGTCTGAACATTTTCAATTCTATGTATATTTATTAAAATAAGAAAAAAATCTGTTTTTGTTTCTTATGCGTATGTATGTGTTAGTTACTTAGTCATGTCCGACTCTTTGCAAACCCATAGACTGCAGCCCACCAGGCCCCTCCGTCCTTGGGATTCTCCAGGCAAGAACACAGGAATGGGTTGCCATTTCCCTCCCCAAAAGGAACTATAGAAAGGGAAAAAGTGAAGTCACTCAGTCGTATCCGACTCTTTGCAACCCCATGAATGGTAGCCTACCAGGCTCCTCCATCCATGGAATTTTCCAGGCAAGAGTACAGGAGTAGGTTGCCATTTCCTTCTCCATTGTATCTTGTAAGTGACTGCATTAAAGATGAAGTTTCTCTGGAGATTAGTTCTATGAGCCAAATATTCAGATTTATTCAGTAAACATTATCATAAAAATATATACCATGGTAGTTCCAGGAAAAGAATTACCAATAAATAGTGAAGAAACAAAGGCCATTTCCCCAGATTTAGAAACAGATTCAGTGGATGAGAGGTAAGCTTGTGCTAGATCTTAATATTTAAACTAAAATTTCAGCTCTGGTGCCCAAGACCCTGCCTAGGTGGGTATTCTTTTACAGAACTAGGTCCAACGATTAAACTTTCACAACCGCTAAAGGGTTTAACCACCATCCCTAACATTGAACTTCCTATTCAGTAAGTGTCTCTGTTCACTGTTGGAATGACTAGCTTAACATCTCTCTTCCTGCAGGACTATGAACTCTTGAAAAACCAAAGCTCTACCTCTCATGTTCACCAGTGCTTCACCACCCACAAAAGCAGCCAAGCCAGCAGCCTTGTGTAAACAGACCTCCAAAACACATGAGGAATCTGGAAACAGCTTTGGAGGCCTGCCTGAGTGTGGCACAGATCATCTTCTCTAACTACATGTCTCCTGGTCTTAGTCAGCTACAGGACTTCCCCGGTGGCTGAGAGAGTAAAGAATCCACCTTCCAATGCAGGAGACTCGGGTTCCATCCTTGGGTCAGGAAGATACCCTGGAGAAAATGACAACCCACTCCAATAATCTTGCGTGGGAAATTCCATGGACCGAGGAGCCTGGAGGGCTACAGTTCATGAGGTCACCAAGAGTTGGACATGACTTAGCGAGTAAACACCAAAAAGTCAGTTAGAAGGGCGAGGCCACCTCCACACCCTTGTTTGCTCTCTAACCATCTAACCACCAATGACTAGGATGGTGCTTAGAAAACACATCATTCCTGTTCACTTTAAAAAAAAACAGTATTGCTGATTTTGTTCGATAATTTCCCAAAGCATGAAGTTGGACCATAGTCAGCATATTTTGACATTTTTCTGTGATTTGTTATTTTTAGGTGATATTTTGCAAATCAGGCTTTGCTCCTGATTTTAACAAAGCCTTTTCTTCCTGAGCAAAACAGATGAGCAGTTCAGCAAGACAGGGCGGCTTTTATCTGCAAAAAAATCTGCCTTTCAGCAGAGCAGACAATACAAGCAAAACGGAGGCAAACACGTGCAGTATTTCCTGTATGTGAATTGTGAGTCTTTCCTCCTGTGGGATGAGCAAGTGGCAAGGTAGTTTATTCCCGTGTGGCACTGATAGCAGGTCCCGAATACTTCTGAATATATCACTTTTATTGCCTTTTATATTGAATTACTGTGAAGGAAAAAATACTTTTGTGAGAATTCAAAATCAAAATACTTTAGGAGCTTTTAGAATCCACCTCTGGGACATAAAGAAAAGCTTAAGAAAACAAATAAATCTGCTCTGCTGAGGGATACCACATACCACTCCCACTGAGAGAGGGCCCCTTTACAGAAAGGGGGACGTTATCAAATATTTATGTTGACTTTCAGGGAAAAAGGTAAGTGTTCTATTTGGGGTCCAGAAACTCTGAACCTGTCTCTGCCGCTTTAGAACTTGCTATGTAAGGGATGAAATTTGCCCCAGGGTGCTTTGGCCTGCAGCATTTCAACACCACATGCGTCTTCTGGTACTTGATTTAAGATGCTTCCTAATGGTATATTTCACTAGAACTCGCACCTCTTCATTATCCACTGATTATAAAAATGCTTAGTCAATATACATCATTTTTGGGGTTTTCAAATGCATTTTCAATAGATTTCCTCTCCTTTCTGCGCAACCAAGAACTCCACAAAACAAGGTAAGTTGTTTCAACCATTTTAGTTCTAGGCTTGTCCTTTTCTCTTTAGGTGAGAAGTTGCTTGTATGGTAAGTAAAGTCCAGGTGGCTTAGCATGACATACAAGCCCCTCTATGATCTGACCCGTGACTGTGTGTCCAGCCTAGCTCTCAGTATTCCAAAGCCCATTCTTCATACTTTGGCTACAGTAAGCATCCTGTGCTTCTTGAAAGGCTCTATGCTTTTTGATAGCTTCATACACTGGCATAATTCCTTCTATCCAAAAGTTCAGTTCAGGGGTTAAAAAAAAAAACCCACAACAAAACAAAACCCCCAAAAAATCTGTCTTCACACTCTAAAAAACTTTACCTCCTTTCAGACAGTTCCCCTAGCCTTTCTACTGCCTCATCAGGAAATCCGTCCCTAGATCTTGGGGAGTTCCTGGCCAGATGAGAGGAAAAGAAAGAGAGATAAAGAACAAATAGAGACATAAAAACAAAATATATACATATATATGTATAATTTGCACTGGTTCAGTCATGTTGTAATTGTAGTAGCACTAATTGAGCACCTATTACTTGTGTGGAATTGTGCTAGACCCTTTACACACATTTCCTCTAATATTTACAACTGAAATACACATAAATACTTTTATCCCCAACTTCACAGTTGAGGAAACTGCTGGTCAAAGGGGAAAAATGATTGTCCCAGGATAAGAACTAATTAGTAGTGATGTCAAGATTCAAACCAGACTCTCCAGGAATCTAGTGATCTTTCCATTATACCTCAAAGATATCTTATCTCATAGCTCTGTATTTATTAAGTTATATCTTTGTCAACTTCAATTAACTATAATGCTTTGAAGGAAAAGATTGCATTTTGGACACTTAGTTTTGGAAACTCATTCTTTGGCATATACAAGGTGCTCAAGAAATGTTGGTGAAGAAAAAGAAAGAAATGTTGATGAATCAATAAATTAAATGAATGCAATAATTTGCCTCTGTGCTTTTCAAATGAAAAAAAAATAGTTATTATGAGTGGAAACTGAGATGCTTGTACATATTCTGATGCTTTGTTTTAATCATTTTCAAGAGGCAATGTAGTCAAAAGATGATTTGGAGACAAGAGACTATAATCTTAGCTCCATAGTGGACAAATTAGTTCCTATCTACAGATTCCTAAAATGTAAAATGGAGATTATAAGAGCCCCTTCCTCAAAAATTTATGAGCTTTAACTCTTAGGAAAGTGAAAAATGAAAGTGTTAGTCGCTCAGTAGTGTCTGATTCTTTGTGACTCCATGGACTGTAGCCCACCAGGCTCCTTTGTCCGTGGAATTTTCCAGGCAAGAATACTAGAGTGAGTAGCTATGACCTTTTCCAGGGGATCAAAGGCTATCAAAAGCCCTTTCTTCATAAACACCTAATTTCAATACACATGTTGACTGATTTTGACAGTCAACTACACAGGATGATTTTCCTTAAAGACTATTTATTTTTAAAATAATACTTTTGTAAGCAGAATGATGAGGACTAAAGAATTTAATATTTTCTACAAATCAGTGCACACTTATTGAGCACCTACACCATGTCTAACTTTTTTGAAGCTTCCTTGGTCGTTCAGCAGTAAAGAATCTGCCTGCAATGCAAGAGATGCGGGAGACACTGGTTTGATCTCTGGGTCAGGAAGATTCCCTGGAGGAGGAAATGGCAACCAATCCAGTATTCTTGCTGGGAAAATTCCATGGGCAGAGGAGCCTGGCAGGCTACAGTCCATAGGGTTGCAAAGAGTCAGATACAACTGGGTGACTAAACACATATATACATACACCATGTCTATACATGGTCTGAGTTCAGTCTGTTCTCCTAAAATAAAAAAGCTGGTGATAGCAGAAAAAATATGAAGAAGAAAAGCTAATGTATTTCTTATAAAATAATTTAATTTAATGTCATTCTTTCTTATTAGGTTGAAATTCTATAAGGGGTGGGAACTATTTGTCTTTTTGTTGGTACTACATCATCCTCATATAATACCTGGTATAAAGATGGTGCTCAAGATACATTTATTGAACATACATTCATAGCTCATTGTTTAGTAAAATACTATCATGGACACTTGGGGTTTCTAAGATAAGACATGGTCTGGAAATGGAGGGCAAAAGTTAACAGAGAAGTGAATTTTCCATTTAGGAAAAGCAACAGGACTTTGCCAATTGAAAACAAGTCCAGGAAAGTAGGAGAAAGCCAGGATCTAACTGGAGTGACCAGAAGACAGTTCCTTAGGAAATAATGAATTTTCACCATCTACTGATATTACAGTTCTCAAAGCATTTTATCCCATGAAAATGTATTTCCTCCTTTCACCTAACATATAAACACAGACACACAGACTCACACACAGACACACACACACACTTTGGTTTTGATCTCCAGGCTTTATTCTTCCCTGTGTATAATTCTTCCTCTCTGAAGCCTACCCAAGTGGAGACTCCAAAGACCCTAACTATGGACATTAAAGAAACCTTTGTTTGCTTCCAGACAAGCGCACTTTACCAAATTTGTAATTTACTGTAATTTGCACTGTACTGAATTTGTAATTTGGAAAATGAGGATAGGAGCCTCCACTTCTCGTAGTAACACTGAGGATTGGAAAAGTAATAAGTAATATATATTATGTAACTGGCACACAGTGAGTATTCAGTAAAGGGTCTCTTCTGTCTCCTATTCCCTCACCTCTCTATTCATACTTCATCATGAGAGAAACAATTTGTAACTACTAAGTCTCAGTTCAGCAGAGGTGGGAACACACACACACACACACAGACTCAAATACCTTTCCTTTACCGAACGCAATAGCACTAAAGTCCAACATCTCCAAAGAATAGTACACGTGGTAGAACATTCTGAGTTTTAAACTACAAAGGCCCATGCTAGTAACACCCTGAAATACAACCTTTGGGTCTCCTTAGTTGGAAAAATCTTCAAGAAGCTCTTTGATATCAAAGAACATACCTATTTTCGGTAGCTTTAAACTATAATTGCTCAGGCTTCCTGGTGGGTAAAAAAAAATAAAGTCTCATACAGAGAAAGAAAATATCTCAATAAAGTCTTCTGGAGGAAAAAAGTCTCTCACCGGTTTGCAAAAATTCTTGACAGAGCTTTTTTCATAGCATGGAGTGGAGAAGCTGCCAGGAAGAAGAATCAGATTGTAATGGGAAGAACAAGTAAAGAATTACAGTGCTCCAAATCCTGATCACTTTTTACAAATTGAACATCTTTCCTTCCCCATCCCAAATTATGGAAATTTGGTTTATTGAACCTTCTAACGGGGAATGAAATGTATGCAACAAATAGAATCTTCCCAGGATATTTCCCTTTCTTCAAATAATAGATATATGCATTAATTTCACGTAAGTTATATGCCTAAATACACCAGCTAACAACATGCTATACACATCCATCACTCTGTTTCCCTTACGTGGGTTGAACTTGACCTTCAAAGCCCTTGAAATGCAAAAAAATTTACTCTTTTCTGACATTTATGAGTGTCTTTTCTGCTTGACTGCCTTTTACCGCTTGGAAATAATAGTGAAGGCATTGTAGACAAAACCTGCTATAAACACTAACAAATAACAGGAAAGGCAGACAGTTTTATTCCAGGCAGGTTAAAGCTAATCTAATCAAATCTAATTCTCTTTCTGTAAGCCTACCACTATGTTCAATTTATTTTTTGATTAGAAGTGCAATAGGATAGCCCTCTGCTGGACCACAGTTAAACAATACTGAGTTTACATTTTCCTTACAAACAATTCTGATGAAACAACAGATTTTAAAGGTGCTTTTTTAAAAAAACATTGTCTAATACTAAAGCTAAGTTCCAAGAAGATTTTAAGGGGAACTTTTTCTTACCTTTTTTTGACTTTGAAAATTTATGGATGGTTCTATTGTAACCCATAATAAAATACACCTAAGAGAAAAGTGTTCTTTGGTCCTGGATTTCAGAGATTTCAGAAAAAAGAGCTCTTTGGAAATACTGACTAATGGTAGTAAAGACATTATGTGTATTTAAATACTGAATAATGGGAACAATGAGACCTGAAGAATAGTTGGGAATTCAGTCAGCAAGGTACAAAGAGCTATTTTCTTTCCATTGAACAAATGCACAGTCTCTCATCAAAGAGAGAGCTCCCTTAGTGAGCATGAAGCAAGGCTACCTTCACCCCAAATGACTGTGCATAAATGACCAGTTTGCCTTTACGTGAAAAGTTTTCACTGACCAGTAAATCATCCTGTTTCTCCTAGTCTTTAGTTGTGGGTTGAGCTATGCACACACAACTACACACACACACACACACACACACACACACACACTTCTACCTATAATGTACCAGTTGTTAGAAGTGGAAGGAATTTTACTGATGGTCTTAGAAAAAGAAAGGGGGAAAGACTACCATCTTATCTCCAAATTAACGTTAGTATAAGACTTTCACTAATAGACTAGGAAATTTCAAGAAGACATTTAAACATTAAATGTCTATCTAGTGTTAAACTTGAGAATGATATGAAGAACAACAGTTGTGAAAGATAGTGGTTTCTTACAAAACTAAACATACTATTACCATATGATCCAGCAATCATGCTCCAAAGGAGATAAGAACCATATCCACATAAAACCTGCACATGGATGTTTATGGCAGGTTTATTCATACTTGCCAAATCTTGAAAGCAACCAAGATGTCCTTCAGTATGTGAATAGATAACAAACTGAGGTACATTCAGACAATGGAATGCATGTATGTATGTATACTTGGTCACTTCAATTGTGTCTGACTCGGGAACTCAGTGGACTGTAACCCACTAGGCTACTCTGTCCATAGGATGCTCCAGGCAAGAAGAATATTGGCGTCTGTTGCCATGCCTTCTTCCAGGGGATCTTTCCAACCCAGGGACTGAACCCACATCTCGTGTATTGCAGGCAGATTCTTCATCACTGAGCTACCAGGAAGCCAGACAAAGGAATATTCAGCACTAAAAAGATGCATTCCAAACCATGAAACTCTAAATGCATATTACTAAATAAAAGAAGCTAACTTGAAAAGGCTACTTACTATGATTCCAACTATATGACACTTTGAAAAGGCAAAACTATAACGATAGTTTAAAAAAAAAAAAGTTCAGTGTTTGCCAGGAGTTAGGGGACAGGGAGAAAAGAAGAGGTGAAGAATAGAGGATATTTAGGGAAGTAAACTACTCTGTATGTTACTGCAATGATGGATATATGTCATTATAAATTTTTCCAAACCCATAGAATGTATAATACCAGTAATGAAGCCTAAACTATGGACTGTATTGATAATGATGAGTCAATAATAATAGGTTCATCAGTTGTAATCATTCTGGTGAGGGATGTAGATAGTGGGGGAGGTTATTCATGAATGGGGACAGAGAGTATATGGAAAATTTTTGTATGTTCAGCTTGATTTTGTTGTGAACTTAAAACTGCTCTTAAAAAGTCTATTTAAAAAAGTGTAGCCATAATAAAAAGGAAACGGCACCTGCCTTGGGTGCCACTTGGCCCTGGCTCTAGTCTGGGTGCTTCTACTAACCAGCTATGTAACTTTAGACTTGTTGGGATTCCGTATCCTGATACACAAAATTGGAGAAGAAAATCAATATGTTTTATATTTTCAAAAGTCATTTCTAGCACAGTATGGAAATTTAGTAGGCCTAATGATCAAATGAGAAAGGTAAATGATGAATTAGTGCCACCCTAAAGGGGAAAAAGACCCTAATGGCATATACCAAGGTATGAATGCCCACAGTTATCTGTTACCAACTATATTGATCAAATCTTCAAAAATTTAATACAACAGCAACAATGCTGTTGACAAAATAAGCATTTAAAAATTCTCAATAAGGTAGAAAGATGGGGAAAAACCAATATGATTAAATTGTACAATGATAAATGGGATAGATAACAAATGGGGGGGGGGGGAGGAAGCATTGTTCCAATAAAAGATGGCGGGGAAATGTTTCCTTGATATTACTAGAAGGAAAAAAAAAGGCCTAAGGTTTTAGTTGACCAAAAAGTTCAAAATGATTGACACAGCTGCTCAAGAAAATAATTAATTGAGGGAAATAAGGATTAATCTACAGCAGGGAAAACTTGATGAGTGATTAAACATCAAAACACTCTCACTCAAAAAGAAGTTAGCACATTCTTTTCTGAATAGAGTATAGACCTAGGGGGAGCTTCCCTGGTGGCTCAGTGGTGAAGAATCCACCTGCAATGCAGGAGACATAGAAAATGCAGGTTCAATCCCTGGGTTGGGAAGATCCCCTGGAGAAGGGCATGGCAACCCACTCTAGTATTCTTGCTTGGAGAAATCCATGGACAGAGGACCCTGGTGGGCTATAGTCCATAGGGCTACAAGTTGTGGGACATGACTGAAGCGACTGAGCACTCTGAGAACTAGGTCTACCAAGTGGAATTTCAGGGAGGTAGATTTTGACTTCATACAAATAATAACTTTTGTTTCATATATTAGAAACTGTTTCTAGGGTATTTACTATTTCCCAGGCACAATCAAGATATGGAGCTACAGAGATAGACTCATGCTCAAGTCCGGACAGGATTCCTTTCAAAGTATTGAGATGAAGTGAAAACTCCAAAGGAAGAAGCCTTCGTGCAAAGGGTTACTGGTGAGTTGATCTTTTGTTTGTTTGTTTCCTAACTTTTTATTTTGTATTGCGGTATAGCCAATCAACAGTGTTGTGATAGTTTCAAGTGAACAGCAAAGGGACTCAACTATCCATGTACATGTATCCATTCTCGCCCAAATTCCCCTCCCATCCAGGCTGCCTCATAATATTGCACAGAGTTCCATGTGCTATAGGGGATTACTTGGTGGCTCAGATGGCAAAGAGTCCACCTGTAATATGGGAGACCCAGGTTCAATCCTTAGGTTGGGAAGACCCCCTGGAGAAGGAAATGGCAATCTACTCCAGTATTCTTGCCTGGAGAATCTCATGGAGAGAGGAATCTGGCAGGCTACAGTCCATGAGGTCGCAGAGTCAGACACAACTGAGTGACTTCATTTTCTTTATTTCTTTTCTTTCAATGTGCTATATAGTCAATCAGTCAGTTCAGTCACTCAGTCATGTCTGACTCTTTGCAACCCCATGAATCACAGCATGCCAGGCCTCCCTGCCCATCACCAACTCCCGGAGTTCACCCAAACTCATGTCCATCGAGTCGGTGATGCCATCCAACCATCTCATCCTCTGTCGTCCCCTTCTCCCCCCGCCCTCAATCTTTTCCAGCATCAGGGTCTTTTCAAATCAGTCAGCTCTTCGCATCAGGTGGCCAAAGTATTGGAGTTTCAGCTTCAACATCAGTCCTTCCAATGAACACCCAGGACTGGTCTACTTTAGGATGGACTGTTTGGATCTCTTTGCAGTCCAAGGGACTCTCAAGAGTCTTCTCCAACACCACAGTTTAAAAGCATCAATTCTTCGGCACTCAGCTTTCTTTATAGTCCAACTCTCACATCCATACATGACTCCTGGAAAAACCATAGCCTTGACTAGATGGACCTTTGTTGACAAAGTAATGTCTCTGCTTTTTAATATGCTGCCTAGGTTGGTCATAACTTTCCTTCCAAGGAGTAAGCGTCTTTTAATTTCATGGCTGAAGTCACCATCTGCAGTGATTTTGGAGCCTAAAAAAATAAAGTCTGACACTGTTTCCACTGTTTCCCCATCTATTTGCCAAGAAGTGATGGGACCAGATGCCATGATCTTCATTTTCTGAATGTTGAACGTTAAGCCAACTTTTTCACTCTCCTCTTTCACTTTCATCAAGAGGCTTTTTAGTTCTTCTTCACTTTCTGCCATAAGGGTGGTGTCATCTGCATATCTGAGTTTATTGATATTTCTCCCGGCAATCTTGATTCCAGCTTGTGCTTCCTCCAGTCCAGTGTTTCTCATGATGTACTCTGTATATAAGTTAAATAAGCAGGGTGACTATATACAGCCTTGACGTCCTCCTTTTCCTATTTGGGACCAGTCTGTTGTTTCATGTCCAGTTCTAACTGTTGCTTCCTGACCAGCACACAGATTTCTAAAGAGGCAGGTCAGGTGGACTGGTATTCCCATCTCTTTCAGAATTTTCCACAGTTTATTGTGATCCACATAGTCAAAGGCTTTGGCATAGTCAATAAAGCAGAAATAGATGTTTTTTTGGAACTCTCTTGCTTTTTCGATGATCCAGCGAATGTTGGCAATTTGATCTCTGGTTCCTCTTCCTTTTCTAAAACCCCATTGAACATCTGGAAGTTCATGGTTCACATATTGCTGAAGCCTCACTTGGAGAATTTTGAGCATTACTTTATAGCGTGTGAGATGAGTGCAATTGTGTGGTAGTTTGAGCATTCTTTGGCATTGCCTTTCTTTGGGATTGGAATGAAAACTGACCTTTTCCAGTCCTGTGGCCACTGCTGATTTTCCCAAATTTGCTGACATATTGAGTGCAGCACTTTCACAGCATCATCTTTTAGGACTTGAAATAGCTTAGCTGGAATTCCATCACTAGCTTTGTTCATAATGATGCTTCCTAAGGCCCACTTGACTTCACATTCCAAGATGTCTGGCTCTAGGTGAGTGATCACACTATTGTGAGCATCTGGGTCGTGAAGATAAGGCCCTTATTGGTTGTGCATTTTTTTAAAAATTTTATTTTATTTTTAAACTTTACAATATTGTATTAGTTTTGCCTAATAACGAAATGAATCCGCCACAGGTATATATAGTTGTGTGTACGGAAATCTTGTATTGAGTGATTTGTTAAGTTAAACTGCCTTTTCAAGTGTCCATCAATGGATGTACAGACAAAAATGCAATATGTGTGTGTGTGTGTTATTCGGCTATGAGAAAGAAAGAACTTCAAGTTCAAATCCTGCTATTTGCAACAACACTGATGAACCTAGAGGATATTATGTTAGTGAAATAAGCCAGACAAAGAAAGATAATTACTCTGTGATCTCATGTAAATGTAGTATAAAAAAAAAAAAATTGAACTCAGAAACAGAAAGTAGAATGGTAGTTACCAGATGAGGAAGGGGCAGAATGAGGAGATACTGGTCGAAGAGTACAAATCTTCAGTTATAAGATTAAAAAGTTCTGGAAATCTAATCTACAGCATGATTACTATAGTAAATAATACTGTAATATATACCTGAAATTTGCTTTGAGAATAGATCTTAATCATTATCACACACACACACACACACAAACAGTAACTGTGTGAGGTCATTGATGTGTTATTTAACTTGATTACACTAATCATTTCACAATGTATATGTATATGAAATCATTACTCTGTATACTTTAAATATATACAATTTTATTTGTCAATTATACCTCAGTAAAACTGAGTGGAAAAATGAAACTTCTTTTCAGTTTTAATTCCATATTACTGGTCCGTGATGTGGCAGGGAATTTCCTTTAAAACTTACATTTAGTAAGCTGATTTTACTTTATCCAATTAATATTCCAAATGTCAGAACTTCAGTCATAGCAAGTACTTAAATGAAAAGAGGAGGACTCATGGTAACCAGTTGATTGATTCTTTCAACAAACATTTCATAAAGTCTCCTTACACCTGCTCTGTGGGAATCTGCCCTTATGATGTTGAAAACTCACTGGTTTTTCATGAGCATTCCTCAGCACCCAGGTATATCATTGCATAGTCTCCGACTAGACTGAAGTCACCTTTTCCAACAAAATAAATTGGGATCAAGAATGTTTTAACTTCCCATGACATGGGGTGCCAACTGTCCACTTCCAGTGTTGCTGTCAGAATATCAGAATTTTAACTTCCCAAGAAGTTTCACTCCTTATTACTGGTTCAGTCGATATTTTATGACAGGCTACAATGAATATAAATCCCCACAATTGTCTTGGAGAGCTCTCAAAATAGGACTGTAAGATTTCCTTGGTGAGACTGCTAAGTCTTCTGACTATAAATCTCCCCCCAATAACACTGCTTATATAATTTAAGGTTGCAAGCCCAGAGAGATTAATGAGATGAGTTGTCCACTAGTGAAGGGAAGAACACAAGATCTAGCCTATCTTACTTCATCTTCTGGTTTAATCATTATAAGTGTTATGTAATGTGACATTCACACATTATTGAAGATATTCAAGGAACAAACTGCTATCACTAATCAGCAGATCATTTTTTATTTTCATTTCTTGCAGACTCTAAAATTAATGATGCCCTCCCTTTTCTATTAAATATTTTTTTCAAGAAAAGCTATATTAAATAAGAAATTGAACATGGGAACAATAAGTATTCCTTTTTTTCTTCTGCAACTTCGGTGCTTTTCCCCAAGCTAATGAACCCCAGTGGTGTTAGAAAAAAGGCTTAAGGAGCAGCAACTTATTTTGTCTCGGTTCGTTAAACCTCTGACAAGCAATGTGCTCCTTCAGGATCCAAAATGTTCTTTTCCACTTGATTCTTTCATGTCTGCTGTTCCTCTTTAACTTAGTGGATGCAACACACTCGGATGCTATTTCTAATCTGCTAGTTGGGTCCAGGAGAGTGTCCGGATGGACTGGGCCAGCAAGGCCACAATGAACTCTCGGGGCTCCATGCTCTCTGCCGGAATCTGCTCCACTTGGAATCCTCTCTGCCAGGGCTGCAGGCCTGCCCAGGGCTGGGGCAGCTGATGGAAGGGGACACCCTGGCCTGGGGCACCACAGGCTAGAGAAGAGAGGGCTGATATCAACCATCCTGACCTGCACCCTCTCCAACCACGTCCTGGGGGACTCTAATTAAGCAAGAAACTCAACAATATTATAAAATATTGAAGAAGGCTCATCAAAAAGAAGCTCTGAAATTTCAGAATTCTTTGAAATTTAAACTTTTTGAGTAGGCTCTAGGAACCCTTTTTTTTTTTAAAGTAAAACAGTCAATTAGAATCCATCTCCTCCTTTCCAGTTCAAAATAAGCCAGTCTCCACAGGTTATTATCCTTCACCCTCTTTGGTATCCTCTTCCTTAATAATTTACGAATTATTTCATTCTGACATTTCTCGGTTGGAGCTCTCAAATTCAGCCATGGATGGATAACTCCGTGCCTGCTTTGGCACCACAGCTTGGTGAGTAGGTCAGGTTCGACAGTCTGCACAATCTCCTCCACCCCCTTTTTATTCACACAGAGCTGTCCATCTCCTGAAAGCTGCCTTCCTTCAGGGAACTTGCAGTAGCTGGTCTATCATTGAGTGAGAAAATGAAGCAGCAATGTTTGGGGATACCCCTAAAATGTCACTACTATGAAGAAATAATATCTCCAAGGGCCCAGTCTTGGGAGAATGTCCGATGGCTTTGGAAATGGAGGGGAAGAATAGCCACCAAACTTGAATTTGGGACAAAAAGTCATGGATTCCCATCCTGTGTCACCCCTTGGGACTTGGTTTCCTCTGCTATAAGACAACATCTGCTTCAAAGACCAGCTATAGAAATACATCAGTCAAAGAGGCCATAGTCTTAGCTGCAGTTAAAGGAAAAATCAGAAATAACATAAATATCTCCCAGAAGGAGAAGTGGGCAAGTAAATAATGAAATATTCATTCCCCGGGCAAGCAGCAGTTTAAAAGAATGAGACAAATCAGTGTGTTTTATAATGGAATCATCTCCAAGACATATTATGAGTTAAAAAGAAAAAAAAGTGCTAGTAGTAGAAATTATGTACGGTGTGCTATCATTAATGTAAAAAGAATTAATGTACAAAGTTAACATTGTACATTTTTTATATTTACTCTGCATGCAAACGAATAGAACTGTATTGGGTATAATACACTATTAATGATGACCAACCCTGTGGAGGGAGCAGGAAACTGAGACCGGAAGTGCTGCTCCAAGGGAATATTTACACTTATCTATATAACATGTTAATTTTCCTATTAGAAATTGTGTTTCTTTATTGAGTGTGTAATTAATTAAAAGATATTTTTAAAGGAAAAGAGTGCTTGTGAGATACGTGTATGAAACTACTCTGGAAAACACAAAAAAATAAAATGCTTGGTAGACATGAACTTTTTCTGTTTAATCTGCCCAGGCCAAACGCCACATGTCCTGGCCACTTTCCTTTTGGACAAGATGGGCAAAGCAACTCACTTTCTCCTCAGTTCAGTGCTTCCACCACCTCTGACTCCAAGGAAGGACCCAACTGAAGGAGGGTTACTCCCCTTGGTTATTTCACTTTGCAAATGACCAAAAAGTGAATAGGTAGACCCCAGACTGGGCTTCCAACAGGCCTTCCTTAGATGCCTATAAATTGAAGATTCTGTTGATTATTAGGCCTCAAACTACATTTTTGATTTTTTTTTTTTCTGTCAATGCTTCATTGGGTCTAATTTAATGGAGTTGATTTAAATCAGTTTCCTAACTATTTTTCTTTTGTGCACACACATATCCCAGGCCCTGCCAAAGGGCACTTTTTTCCCCCTAATCACACCATTCATGAATTTTTGCCCTTGTGGGAGTGCTTTCATGCCTGTTGAGGATGCATGACTTCAGCTATTTATTCTTTACTAGGTACCTGCTGCTGCTGCTAAGTCACTTCAGTCGTGTCCGACTCTGTGCAACCCCATAGACGGCAGCCCACTAGGCTCCTCTGTCCCTGGGATTCTCCAGGCAAGAATACTGGAGTGGGTTGCCATTTCCTTCTCCAATGCATGAAAGTGAAAAGTGAAAGTGAAGTCGCTCAGTCGTGCCCGACTCTTAGAGACGCCATGGACTGCAGCCTACCAGGCTCCTCCGTCCATGGGATTTTCCAGGCAAGAGTACTGGAGTGGGTTGCCATTGCCTTCTCCGTTACTAGGTACCAGGTACTGCTTAAAGCATTTCACCTGATTGGACATACTTAATCATCCACATGAGCTGAGAAGTCTGAGGTACAGATAAGTTAAGTGCTTATCATAGGTTCCACAGTCCTTTGTCAGACCTGGGGTCTGAACTCAGTCCAACCAAGGAAGACAGTCTGATTTGCTTCTGTGTTCTTGCTGCTTCTCAGAAAAAATGTGCCCCCACATGCCTCACAGACAGAGATCAGTGGAGTTTATTCCAAATAAAACTGTCACTTTTCTGTCATATTTACAGCACACAGAGGTTGAGATTAAAGGTAACGCATCAGAGTATAAGTAACATAAGTTCCTGTAGGCACAGATTTCAAGAACACAAGTGGAAAGACAAAACAAATATGTTTTTACCCGAGTTCATGGCACCTAAAAATAAAGCTTCTTGAACAAGAAAAGAACACACACTAGCAGGAGACATCACTCTGGAGGGTGAAGACTGGCTCCACTTGCCATACACAAAAATCAGATTTTTGAGCTTCACGCCTTCATACACCAGTGAGCAAAGTATACGTTTTCCTCCTCCCTGTGGGAGAGCCTGGGTCACTAGGTATCTTTCCAACCTCATCTCCTAGGACTCCTAAAACAATTCTCCCTCCCTGGCTCTGGCCATGCCTGTTTCTCACATTTCCAGAGGCTCTGCACAAGCAATGCCATTCTCTCCAGTCATCCAAGTCCAACCTGCTTTTGAGGGTCTACCTCAAATCCAGTCTCCTTCCCATCTAAAACAAGCCCACATCCTGTTGCCTCCTTGGAGATTCCTGCCCACCCAGCAAGATCTGATTTGTCGCTTGTTTGAGCTTCCTGGCATATAATGAGTACACTGCTCATCTGAAGCTCTTTGCTGTAAGGGTTGACTTGGTTCTGCATGCCATTCTCTCTGAGACCATCGTTAACTGGCAGAAAGGCCTGGCTAGCACTGACACTTCTAGGTACTTGCCACAGAGCCCAGCAAATAGTGACTGATGGGTTGGCATGTTTGGGGAACTGGGGTCTGATATGGTTTGTTGCTTACAATGTGCGTACCAAAACACCTATTTAGAGGAGTATGGAAAGACATTGTTTTGGTCACTCCGAAAGCAGACACTGGACCACAGGACTTCAGAAAACATTTACACTGGATGGGAATTCCCTGATGATCCAGTGATCAGGGCTCTGCACTTCTACTGCAGGGGACATAGGTTCAATCCCTAGTCAGGCAACTAAGAGTCTTCATGACACGCAGAGTAGTCAAAAACAAACAAATAAACAAAAATCATTAACACTGGATATAAGGTTGAGGAGGATAAAATAATCACCACTTCACTTTCAGCTTCCACAGTGATTTTATCTCCTTTAACCCAAAACTTTTAGACAATAGTCACAGAGTTGGCCCACAAACTAAAAAGGTAGCAGATAAAAATCCTAGTGAGCAGAAGGGCTTGCCCTCTCAGTCAAATAATGCTACCTCTGAGAAAGGCAGTAGAGTGTAACCAATAAGAGCACTAGTTCCCAAGGCAGTCTGATTGTTACTCCCAGCTCTTCTGCCCACAAGCTGTGCAGCCTTAGAAAACTTGTGGAACAACTCTGTGCCTCAGCTTCTTCACCTGAAAATGGAGCTAATAAAGTGTTCTCACCTCAAAGACTGTGGTAACAGATATGCTACACTTAGAAGAGTGTTGTTAGCTGCACTACTGTTTGCACAAGTGCAAACACTACTGTTTACACAAGTGCAAACACTATTGTTTGCACTTTTATATAATAAAAAGTGCATATAATCAGGAAAGGCAATGGCACCCCACTCCAGTAGTCTTGCCTGGAAAATCCCATGGATGGAGGAGCCTGGTAGGCTGCAGTCCATGAAGTCGCTAGGAGTCGGACACGACTGAGCGACTTCACTTTCACTTTTCACTTTCATGCATTGGAGAAGGAAATGGCAACCCACTCCAATGTTCTTGCCTGGAGAATCCCAGGGACTGGGGAGCCTGGTGGACTGCCATCTCTAGGGTCGCACAGAGTCGGACACGACTGAAATGACTTAGCATAGCATAATCAGGAAAGAAGAAACTAGCAGATGCTCTTTATGTCTGTATAATATGGAAGAAGAGCAAACTCACCTAAGGGACTAACTCTTAACAATGCTTAAACTTTTGGGGCATCATTGTGTACATTTCTTGCAGGAGAGTATAAAGCAAGCTGGCTTTTATAGCACCTACAATCTGGGCTAGAGATGACAGAGTCACTCTTTAATTAACCCGCTGCTACCAGATGATCCTAGATAAACTATTCATCTTCTAAACAGATGAGCTTTTCACACCTACCAAAATGAATCCAAAATAAAAGCTATTGGCTTGAGAAGGGGGAGGGAGGCTTCAGTGTGATCCTATAATTCCATTTCTGATGGGATGTATGCCCCATCCCACACTCCACTGGTGTCAGCAAATGGCAGAAAAACCTTCAATGGATAGAAGGCAAACTTATAACTTCAACTGTCCTTATTCTCTTAACTAAGCAAATTATCTTCATAATAATGCTGGACAGTGGCTATGAATGAATTTACAAATAGACACATACTGTGATCATTTGTGCAAAATAAGCAATTACTTCACTTCAAAACACTTTTCACAACCAAGCACATGTGAGCAGTTTTGCCTCAAGACTGGCACTGTATCACTGCCTATCACTTCCTCTCTGGCCCTGTAAGGTATAAAGGCCAAGCTTGTCCTGGTTTAATAACTTCTCTCTTTTTATTTTCTTTATTGATTTCTTCCTAGAACCATCTTCTGGCAAGATTAGAAGACCAGCATTCAGAGAAGACTGAAGTATATACACTTTTTAGTGTAAATTATTTCATTTCACTGGAGTTTCTTATAGTACACTTCAAATGGTGTATATCTCACTTGATTTTTTATAAACCTCCAACCCTATTTTCCAGAGACAATATAAGTGAAAAGGAACTGTGTGACTTTCAATTAGTGACAAGGTCTTCATGTTCCAATCGTCCCACTCTCCTGGTACAGTCATAATCAAGGCAGCCGTCCTAGGGTTCAGGCTGCAGAAAGACAGCCCCCAGACCAACCCGAAGTTTGCAGTTCCCATCTGTTTTGGTGGAAGCACAGCCATGAGCTTGGTCGCTTTGTAGCGTCAACCATGGCACTTTTTGGAGGAAGGACCAGGCCACTGAATCTCATTCCACCCACAAAGGGGAGTACAGCCCAAGGTCAAAGTCAAGGACTGGCATAAATCTTCCTCTCAGGACTGCTATGTACCCAGGAGCACAGGAGCAAAGAAGGTCTGGCCCTCCCTTTTCTCTCACTTGATCCTCTGTGACTAGAGACAAGGGAGTGGTCAGAGAGGCCTGTGACTCTTCAGACACATTTGCTCCCAGGATGTTGAAAACATCCCACTAAGGTGATGGCTGCCCCTTTTCAGCAGAATGCTTCCTGTGATACCTTTGTCTGTGTCTGTTTGTCTAGTTCAATATGTCTGTCCTGGGTCTCCATCTATTTCACTCTCCCTGCCTCTCTGTATCTGTCAGATTATTTCTGAGTATGTCTGTGTGTGCATGAGTGCATGTGTACATGTATCCGCCTGGCTCTCCCTCCAAGTGTGTGTCCTTCTTTATCTCCTTCTATCTGTCTCCCTCTTTTTCAGTCTGTGTGTCCTTCTTGTCTCTTTCTCTCTCTGTCCTGTCTCTGTCTCCCTCTTCGACAGTGTGTCTATGCAAGTCCATCTATGACTATCTTGATTGTCCAGTCAACCAGGGCCGCATTATGACTTTCATGGCCCAGAACTTTTGCCTTCATGGGCTCTTCATGTATGGAAAAAAAAAAATTACAACACATTTTATGATTGCATTGGCACAGAGGCAAATATAATCCAGGATGAACTCATAACTGTACACTCATTATTATTATATTTAGCTTTTCTCCTGATTAAGAAAATTTAATATTTTATAGATTCCGTAAAATTATTGTGAGGCTGCAGTCAGACTCTTTATTTATACACACACCTCTGCACACATATACCACACCCTTCGAATAGGTGGTTGAGGGGGGACCTGCATTTCCAGCCTAGAAAATTCTAAGCAAGACCATCTAGTTTACTTCTGCTCTAAGCTTTGAGGCTAAAGTTATTTTGTTCCTGTACATTCTTTTACTCCTCACAGATAGGGTGGTAACACTTGCCTTGTCCTTATCCCGGAAGGTTAAGATTGAAGCTTCTGTTGAGAGTTTCAGGATAGAAACAAAGTGGGTTCCTGCACGCTTAGTTCTAGGTTAGATGCAAGGAGTTCTCCATGCAGCCAGGTCCACCCCACTAGACATCTGCCTTGGGGATGCAGCTGAAGCTCCAGCAGGATCAGATGCTCCTTTCCTCACCTCATTTCCTGCTTCTCCTGCTGGGAGACCTGGCTGGATGAAGGCAGAAGGGTGTGCAAGCCATGCATCCTCCTATCCACAACCAAGTACTGGTGCCCCATGGTAACACAACTCACACCACCTCCATCTAAGGATGCCTCGGCACCTCACACATAATAAAGCTTGATTGGTCTTCTCAGAGAACTAGCAGGGCAGTGACATATGGTGTGCATAAGAGCAGGCAAATTTGATCACCTTGGCTCATGAAGACAGAATAATCATTTGCCTCCAAACCTAACCATCATCTACACGCTATCCCCAGAGATAGTTTTCAGGTGTATTATTTGGTTCTTTAACTCATTTCTATAATAGTCCTAATTAAAAAGTCCTCCCCAAATCCCTAAGCTTTTTGCTATTTTCTTGGGAAATAGAATAAAATGAAATTGATTTTCTTCTTTATCAGTAAAGCTTATAAATTGAAGGCACAAATCCCAGGAAGCCAGCACATTAAATTTATCTTAAGCTACTAATTGGACCAAAAAGATGTCCTCTTTTGCTTGTTAAAGTTTTGAAAAAACAACTAAATCTCACCTGTTTCAATTGTACTTTCCTATCTATTTCCATTGGCCCCAGTAAAATAAAAATAGGTCCAATGTGGTCTTTTAAAAAAAAGTTTCTTGCTTTTCAAAGGATCACTTGGCCCCGAACCTTTTTTACCTGTTTTGTTTACAATAATGCCCTCTTCCTATTCGCTTGTATTTGCTAATGGGTTTCTCTCTCTGATCCTTCAGTGTTACCTACACACATTTACCTTCTAATTTCCTTCTGGTCTCAGAGACCTGTCAACAATTCACCTTATCAAAGATGGGAGGAAAAATTAAAATTATAAATCTAATAATGGTAATACCTTAAGGCATAAATTTCTGTCCTTTCAATACCCTATGCATATCTAACTCAGTTCTCTGACATTTCCATTGGTTTAAACCAATCACAAAATTCTCATCTTCCAACAAGCAAGGGCACAAAAAGGATGAATGACAAAGAGATCACATTCCTAATAACATATTCATAAAGGTTCCCTTTTGCATGGTCACATGAAGTCTGTAAGTTAGGCTCAACACGTGATTTTCTAAGAAATTCAAACCTCATCATCTGAAGAAAGAATGACACCTTTTTATTTATTAGCTAACTGTGATCACACTCGGGTTCACCTTGGAAGAAACATACAAAAGAAATGCAGTGAAAACACAAAAGTGAATGCCTGTATTATATTTCCTGACTCCTCCCCATCTCAGCAGGCGTCAAAGAAACATAGAAATCATAGAGAAAACGGACCTTGTTGCAAAGGAAAATAATCTATTTAAAGTCATGACAAGATGTGTAGGGTTAACATTTCAAACCCAAACTTAAGAAGATCAAAAAGGGCAAGCCATGGAGAAGTAGGCTTCCCTGATGGCTCAGTGGTAAAAAAATCTGCCTGCCAATCCAGGAGACATGGTTAATCCCTGATGGAGGATAATCCCACATGCCTCAGACCAACTAAGTCCACGGGCCACAACTATTGAAACTATGCTCTAAAGCCTAGGGGTTGTAACTACTGAAGCCTGAGAGACCAAGATGTGCTCCGCAACAAGAGAAGTCACTGCAATGAGAAGCTCGTTCACGGCAACTAGATATAGTCCCCACTCACAGCAACTAGAAGAAAGCCCGCACAACAGTGAAGACCCAGCACAGCCAAAAATAAATAGATAAATAAAATTATTTAAAAAAAAAGACTTGGAGAAGGCTAGTTGTACCAGCCATGCCAGATTTTCTTTACATTGTTGATTTCAGGAGACACATAGGTCCTGACCCCTTGGGCCCTCTCCTAAGCTGATGGGACAAAGGAAAGTGAATGGACTTCCTGTTCTGCTCACACATATCAATCCTTCAGGGAGCTCTACCCAGACTGCCTGAACATGTCTGAATTTGTTTAAATATAAAGGCTCTATTATAATATATAAAAATGAACATTATTATTAATGTGTTTGGTTAAGTAGTACATCAAAACTCAACCTGTTCCAAGTGGGAATTTGCTGTGTGACACAGGGAGCTCAACCCAGTTCTCTGTGACAACCTGGGGTAGGGGCTGGAGAGGGAGACGGGAAGGGGTTTGGAGGGACAGGACATACATAAACTGTGGCTGATTCATGTTGATATATGGCAGAAACCAACACAATACTGTAAGGCAATTACCCTCCAATAAAAAAATATTTTTTTAATTAATTTATTTTAATTGGAGGGTAATTACTTTACAATACTGTAGTGGTTTTTGCCATACATTGACATGAATCAGCCGGGTGTACATGTGTTCCCCATCATGAACCCCACTCCCACCTCCCTCCCTATCCCATCCCTCAGGGTCATCCCAATGTGAAGGGACTTCCCTGGTGGTCCAGTGGCTAAGACTCCACGCTCCCAATAGAAGGGGCTCGGGTTCAATCCCTGGTCAGAAAACTAGATCCCACATGCCACAGCTAAGAGTTCCTAAGAGTTTGCATGCCACAAATAAAGATTCCACATGCTGCAACTTAGACCTGGTGAAGTCAGATAGATAAATAAATAAAAATAAACATTAAAAAAAAATGTGAGTTAGAAAAAGAAAATAGACTTTCTTCTTTGCAAGGAAAAAACAAATTTTCAGTCCTGTGTAACATAAGCAAATACTAACATCACAGACAACAAAGTTACTACCTAGCTCAGAGTCCTGGAGCATTCTGAGGTACTGTGGAAGCTCAGGCGTCACTACAGGGCAGAGGAAAATCCATGGAAGCAAGTCCCTTTCTATGATTTCAACACAGTGGTTCTTCCATAATTGCAAGAATGATTCCAGTACTTAAAAAAAAAAAAATTAGCTTGAAAATACAGATAATACCTCTGACTTAAAATTTAAAAAAAAATAAAATAAAACTTTTCCCTGAAAAATAGGAATTTGTGCCATTTAAAACAATTTTTTTCTCCAAACTTTTCTTGCAACACTGTTGATAAAGCTAAAAACTGGAAATGACCTAAATATCCAAAAATCAAGTTTTAGCATATGGTTAGTATAGAGTTTTAGGCAATATTAATAATCATAGTGTAGTTTTAAACATTTTGACATGGCAAGATGTTCATAATAAACTTGAAAGTTCAAACAGATTTAAAAAAAAGATTAAATATGGTATAATCTCATTTTATATTGTCTATGTATATATCATTATGAAATTATATACTTACGTTATATAAAATATAAATACAATATGAATATGTATTTGTGTCCATTAACCTCTTACTGTCTCCCTCTAACCCTGAAATCCATACAAGACAGGACAAAAAGAAGGAAAGGAACATATAAAGACGGAACTCCTTCAGCAAGCAGAAAGAGAGAAAAAAATGAGAAATACACGTAATGTGATTCTTATCTTCTCACACAAGGTGGTTATATATTGTTTCTAATCACTTCAGATGATTTGAGCACATGAATCTTGGAATCAAAAAGGTTTCGAGGCATTCTACCTTTTCCATTTCCACTTCCCATGCATCCTACCCTCTACATTAACCTTTTCCTTCCTTTTCCATTACTGCTGAAGATATTTCTGCTTCTCTCGTGTCATCAATTCAGCGAACACAAGTAGAAATGCTGTCAAGGCACCTGGCACCTGCTGTGTGCTCAGTGTACAGTCTCTTCCTCCCTCTTCTGACTGTCAATTGTGCCTAAAAACATGTTAATGATCTTCAAGAATAATGAATGTAGGCCATTTTCTTTGAAAGCTCCTAAATCGGCAGTTAACTGTGTGGCAGAGTGAGGTTTGGGGCCTTCCCAAGGACCAAACATTTGAAAATGAGAACAAGATGCTGAATAAACCCAAACCACAGCCAGTTTGTAGTCATTATCCTCTGGACCTGGCTCCCCAGTTCTGGTTAAACAGAAGGGTGCTGTCTGTTGGCTTGGCTTCACTCTCCAACGATTTTCCCAGCGATCTTGGCCCCACTTGAATTCCCATCTGTGTGCCTTTGAACACTGTGCGTACTCTGTGCAGATGAGGAGCGCAGGCACATGGCCGCAGCAGCTGGTGCCGGCTCTGCCCCACAGGCTGCAGGCGTCACTATCTGGCCAGCCTCACCACTGACAAGCAGCCGGGGCTGCAATCCGCTGCCTCTCTCAGACGCGAATCAAACAAAGTCCACTCACCCCTTTACTCCATGAATACAGAGAATAAACTCATAATTAAGTGTGCTTTTGTTTCATGTTGTTTTATTCCTAGGAAAATTTGCAGACTCAAGAGAAAAATCCCAACTGATTCTAGGCAATGTCTCAGGGTAATAACATCTTCAATTAAAAGGATGAAAGCTCACAATCAGGTCCCTTCACACAAGTAACAGTGGCTCTGCCAGTTACTATCCTTGTGGCTCTGGGCAAGTTATTAAACCTCTCTGTGCTTTAGGGTCCCTATCTGTAAAATGGGGCTGTTGTTGTTTAGTAGCTGAGTCATGTCAGACTCTTTTGCAACCCTATGAACTATAGCCTGCCAGGCTCCTGTGTCAATGGGATTCTCCAGTCAAGTATACTAGAGTGGGTTGCCATTTCCTCCTCCAGGAGATCTTCCTGACCCAGGGATCAAACTTGTGTCTCCTGCATTGGCAGGTGGGTCCTTTACTACTGAGCCACCTGGGAAGCCCAGAAAATGGGGTAAAAACATAATAACAGTAAAGGGTTATTATGATACTAAAGAGTCAAATCTACAAAACACATCATCTTAGGTGAGGAGAAAAAAAGGCAATTTCAGTGAGCATTTTCTTTGTATTAGATGATTTCATATATGATCTCATTCATCTCTATGAGCAAACTATAAATGTGTGCTCTTGATCTCAATTTACAAAAGAGAAAACAGAGTCTCAAATAGAATAAAGTGCCTTGATAGCATGTGACTGAGTTGGAATTTGAACAAGAAGTTGATCTGAATCCAAATCTTTGTACCACACCATGCATATAACATTAATAATGGTGATAACAGCTACCATTTACTTCATTCTCAATTCTGTGCCCATTATTTCACTTCATTCTTACAGGAATCCTTAGCAACAGTACAAAGGACCAGCCCCTGCCACTGCACATGGTGCCATCAACTCAATCTTCTGTCCCTGGTGGCATCAGTGAAGGACAGGCCGATCAAAGATCACAGTCCTCACCCTTGTTCGAAATGATTATGAATTTAGCTCCCACAATAGCACACTGGGTATTCATTTGCTAAAAAATAGTAAGTGCTGAAAGAATCATACAAAAAATGTAATTCACCTACCCAAACTGGAAAGGACTCCGTAGTTCTAAAATGCAGAGACATTTGCAAGCAGCAGTCTCCAGTATTTCTTTATTAGCAACATATTTTTAAGAACATAGTCTTCGTTTACTCACACCAAAAACTTAAACGATGAAATAAATATAGAAAGGACTTCTGGTATTGTTCCCAAATTTCTACTTTGGCATTTTGACTCAGAACATAACAAGTGGTAGAGGGGAGAAAAGAGGAGACAGAGGCAAGAAAAGGAAAGAGAAAGAGAAATGGGTGGGAGAGAAGGGATGGTAAAAATGACAGATGACAGGAGAATGGGCAGAAGTGAAGGGGTGAGGAGAGGCAAGAGAGGAAAGGAAACAGAAAAAAAAGATGATTTCTGACCATCTGTTTTCGTAAAAGCTTTTATGGTAGGAAAGCATTTAGAACTCTTCTGGCCAAATAACGTATATCCACCATGTTTCTGAAATCACATCTATGTTTGGAAACTTTCAACCTAATTCTTCCTATTTCATTTTTGGATTCTGAGGCGACACAGGTGAGGAGACCCAGGTGAGGCACCTGAGTGCCTGGTACAGGATGGCTGGTACAGGAATCACAGTTGTGCTCTTGCTCTAAAAAGCAGGGAGACTGACTGAGGCTGTGGCCCCCACAGACCCCACTTCTGCCTTGGACAGCTGGCAGACATTACCCCAGGCACCACAGCTGAAACCAGCACTTTCATATGCCGCACTCACTTGATAATGGCCACTACCTGTCTCTAACAAGCCATCAAGATCACTAGTCATCTCTTCCCCACAAAGGCTCCTCCTGTATCTCCTGTAACAACATCCCACCAAAGCTCCCGAGGCTTGCTGAAGAGAGCAGGTTGATTGATAACAACTGTGTCTTCCAGCGGACGATTTCACCCATGAGGATCACAGATGGCCAGATGACTCGAGGTAATTTTCTCACCAAAGAACATTGGGCTCAGGCATGCAGGCCATATTCAGCAGAGAATCCTTCCCAGTCAAATCCACAGAGGAGATTTTTCACAGCTGTAAGCTTTTACTTGAGTTGTTATCAGAGTCTTCCATCACTGACTGTTTAAGAAAATATTAAAAGACTGCACACAGACTTCCGCATTACTATTTCAGTTCCCCAGACTGGCTGTGCACATTGACAAGCAGTCTAAGGGAAGCATGCCAGTGATGCCTGCTATCTGCTTCCTCAGGTATGTAAAACTCTTCCCTAGGGGCCAGTTGGTCTCCTCAGCCAGCAACAGTGACAAGAGGAAAGGAACTGAGTGCTATCAAACCTCTGCTGACTTTGGGGAGGGGGTGGAATGTCACATAATTGGGCTATAGAATGAATTATTCATTCCAGTCATTGTATTCAGCGCTTAGAAAATTCTGAACATACTTTTTGCCTGAGGGAAAAGCACAATATGATGAGTAAAACCATTTTGGAGTGAAATTCACTTACTTTTAAATCCTGGCTTTGCCATAAACACATTAACTTCAAGCAAGTTACTTGGCTTCTCTAAACCTTGGATTCCTCGTCATTGAAACAGGAATAACATCTACCTTGAGAGATGAGGGTGGGCTTCCCTGGTGGCTCAGACAGTAAAGAATCCGCCTGCAATGCAGGAGATCTGGGTTTGATCCCTGAGTCCAGAAGATACCCTGGAGGAGGGCATGGCTATCCCACTCCAGTATTCTTGCCTGAAGAATTCTATGAACAGAGGAGCCTGTTGGACTACAGTCCATGAGGGTGCAAAGAGTCAGACACGCTAAGCAAACTAACACTTTCACTGAGAGGTGAGGGTGAGATCATATAGGTGTGGCAGACAAATTAAATTACTTCTAAATTGTATTGTTCTCCATTTTTAAAAATTTTTGTTCCTTTTCCTTTCTGACAGGTAAGTAAACTCTATCATTCATTGACACATGGATTTGTGCTCATCAAAAAGCAGAGGTAAGCAGATATCAAAGGCTGTTCTTGTCTTATGTAAAGTTCAGTGAGAAAAATGCCTAGCAATAATTAGAAACTGTGATGTTGAAAGATATCATTTATAATAGCAACTAAGGACACAAAGACCTAAACTGGTTAAAGCTATGAGTAGATAAAGCTACAGATAGAAAGATTCAGTGCTATAAAATTATAAAGATTCCAGTTCTCCCTCAAATCTATAATTTTAATATAATTCAATAAAAACATTGGAAACTTCCATGCCAATAATAAAACTTATGCAGAAGAACAAAAAGCCAAGAATGACCAAGGCACTCCTGAAGAAAAAGGT
Organism: Bos taurus; assembly: GCF_002263795.3. Classification (NCBI taxonomy): domain Eukaryota; kingdom Metazoa; phylum Chordata; class Mammalia; order Artiodactyla; family Bovidae; genus Bos; species Bos taurus. Next base: position 68,509,865 of record NC_037330.1, read on the forward strand.
ATAGAAGTTTGGAAGGTAGTGCCTAATCAGATTTAAAGATTACTATAATGGCATAACAGAGAAGGCAGTGGCACCCCACTCTAGTACTCTTGCCTGGAAAATCCCATGGACGGAGGAGCCTGGAAGGCTGCAGTCCATGGGGTCGCTGAGGGTCGGCCATGACTGAGCGACTTCACTTTCACTTTTCACTTTCATGCATTGGAGAAGGAAATGGCAACCCACTCCAGTGTTCTTGCCTGGAGAATCCCAGGGATGGGGGAGCTGGTGGGCTGCCGTCTATGGGGTTGCACAGAGTTGGGCACGACTGAAGTGACTTAGTAGTAGTAGTATAATGGCATAAAAGCCAATGACATTATGATAGTGACACAGACATTCAGATAATGCCACACAACAGTCCAGAAATGAATCCACACACATATCGAAACTTGGTAGATAACAATGAAGTCATTGGGGAAAATAAGTGGTGCTGAGACCATATAACAATCATATTCAAAAAATAAATGGAATAGTGCTCCTTTTTCATGCAAGATCAATTAAAGCTGCAGTATTTATGAGTGTGTGTGTGTGTGTGTGTGTGTGTGTATCATGGAGCTGGATTAGGAAGTAATTTGGGAGAAAATAATTTTAATAATAAGACACTAACCTAAAAAAAAAAAAAGACACTAACCTATAAACCATAAGGAACAGTTTGATATATTTAATCATCTTAATTTTTAAAATTTATTAACAGACATTACTTTAAAAAATACAAAAAGTGAAACTATAAATCACAAAATGAGGGCAGAAACTGCAACATAAATAACTGACACTTGATTTATAAGCAGAATATATAAGAACTTCTACAAATCAATTTAGAAGAATAAAACAACACAATAGCAAAATAGGTAAGACGTGAAAAGATATTTCAGAAAAGAGGAAATAAAACTACCAATAAGCAAATGAAAATCTTCTCAACGTAATTAATTTGTCAAAAAAGCACACTGAACCACAAAATGTAATCTTCACAGGCCAATTTGGTGACTACTCAAAATTCTGACAAAACCAAGTATGGAAAAAAATATGTGAAACAACAGGATTTCTGCTATTATATGCATATTGAAAATCATTTTCATCCTTTTTGGAAAACAATTTTGCATTATCTAGTAACATTAAAAATTGTGCCTGATCTCATTCAGCAATGTCATTCTTAACTATACATATGTATATTTTGGGAAGTCCTTCCATGCAGGCACCAGAATGTACAAGAGAGCTGCATGGAAGCATTATTCATGATAGCCTTCAACTGAAACCAAAAAAAAAAAGGTTCCTCAAGGGTAGACAGATGAATAAACTGTGGTTTAATTACACAATGAAATGCTACATCACAGCAAAAATGTCCATCAACAAAGGCAAACCTCACAAACCATGCAGAATGAAAAAAGCAAGTTGCAGAAGAATATAGATAAATTATATCATTAATAAAAAATTCAAAATTACACATTAAACAATATGTTATTTAGGAATATATATCTATGGACTAGAGTTATGTTAAAAAGCAAGATATTAAAAACACAAAGAAACCTTAGCTTAGTCGGTGAATGTTAGAGGCAACTAGGGAAGGTCTGGAAGCGGCCCCCGACAGAACTGGTAATACTCTATTCCTTACACTAGATGAGAGTTTACGTTATATTATTTTCCATAGAGATAGAAAGGTCAACCCACTCCAGTATTTCTGCTTTCAGAATCCCATAGAACAGAAGAGCCTGATAGGTTACAGTCCACAGAAATGGCAAAGAGTCAGACACGACCTAGCAACTAGACCACCATTCTCCATGTATCTTATATGGTATATATATATTTTAAAGTTATAAAATGATTTTAATGGACTTATGGTATCCAATGAAGACCAATATGATGTTTTGAGAGGTTTGATGGGCATTATTACAGGAGAGTTTTGTCTTGTGCTCAGCTGCATCCAACTCTTAGCAACTCCATAACTGTAGCCTGCCAGGCTCCTCTGTCCATGAGATTTTTCAGGCAAGAATACTGGAGTGGGTTGCCATTTCCTCCTCGAGAGGATCTTCCTGACCCAAGGATGGAACCCACGTCTTTTGTGTCCCCCTGCATTGGCAGGCAGATTCTTTACCCCTGCACCATCAGGGAAACCACTTATTGTGAGAGAAGGATTTTTTTATATTCTCAGAACCTACCCAAAGTCAACTGTCTCTACTGCTGGAAGATACGGTATGTAAACATAAAGCCTGGAATCACTTTAGCCATTTTCCTCCCGACAAAGAAATACATCTTAGGCTCAAAAGGAAGAATGAAACTGGTGCCTTGATGATACTATTTAACTGCTGAATCAAACCAATCCTGGTCCATTATCAGTGAACCATCCAGACATACAACTCAATATACGCCCCTGTTTTTTTTAAATATGTAAGTGATGGAGGGGTAATTTTATTAAATACTGAGAAACCATCAATTAAAGAAAAAATAAACCAGCAGAACTTAATGGAAGATACACAAAAATAGACTTACAAACACAGAAAACAAATTTATGGTTACCAAAGGGGAAAGGCAAGGAGGGGAAACATAAATCAGAAGTATGGGATTAACATATGCAAACAACTGTATATAAAATAAGAAAACAACAAGGATTTACTGTATAACACAGGAAACTATATCCAATATCTTGTACTAACCTATAATGGAAAATAATATGAAGAAATACATACATGTATAACTGATTCACTTTGCTATACACCTGAAACACACAATATTGTAAATCAGTCATGTTTAAATTAAAATAAAAAGGAATAAGGAGGAAAACACAATTGGAGTAAAGAGAGAGAGCAGAAGAGGAGAAAGATTTACATCCCTATTTGTAACTACTGTCCAGGAAAGACCTCGAGATCGTTACAGTTCAGTTCACTTGCTCAGTATTGTTCGACTCTTTGTGACCCCATGAACTGCAGCACGCCAGGCCTCCCTGTCCATCACCAACTCTGGGAGTCCACCCAAACCCATGTCCATTGAGACGGTGATGTCATCCAACCATCTCATCCTCTGTCATCCCCTTGTCCTCCTGCCCTCAATCTTTCCCAGCATCAGGGTCTTTTCAAATGAGTGAGCTCTTCGCATCAGGTGACCAAAGTATTGGAGTTTCAGCTTCAACATCAGTCCTTCCAAAGAACACCCAGGACTGATCTCCTTTAGAATGGACTGGTTGGATCTCCTTGCAGTCCAAGGGACTCTCAAGAGTCTTCTCCACCACCACAGTTCAAAAGCATCAATTCTTCAGCACTCAGCTTTCTCCACAGTCCAACTCTCACATCCATACATGACCACTGGAAAAACCATAGCCTTGACTAGATGGACCTTTGTTGGCAAAGTAATGACTCTGCTTTTTAATATGCTGTCTAGGTTGGTCATAATTTTCCTTCCAATGAGTAAGCGTCTTTTAATTTCATGGCTGCAATCACCATCTGCAGTGATTTTGGAGCCCAGAAAAATAAAGTCTGACACTGTTTCCACTGTTACCCCATCTATTTGCCATGAAGTGATGGGACCAGATGCCATGATCTTCGTTTTCTGAATGGTGAGCTTTAAGCCAACTTTTTCACACTCCTCTTTTCACTTTCATCAAGATGCTCTTTAATTCTTCTTCACTTTCTGCCATAAGGGTGGTGTCATCTGCATATCTGACGTTATTGATATTTCTCCCGGCAATCTTGATTCCAGCTTGTGCTTCTTCCAGCCCAGCATTTCTCATGATGTACTCTGCATATTAATTCAATAAGCAAGGTGCCAATATACAGCCTTGATGTACTCCTTTTCCTATTTGGAACCAGTCTGTTGTTCCATGTCCAGTTATAACTGTTGCTTCCTGACCTGCATATAGGTTTCTCAAGAGGCAGGTCAGGTGGTCTGGTATTCTTATCTCTTTAAGAATTTTCCACAGTTTATTGTGATCCACATAGTCAAAGGCTTTGGCATAGTCAATAAAGCAGAAATAGATGTTTTTCTTGAGCTCTCTTGCTTTTTCCATGATCCAGCAGATGTTGGCAATTTGATCTCTGGTTCCTCTGACTTTTTTAAAACCAGCTTGAACATCTGGAAGTTCACAGTTCACGTATTGCTGAAGCCTGGCTTGGAGAATTTTAAGCGTTACTTTACTAGCGTGTGAGATGAGTGCAACTGTGCGGTAGTTTAAGCATTCTTTGGCATTGCCTTTCTTTGGGATTGGAATGAAAACTGACCTTTTCCAGTCCTGTGGCCACTACTGAGTTTTCCAAATTTGCTGGCATATTGAGTGTAGCACTTTCACAGCATCATCTTTCAGGATTTGGAATAGCTCAACTGGAATTCCATCACCTCCACTAGCTTTGTTCGTAGTGATGCTTTCTAAGCCCCACTTGACTTCACATTCCAGGATGTCTGGCTCTAGGTGAATGATCACACCATCATGATCATCTGGGTCGTGAAGATCTTTTTTGTACAGTTCTTCTGTGTGTTCTTGCCACCTCTTCTTAATATCTTCTGTTTCTCTTAAGTCCCTAACATTTCTGTGCTTTATTGAGCCCATCTTTGCATGAAATGTTCCCTTGGTATCTCTAATTTTCTGGAAGAGATCTCTAGTCTTTCCCATTCTATTGTTTTCTTCTATTTCTTTGCATTGATCGCTGAGGAAGTCTTTCTTATCTCTCCTTGCTATTCTTTGCAACTCTGCATTCATATGAGTATATCTTTCCTTTTCTCCTTTGCTTTTCACTTCCCTTCTTTTTCACAGCTATTTTTAAGGCCTCCTTAGACAGCTGCCTAGGACAAGAGAAAACTGCTCAAGAGTAGATAAATGAGCAAGAACTTTGGCACAGCACTAATAGATAGGGGGATAAATTTTTTAAATTAAAATTCTGATTTTTAAGGTAGTGGGCTTTAAAATTACAAATTAATATTTCTAAAAATAAAAATATTAATCCTTACATGTCTGAGTTTGTAGACCAAGATTCAAATCTGCTGCACTTGCAAGGTCCCAAGATAGAATTTCCCAAAGTAAGCTTTAGAAAACACTACTCTCTCTCATGAACAAAGGGTTCATGTTCATCTAGGTTTAAGAAATGCTGTATGTTGCAACATGTTCATATTGATTCACAATGCACCCTAGAATTTTAAAGCCCTGCAGTGAATCTTTCTCTAAACTCATTTGAGCAATGAACTTTTCCAGAGGGACATCTACCACAAGCCGAGAAACTATAACTGCACCAAACAGATTTTGGAAAAACACTGTCTGCCTATGGACAGGAGGTCAGTCTGTCTACCAGGATGCCATGTCATTATTCTCTCACTCAGTATATATAGCAGAACTCTAGACCACACTTAATGCAGTCTTAAAGAGTGACAGTTTTCCATCTCCTAGTGAAGCGATGGCTTTTAGTCAGGTTTGAATTCAACACAAGGTGAAGCTCAACGTCCTCTGTATTTGAGTGCTTCTGCTGTCATAGTACGGAGAAGGCAATGGCACCCCACTCCAGTGTTCTTGCCTGGAGAATCCCAGGGACGGGGGAGCCTGGTGGGCTGCCATCTATGGGGTCGCACAGAGTCGGACACAACTGACGAGACTTAGCAGCAGAAGCAGCTGTCATAGTAACAAACTGTTGATGAAAGTCTCTACCAATAATTGTTGAATCACACAACTTTGCCAAGAAAACAGTAAGAGAGCATCCTGCAATAGCATCCCAATTCCAAACCTGTCCCCTTAAATTAAGGGGCTTCCCAGTTGGCTCTAGTGGTAAAGAAGCTACCTGCCAAGGCAGTACACAGAAAAGACGCAGGCTCGATTCCTGGGTTGGGAAGATCCCCTGGAGCAGGGCATGGCAACCTGCTCCAGTAATCTTGCCTGGAGAATCCCATGGACAGAGGAGCCTGGTGGGCTACAGTCCCTAGGGTCGCAAAGAGTTGCACACTACTGAAGCGACTTACCATGCAAGCACTCCTTCAACTGCTTATGTTTGCATTTACTGTTTGCTCATAGATTAGAAATCAGACAAGGAGGACTGAGACTAGCATTTTAAAAATAATAGAATAAAATTAGAATTTATTAAGTTCTGACTATAGAACTGCTGGCAATCTTTTATTGATTGAAGAAATATGGGCCACGGAAATAGCTTTAACTCATGCTCCACTCAAGGTCCTTGAATTGCTTGCTTGGGGATTCCTGACATGAAATAATGAGTAATGGGAGAAGAGGCTGATCAGAGATAAGGCTGTATTACTGGAGGTTGGGAGAGATGAGGGCAAACTCATGAAAGCCCGCCCCATGCTTGCTCCAGGCCACCGAGTGGTTAAAAGACTTACAGAGACAGATTTCACAGCTGGGTCCTCCAACTTCACTTTGCACAGCAGGTTGTGTTTTTAAAAGGCTGCGGGTAAATTATAATCTTTATAAAAACTTTTAAAAATTAATATAAATTGCAATAGGTTCAGAGTCTATATTTAGAGAATTAGAATGAAACTTGCTCACATATATACATAAATATATATGTAATCCACAAGTACACACATATATAATCTATGCATAGTTTAAAGGAGTTGTTCGTTATTGACAGATGACAGTTAAGTAAAATTCCCTCTAACTATGAATACATTTTACAAAAATTAAAAAAAGAAAAATACCAAAATATGTCTGACTTTGGAAGTCATGATTATGACTGGTCTTTTTCTTTCCTTCAGTTTTATGTTCCAAAGTTTCTGTGATAAATGAGACTCTCATCTCTGAGCCATATAACATGTTCCCACTGAATCAAGCAATGATGTGCCACTGGCTTTGGAAACGGCCACAGACACTTAGCAGTAGACCTCCATAAGATATAAACCACAAGAGTGGCATAAGGACTGTGTGTGGTGAGGTAAACTTACAGAAATAGCATTCCACCATCCCAGGCAAAGTGGTAAAGAATCCACCTGCCTATGCAGGATATGCAGGAAACACAGGTTCAATTCTTGGGTCAGGGAAGATCCCCTGGAGGAGGGAAGGCTACCCATTCCCGTATTCTTGCCTGGAGAATTCCATGGACAGAGGAGCCTGGCAGGCTACAGTCCTGCTGCTGCTACTGCTAAGTCGCTTCAGTCGTGTCCGACTCTGTGCGACCCCATAGACAGCGGCCCACCAGGCTACCCCGTCCCTGGGATTCTCCAGGCAAGAACACTGGAGTGGGTTGCCATTTCCTTCTCCAATGCATGAAAGGGAAAAGTGAAAGTGAAGTCGCTCAGTCCTGTCCGACTCTTCTCGACCCCATGGTCTGCAGCCTACCAGGCTCCTCTGTCCATGGGATTTTCCAGGCAAAACTACTGGAGTGGGGTGCCATTGCCTTCTCCAAGGCTTCATCCACAGGGTCTCAAAGCATCGGACACGACTTAGGGACAGAGCATGTGTGGTATAGCAAACACACATCTTGAACAGATATTTAGATTGTTTGCAACTGTTCTCTATTATAAATATGGTTGTGATGTAAATCTTTTGCTCAAATTTTAGCTTTTTCTTTTTAAGAATAAAAGTAATATTAATGAGTCAATGAATATTAATATCTTAAGGCTCTGAATGCATGTTGCCTATTGCTTTCCAGACTGATATAGCAGGAAATATTTCTATCAGGAATATACAAATGGCTCTATACTAGCTTTAAGCATTAAAACTTGTATTTTACCTTTACCAACTTGACAAACAGAAAATGACATCAGAGGCGTTTTCATCTTATTTGAATACTAGGAAGGCGAAAGCTTTTCCTGTACATTTATTTGCCGTTTAGATTTCCTCTTTAGTGAATTTGGAGTTATTCCTCTTAATTATCTATTAATGTTTGGGTTTTCTCCTTCAAGATACACATAAACTTTGGCTTAGCCATTGAAGAATTCTCCTGCAATGCAGGAGACACAGGAGACGTGGGTTCGATCCCTGGGTGGGGAAGATCCCCTTGAGGAGGAGATGGCAACCCACCCCAGTATTCTTGGCTGGAAAATCCCATAGACAGGGGAGCCTGACGGGCTACAATACATAGGATCACAAAGAGCTGGACATGAATAAAGTGACTTAGCACATAAACTTTTTACATTAAGGTTATTAACTTTTATTTAAATATGTATTATGAATATTTTTCTGGTTGTGTTTTAATTTTTATGTAATAAACGCTGTTTTGTCCACTTTTCCTTGTAGTCAAAATCTTTCTACATTCTGAGATCAAATAAATACCCATTAAGTTTCCTTAGAGTTTTTTATGATTTTTTTCATTTATATTCTAATCCTTGGAGGTTTTTATTTCTGTCTACAATATGAGATGAAAATATAACTTGATACTTCCCCAGATATCTAATTTTCTCAACATTTTTTCCCTAACAATGCCTACTTTATGAAATATATTAAATTATTCCATATACCAGGATGTATTTCTTTTATAAGAGAAAAGACTATAATTTTTTAAGTTTATAAATGCAACAAATCTCACATCACTGAAAGGACTATAAGTGAACCTTTGAACACTTTTATAAATGGCCTCTCTTCTCCCCACAATAATCTGTTTTATCTGTTTTGTAAACATTGACACATCCACCAAGCTGCTCAAAACAAAGTACAGCCCTCTGTGCCTATTCTGTATAGATTCTCTCTGTTATTCTTTACCTCACTGCACTGTCCACCACACTAGTGAGCATCTTAGTTACCCCTGTACTCTCAACACTCACAATCCTTAGGGCACACAGTCAGTCCCAAGGGAGTTCTGTAGGGGGCTGGGACAGGAGAGGGTCTGCAGGTTTAAGAAGATGACACTTGATGATAGAGATGAAAGGACAGTAAAATGAACACATCATGCTGCCTCAGTTGGGGGGAAAAAAAGCATTTTATTCCATTGGCGCTTACTCAGAGAGTGACATGAAGGTGGAAAAGCTTTTCACGGTTCAAGTACAGAGGTAATGAAAGAACATTAGACTAGAAACAAAGAAGCCTGAGGTTCCAGTCCTGATTCTGCCTCTAATGACCTTGGACAAGTCAATGGAGTTCCTGGGACCTTGAATCACTCATCTGTAAAATGAAGGGCTTGACTATTACAGGATGAAGTTTGGAAGTTCACAGCCCAATTATGCAAATATATTTAGTTCGGTTCACATGATGTTTTAAATTTTAATGTAACAGGGCATAGCACTCTGTTTCTAAAAAGCTCTTTTGTCATGCAGCTAGTTTCAGTCACTTCTGTTCCCTATTTGGCTTCAGATGAGGTCTAAACGATCCTTAAAGTCCCTCCATATTTCATAAATGTATCCAATCATATAATTGTATGAATCTGACTGCTCCTTACCCCTCCATTGCTGCCACCTGCTCCAAGTCACCAGCCTCTCTCACCAGGATTATTGCATTGACCTCCTAATGGGTCCCCCATGCTTCCATCCTAGCTTTTCTGCAGTCTGTTCTCACTAGAAGCAATCTTATTAAAGCATAAATAAAATTGCCACTCCATGTCTCCTAGTCAGGTGCATCTGCTTTGACCACTCTGTTTTAAGTAGCAGTCTCTTTTCCCATGTTTCTAATCACCCTGAACTGGCTCTATTTTCCACATAGAATTGTCTCCTCTTTACATACTATGTAATAGTACTCCTGTGTTGTAGATTTGATTTTGTTTTGATTTTGTCTGTTTTGTCCCACTGGAGCAAAGGACAGGCCTTTGGGTCTGTTTTATCTAGTGATTGCTTATAGCCCCAGTGCCTGGAATAGATCCTGGGATAAAAGGGGTCCTCAATAAATTACTGTGAATAATTTTGAATTTATGAATAATTTCTCTCAGTCCAAGAATAAGTTCTTCTGGTTCTAAGAAGTGACATTACTTAAGTATCACTTCAAAATGGAGATAGGGAAGTCCAGTGGCTAAGACTCTGTGTTCTCAATGCAGCAGTCCAAGGTCCAATTCCCAGTCAGGGAACTATATCCCACATGCTGCAGATAAGTGTTCACATGGTGCAACTAAAGATCCCACATGCCTCAACTAAGACCTGGTGCAGACGAATGAGTAATGTTTTTAAAAATGGACATAGGATCCTCTTTTCTAACCTTTTCCATTATAGCAAACCACCTTACACCCACTCTACAGCTTGCAAAATTTTCAGCAAGAAAGTAATTTGCCAAGTCAACAAGGACTAGGGATACTTTTATTTAATAAGCAGGCCGATCCTTATGTCCCTACGGAGACGAGTATAAACAAGAGGGAGACTTCTCTTCCACAGCCATCAATTAAAGAATCGATATGAGGAACAATTTATAAAACAAACATGGCAGCCAATTCCAAAAAGTAGGCTCGGCAACTCTCACATGACATAGGTCAACGTTACATGGTATCATCCATGTTCTTTGAGCCCATCATCCCTGGATGGGGCCATTCCAGGTGTGTTTGCTGAATTCAAACATGCTGACAATAAGATCTTTTGTTTCTCAAGAGTCATACATTCTCCTTCCAAAACTAGAAAAGGTCAGTATCACCAGCAGCCCCCCTCCCCACCCCCGCCAACAAGAAAACAAAACCCTGACCTGCTTGCAACAGCTTTCAGGTAAATTTCTTCCAAGTGTGGGCTGAATGAGGACAGGCCCCCCTCACAAATGCCATCACTTTCACTAAGAATGGATGTTGTCTTCCTGCGCTGGAGTTCCCTGCCCCTCTCCCCTCCTCTCTGCACTTTCCATCAGCTAAAGGCTTTGCGCAAGTCTGGTCAAAGACTCTTCCATTTCAGAGACCAACACAATCTAGAAAGAAAGAGGGGAGGGAGGAACCGTTCTAAGGTTGTCAATTTTTCATTATGTTGAGCAAAGGCACTCTTCAGGGTGTTTTGGCACATTTGGGGGAAATAACAAGTACATAATGTCAAAATAAGTTTAATAATTTTAACTTCATGCAATACTTGGTTTTTCTCACAGTGTCAGCTATAGGTCAGAGACATTTTCTCAGGAGCCAGCATTTGGAGAGCACGGCTGTAAATGCCCCCTTATCTAGATAAATCCCTTATCTAGAATGATAAACCTCAGAGGGATTCCCACATTGGCAAGATGGCTACGACTCTAACTGAACGCCTCACTGGGCTTCAAACACACATATATTCTAGAGCAGTTAGAGTCTGGGAGAGAAGACAGCACTCATTAGCAAGGTCCAGGATTTTGTGTCAGGTATATTCATAGCGAATGTGACAGTCCATGGTCTTTATGGAACTAAGCAATTAGCTTTCCTTTTTTCTATTCTTTCAGAATCCTTCAACAGCTTTTGCTGATCAGCAAACAGCATTTGGCAAGTGACCAGATATGCGTGGCTTTATACGCAGAGAGCCACAGTAGGACAGTCAATCCTATTACAACTAGGTAGCTACCAAATAAAATTTTAAAGCAGACAGTGCAAACCAGTGGTGCACTATGACAGCTAAACACTGGGGCGGGGGAGTGGGGGTCGGGGGTGCACCTAGGAATATATATATATAACACATACACACACATGAATCGCTATGTTTAAAAATTGTAGAGCTTACTTAAGATTCCATCTGACTTGTTTTGAAAAATCTAAAAACTTGGCAACAACAAGCCCTCCTTCCAGTGTGGCCACTGCTGCCCAGTACTGTGAGGAGACAGGCCATGCCCTTTACCCTGGGCTGAGTCATTTCATTACCTGCCTGGAGGCTGCAAGCACCTGTGTTGACCTCTGGCTTAGCGTATGGAAGGTTATTTATACTCGGCCTAATCCCTAAAAGGATTGAAAGAGGTTTAGACGAGACAGACAACAAGGAGAAAGGAGAGGAAGAAAAAGAAAGCTCACTATAAAGCCAGGAATAGGGCCATGACCCAGTGTCTACCACACGATTCTATCCACTTAGCTGGAGGTGGGCTGCACATTTGGTTCCTAACTTCTTCACAGCTGACTGCAGCTTATAGTCTAAAACCAAAGTCAAATAATCTCCCTTTAGTAGAATACAGTCTTTCTATAGTAAAAAACATTAAATCCTGTGAAGATATTAAACATGAAACAGCAATACAAAGCCACACAAAGTGCCAAAATGTGTAGTATTGGTGGCAAAGTGATCTTACAAAGGAGCCCTTGGTTGGGCCAGGGAAAGACAGGAACATCACAGGTAGGCAGAGCGTACACCAGCTGCATAAAGCGAAACGCAAGCCTGTCAAAACAATAGGAAAAAAGCCGTGTCAAGTTCATTCAGTCGACAGGTACTGCCCGTAATTTCCAGCAGCTCTGCTTTCTTCCTGAAGTATTTTCTTTGAGTTGTTGTGAAACCAAGGGAGACATGAAGCTAGTTAAAAATGAAATGCCTCTTAGAGTTTACTGCACAAGTACCTCAGCTCTGAGACTTCAAGACCCAATTTCTTTCCCTCTTCAAATCAAGATCACCTGTGCATGGTTTTGCTGACTAGTTGGGTGTGGGAACTGAAGGGGAAGTTGAGGGTCAGCTGGCTGGGCTCAGAGAGGAAAGGGTCAGTTCAGAGCACCCTTCCGTGCCAATGGCTCCAGCTCCCAGCACAATGTATAGCTTTTGCTTTCTCTCTCTCTTAAATCTCCATCAAGTAGCATCAAGACAAATTCTGGCAACCACTCGACAATCTTACCTCTATTTCTGCATGTTGCTGATGGAGAGTTTTGCATGGCCTGAGTGAAATTAATGGCAAATCCATTTGGCAAAGCAAAACAAATCTTGAATTAACAAACATCACCACTACCACTTCTCAGTTATTAGTGGAGAAAGATATATTTCGTGCATTTTCCTCAGTCAATATTTTCTCTGTATCAAAATGGGGAACAAAGAGCTCATCACATCAATAATGGAATTTCAAGCAGCCATGGGGATATGACTACAATTTTCTCTCCTATGTAAATGGAGATCTATGAGTTCTACAGGGAACAGACTCTATCCAGACGAATCAATTAAAAAATTATAAAGCATTTTGGTCGCTGAGTCAGACGGACATGAGAACATCGAATACTTCCTCCCCTCCTCTCTATACTGCTGAAGGTAGAAAGTTGAAGTCTTTTTTCTGAGATATTGACTACATCCTCATATCAAAGCAGCCACAGTCATTACAGAGTCTGCCAGTATTTCTGTAAGAAACCCTATCTGGGGAGGATTTACAGAATATTGGCTGCTTTTGATTCACAAAGAGCTGATTTTAAAGCTGGGGTCTCAGTAGCCATGAATTCACTACATTTGCATATCACACATAGTCAGAGCAAAGTCATTTCCTGGGCCTCTGACCGCTAGCAATTTTACAGAGGTGATAATTAAGATAATGGTCTACTTTCTTCAGAAAATACATATTATTCTCAGATCTGAGAATTATGAAGATCAGATTCATATTCAGCCTCAGTACTGACATATTTTCCTTCAGAATCTTTATCTGATTTTCAGTGGGGCCCTGAAGAAAAGGTGGTAAAGCACATTGGTGGGGGAGGGGGTGGATGCAGGTGCTCTTCTCTGGAACAAAGGAGGAAAGAGAGAGGCAGAGGGGAAGACAGTGAGAGGAATGCAGTTCTGCCTTGTCTGACTTTGGACCCCAGTGGGACAGAGCTTGGGTGGGATGGGAAGGCAGGCAACAGAGCAGATGATCTATCAAGACACTAAACAGCCCAGTAACCAAGTCCAAGAGAAGAGAGGTCAGTGCAAGCTGGAAGAAGGAGGCGGATAGTTCCATAGGTTCATCAAGCAAAGGGTCATGATCAAGAGGACAGACTTTGAGAATCCATAACTGGGGACAAGGGCTCAGGAACCTGAGTCAAAGTGTGTCAGAAAAGATCTCAATGCAGACACTGTGTGCTCCTGCCCGACAGCAGTCCTGGACTGGAAGAAGAGTTGGAATTCTCTAGAAGGACAGGGGACTTGGCCAAGGTGGGGCAGCTGCGTGGAGCAGAGGGGCTTTCGCTAGCACTACTGACCCCTAGCCCAGTTCTCTCACTATTTACCATGCTATCTCTCAAGGACGCCTGAGCACCACTCTCCATAGGACACAACCCAATAACACAACCCTGGGCCACTTGTGACTGTCCCCTCCAGAGCAGCTGAGCCCCAGACTGTATGTGGTCACCAAACTAAAAACATGGCTGGAGAGTCAAATAAGGCAAAGACTGATAGTTTCCAACTTGTCAACATGCTGGACTATCCCTGCCTCAAGTGGAAGAAAAGAGAGTGTGGTTAGTGACTGCTGCACTCACAGGGAAGGTGGCAACCGGAAACTCATATGGGTGGCTGGAATCAAGATAGAAGAGGGAGATAAGACCTGGAGATAGCACCCACTGAGCCAGTTGTGAGACGTGCCCTCAAACAGCTTTTGTTTTGTTTCTAGAGACCTGACCTTGCCTGTAGGCATTAAAAGGCTTCACCTCTAAAGGTGCAACCTCGGAAGTGAGAGGTTACACCTGTTGCCCCACACTGGATGATAAAAACAAGTAAATTTCTGGTCCTAGCCAAGAATGCAGGGTCTGGTCCCAACAAAGCGAAGACTTCCAGCTCTTCTTCCTCTGAAACAGTTTCTTTCAAGACCCAGCATAGTTGTGAAGCAAGAGTAGAAATCCTAGAAAGTGGGGACTTGAAAGAATCCATAGACCTACTTGACAGAGTTATCATGATGCTGAAAAAGAGCTGTCCTGGGAAGCGGAGCCCTGGGTGCCCAGGAAAGGCAGGTGGTCGCTGAGTGCTCCACCATCATGCCTGCCTTGTCTGTCCCCGATTTGCCTGCAGCTAGGGGAGGGTTTGCCAGAGAGAAGGTGACCAGTAACATGTGGTAAGTGAATACATTCCACAACACCCAATTTTCTGCTACTAGCTATTTGCAGTTGGTGAATTGACCCCTGAAAGTTATAATTTCTGCCTCTGAAAAACTGAGGGAATTTGACCATAACCCAGAAAAGTTTGAAGAACTCATTATACAGCCCATTTGCTTAGAACCTGAAGCATGATTTTCCTAACTATGATCCTCAGATCATTTATCTGTGAAACTGTAGGTTTCTGGGCTTTAATCAGATTTACTGCTCCCAAAGCCTTGGAGGGGGATGGCTGTGAGTATAAGAATATGAAGCTTTCATACACACTGCAGGTGATATTCAGGCATACAATGATTTGAAACACACAGAAAGATGTATTTACTGAAAAACCCTCTATCCTAGGTCCTAAGCTTGAGACTTTATACACACTTTTCTTTAATCCTTATAATTATGCTATGAGGCAAGTATTATCCTCCTCATTTTATAGATAAGGAAACTGACCTGAACAAGGTCATGCAACCAGTAACTAGCTGAGCTGGGATTCATCCCAGGTCTGCCAAAATCCCAAACCCTTGCTCTTATGCATAGGAATGAGTTCAATGAACACTGGCCACAGAACCAGTAGTAAGTAGAATGTCCTATGTCTCGTTTTCAGTCTACCTTCACTTTAATTCTGAAGAAAGTATATGCTTATAGTAAAGACCTGAGAGGAAATGTAGTTGCATTTGTGGGCACTGTGTTTTCACAACCTAGGAACATGAGGAGCAGTAGAGGCAGGAAAAACACAGGGAGGAAAGAAAATAGCAACACAGATGAGCAATGTGATGTTTGTGCACTGAAGTGAAATGTTACAGTTGAATTGCATGGCCTTGATTTAAGATGGTTAGCAAAGCTGGGTTATTAGCCTATAACGTGACATTGTACTCGTACTGCGACCCCACATAACTATAGTGACCTGCCTACAGGTAACCTTGATGTTTGGGGTAACCATAATTGGTTTCAAAAGATTGAATTATGCCCCCAAAACATGACACCCTGAAAGATGATGTGTCGATTTTTAATTGTCCTTCCTCTAGCCAAAATGGCTTTTCTTCTTTCTTCAAAGCAGTTGCCAGAGTCAAATATTACCCATATAAACATTCCTGGAGCAAAATAGCATTGAGTGCTATCTTTTACAGGCTGTGTAAATGGTCTCTTGATATTCCTGAAAGAGCTAACTTGCTTCATATAATGAGGTATAGGTAATTTATTTTTTGTAATCTAGAGGTGTAAAGGCCACTTCTTAAAAGTGTAAAACATTTATCTGAGTAATATAATCCAGCAGACAAAGCCTTAAATTTATAGTCAAGAGTCATGGGGTATGGTTTTATCAATAATCAGTTTAGGGCCAAATAAGTCTTCCTTACCTTGGACTGCCCCAGTGGCTCAGAGGTGAAGAATCTGTTTGCAATGCAGGAGACACAGGTTTGATCCCTGGGTTGGGAAGATCTCCTGGAGGAAGGCATGGCAACTCACTCCAGTATTCTTAATGAAAAGATCCCATGGACAGAGGAGTCTGGTGGGCTACAGTCCATGGAGTGTCAAAGAGTCTGAAGCAACAGAGCACAGTCTTGTTTTAATCACCTGATACAATATCTACTGCTATTATTTCAGAGGAGTTTAATGAGAATCTATTAATTCAACAAACGTGAAACAGTCTTGGACACCTAAATTCTTATTCTAATGTGATTAAGAAGGATGTCATCTGAACAAGACCGGGTTTTGATCCAGATTATAGGAGCTCCTGAGACTCCTCCCCACCTCCTTCTGAGCTACTCCACAGTAAGCTATTCCACTCTCCATCTCAAAGGATGGATTTAAGTAAGGGATTCCTGCAACGTACTTGGAGCAACTCACAGAAACAGACATTTGAAGCACAAATTATTATTTTTATAGAAGATATTACAAGAGTAGGGCAGCAGTTACTACAATTACCATTCAGTGAAGAATCTCCTTAAGTGCATATGGCAGACGTGCTCAGTGAACCAAAATATTTTCACGGGTCTTAAATGTTTAAACTAATAACACCTATCTAGTTACTGAAGATAATTTGATGGCTATAATATATATAGATAGATAGGTTCATTATAACTAATGAACCCACTGCCGTATGAAGAAAAATTGAAGTAACTACTATTATGCTGATGTGGCTGCCTTGAGCTAACCCCAACTCCCTTCAGACACATTCTCTGCTGGTTCTAATAGAATTTCAGGCTATTACTTAAGGAAGGTTCGTCATCTGTAAAATGAGGGGGACAGAGGTAATCTGTGTGGTTCCTTCCAGCTCCATGAGTATGCAATGGTTTTTGCATGTTGTATGAAGTCACAATGGTATTATAATGGTATGTCATTGCAAGATACCATCCAGGCATGAAAGATAATCAGCAGACAAAGGAAAGAAAAAGAGCACTTACCAGATCCACAAGAAGGATGACCCTGACTTTGGTTTAATGAATAGTGCTAACACATCAACAGAAAGAATATGTCAACTGCCAGGGATTAGCATTAGAGGAACATGATGTTCAGAGGGGCAAATGTCTTTACGTAGCAGTGTCCAAAAGAATGAGACACTGGAGCTGAGAAAACTAAGACAGTTCCATTACCAGACAGATAACCACCATTCAGAGGTTTGGCTATTTTGTCACTTTTCCAGAGCTTTAGTATTATATGCCTAAATGACCTCTTTTCTTTGTTGATTCCATGTTCCTTGAGCTACCATCTGACCAATGATACAGTTCCCCAGTAACCTTAATAAGAGAATGGGGGTGGAGGACAGAAGTGACAAGAAGTGGGGCACAGAGAGTCCTTGACATATGAATTTATATATAAAGGATACTGTATAATAAGGGATGATCCCCTGGAGGAGGTTATGGCAACTCACTTCAGTATTCTTGCCTGTAGAATCCCATGGACAGAGAAGCCTAGCGGGCTACAGTCCATAGGGACACACAGAGTCAGATATGACTGAAGCAGCTTAGCACACAAGAAAGCAAGCACATATGATTAGTTAATTCTGACTTACATATCAGCCATGATGATACCAGTATGTAGTGTTTATCAAGAACTTGCTATGCTCCTAGCACTATTATAAGTGCTTTACATGAGTCCATTTAATCAACATAGCATCTTGCAAGGATATACCATGCTAGTGTGAGGAAACTGAAGCTAAGAGACATTAAGTAACTTACCCAAGGTTACACAGTTAAATGGTATGGACCTAACAAAAGCAGAAGATATTAAGAAGAGGTGGCAAGAATAAATACACAGAAGAACTATACAAAAAAATCTTCATGACCCAGATAATCATGATGGTATGATCACTCATCTAGAGCAGACATCCTGGAATGCAAAGTCAAGTGGGCCTTAGAAAGCATCACTATGAACAAAGCTAGTGGAGGCGATGGAATTCAAGTTGAGCAATTTCAAATCCTATATGATGATGCTGTGAAAGTGCTGCACTCAATATGCCAGCAAACTTGGAAAACTCAGCAGTGGCCACAGGACTGGAAAAGATCAGTTTTCATTCCAATCCCTAAGAAAGGCAATGCCAAAGAATGCTCAAGCTACCGCACAATTGCACTCATCTCACACACTTGCAAAATACTGCTCAAAATTCGCCAAGCTAGGCTTCAACAGTACGTGAACCATGAATTTCCAGATGTTCAAGCTGGTTTTACAAAAGGCAGAGGAACGAGAGATCAAATTGCCAACATCCATTGGATTATCGAAAAAGCAAGAGAGTTTCAGAAAAACATTTATCTCTGCTTTATTGACTATGTCAAAGCCTTTGACTGTGTGGATCACCACAACCTGTGGAAAATTCTGAAAGAGATGGGAATACCACACCACCTAACCTGCCTCTTGAGAAATCTGTGTGCAGGTCAGGAAGCAACAGTTAGAACTGAACAAAGAACAGACTGGTTCCAAATAGGGAAAGGAGTACATCAGGGCTATATATTGTCATCCTGCTTATTTAACTTATATGCAGAGTACATCATGAGAAACACTGGGCTGGAGGAAGCGCAAACTGGAATCAAGATTGCCGAGAAAAATATCAATAACCTCAGATATGCAGATGACACCACCATTATGGCAGAAAGCAAAGAAGAACTAAAGAGCCTCTTGATGAAAGTGAAAGAGGAGAGTGAAAAAGTTGGCTTAAAGCTCAACATTCAGAAAACTAAGATCATGGCATCCGGTTCCATTACTTCCTGGGAAATAGATGGGGAAACAGTGGAAACAGTGTCAGACTTTATTTTGGGGGGCTCTAAAATCACTGCAGATAGTGACTGCACCCATGAAATTAAAAGACCCTTCCTCCTTAAAAGGAAAGTTATGACCAACAAAGACATTACTTTGCCAACAAAGGTTCGTCTAGTCAAGGCTATGGTTTTTCCAGTAGTCAGGTATGGATGGGAGAGTTGGACTGTAAAGAAAGCTGAGTGCCGAAGAATGGATGCTTTTGAACTGTGGTGTTGGAGAAGACTCTTGAGAGTCCTTTGGATTGCAAGGAGATCCAACCAGTCCATCCTAAAGGAAATCAGTCCTGAATATTCATTGGAAGGATTGAAGCTGAAGCTGAAATTCCAATACTTTGGTCACCCGATGCAAAGAAATGACTTATTTGAAAAGACCCTGATGCTGGAAAAAATTGAAGGTGGGAGGAGAAGGGGACAACCTAGGATGAGATGGTTGGATGGCATCACCAACTCAATGGACATAGGTTTGAGTAAACTCCAGGAGTTGGTGATGGACAGGGAGGCCCGGCATGCTGCAGTCCATGGGGTTGCAAAGAGTCAGACATGACTGATCAACTGAACTGAACTGAGCACAGTTAAAAGTGGCAAGGACTTGATCCATAACCTTTATATTGTTTTTCTAATTTAGCTTTCATGAGGCAGAGACTGAACTCAGTGACCTAAAGATAACCATTTTTTCTATACTCATTAGACAGAAGGTCGGGTCTGAACCATGGTGGCTCAGCTAAGATACTGTTGCTGAGAACTCTTGGCTGAGGTTCCCTTAGACAAGATCCTCACACAAATGGCCTTCAAATCACCATATAACCCTGGACCCAATGAGCCCCAGATAAAAGGAACTGTTGATACTTCCTCATTAAGGACATGACAGTCATCACTCTGAGAGCCTGGGAAATACCACCTGTGAATATTCCCTAAAGTTTTAAAATGGGAAGTAGGAAATACTCAGGCACACCTTTCCAAACTCCATGGACAGATGACATCCTGAAGGATGATGAGCCATGTCCCCCCATCCAATCCACTCCAGGATGAAGATCTAATTACCACTGTTAAATCCTACTACAAACATTTTTCACATTTGCTGATTTGCTTTTATTTCCATTAACATTTCTCACCCCAGATTTCCTTGCCTCATGCCTAATGATGCAACAGTCTCTTAGCTGCTTTCCTCATTTCCAGCATTTATCACCTCTACCTCAATCTGCACAAAGCAGCCAGACCAGGCTCTTGAATATTGTATTCATCTTATCCCAACTTAGTTGACGAACTGATTATAAGTTGATTGCTTAGACAACCCATCTGTTAAAGAAGAGGCATCAAAGAAGAGGCATCAAAGAAGAGGCATCAAATTTGACAAAGCAATACTCTGCTGTATTAGCCCTTATATATCCCTCTTTTAATACCATACATATTTTAGTAAATATTTCCATATCTTTACCAATACAGATTTCCATAAAAACTGAGCCAGTATTTCACAGTTACAGCTGCACGGCATGGGGTTAGCATGGTGGGTTCTGGTGTTGGGCAGAGCTGAGTTAGGGTTCTGGCCCTACCAACCTGGGCAAATTCAATATATCTCAATGAGTCTCCATCTCCCTAAGTATAAAATGGGCATGCATGCATGCTTTAACCATCTCCAATTCTGTGGCATCCTATGGACTGTAGCCCACCGGGTTCCTCAGTCTATGGGATTTTCAGGCAAAAGTACTGGAGTGAGTTGTCACGCCCTCCTCCAGGGGATCTTCCCAACCCAGGGATTGAAACTGTGTCTCCTGCCTCTCCTGCCTCTCCTGCATTGTAGGCATATTCTCTACTGCTGAGTCACCAGAGAAGCCCATAAGATATGCATCGTGAGGGTATATTCCTCACAGGATTGTTGTGCTGATAAGAGATAGTTTGGAGAGAGTGCTGGGCACAGTTTGTGGCACACGACAAGTGTTCAGTAAGTGCTGGCTATCAGCGTATCATGATTATACAGCACTGTGGTTTAGTGGTTACGAGTTCAGGCATAGGGGTCATAAACACATGGTTTGGGCACATGAAAACTGTGAGTCAAGGTCTCTAAAAATTTCACCCTGTCTTCTTTCCATGTGAAAATATTTTCTTGGTAAAACTATTGAAACCGCTAACTTCTCCATCCCGGACACTCTTGAACTGTGGTCCAACAATGGTCAGAATAAAGATATATGAAAGAAAAGGCAAACATTGCCCAGAAGAGTGTTGTTTTCAACCTCTCTGATCAACAAATATTTATTGAGTCTCTATTATGCAGCCAGCCTAAAGATGAATGGCATGGTTCTGCGCTCAGAGAACTCATGTTCTAGTTCAAATCAGAGAACATTTTGTTGGGTCTTGGTGATATGATTGCCCCCATTGTATAGCAGCTACTCCATGCCCAGCTCTGTGCTAAGCCCTCTGCACACAGTATTCATTGGTCCTCTGGGTTATCCTTTGAGAGCAACAATATTTCTCTAATTTTTCATGAAGAAATTGAGGCTTAAAGAGACTGGATGTCTTGTCCAAGGTCACACAGCAGGTGGCCAGGATCTAGCTGACGTGACCATCTAGGTGCTCCCTGCGGGACTTGTGTCTCCTGCTTGCCCAAGCATCGCCAATACTCCCTTTTTATCATAGAGCAACTGAGAAACAGACAGCAGCAGCTTTCAAGTGGAAAATTTACCTAATTGGCAAAATCTGGAATACTGTGAATGCCCATCAACAAAAGAATGATTAAATAAATTATGGTGTATACAATCAATAAAAGAATAATTGAATAAATTACGGTATATCCAAACCATATCATGCAGCCATTAAAACTCAAACAGATATGTATTAACCTAGATGGACGTTCATGGTATTTTTTTAAGTTTTTTTTTTTTTAAAGAATCCCTTAAAAAAATGTTGAGTGAAAAAAAAATGAGCCCAAGGGGAATAAGACAGAGCTGGACACACTGAATTTAACCTGAGTCTGTACCTAATTTTCTTTAGACCTAATTTTCTTTGATTTACCTGCAAACCAAAATACTTTTTTAGTAGAAACTGTACCCCATGAAACAGACATGAAGAAACATAGGAAAGTGGTTATGAGCACAGGCTTTGCAATCAGACAAATGCAGGTTCATATTTCATCTCTACAACTTACTACCTGTGACCTTGGGCACATTACTTATCTCTAAACTTCAGCTGCCTCAACCAAAAATGATGCTAATAATATCCCACTTTCTAGGACTATTGTCCTGACTGAATGAGATAATGCAAAGAAAGTGCTGAACACAGTAGCTGGCACATAGCAAGTGCTCAATAAGTGGTGGCTCTTACTTTAACTATCATCTAATTGCCTTCAAAATCAGCCTTTGCTAAAAACAGAAATCCTTCTGCAGATTGACATTTAAAAGGCCACCACCACAAAGAATATGCTAAGGTTTCCAGGAAGGTACTTGTGAAAGCGTGGGCCGATGAATAAATGACATTTGATTTTCTATTCCAACATCTTTCCATTTCAACTTCTTCTGATTAGGCAGCTATGTGCCACTCTCTAGCTGCTCAGCTTTCCTCCCACATTTTCAAACCAGAATGATTTCAAATGTGCAGCATGGCCCCCAAAACTTCCTGTTTGCCATGATCACAGATCATCCACAGGTCTTTGGGTTATAAGGCCCTGAAGCAGGTGAGGTTAATTAGCTCTATGGATCAGCCCAGTTATTTCATGCTTCAGTTGCAAAAAGAAAGAAAAAAGAAAAATGAGGGCAAGAGAATGAGAAAGGACAGATGAACCAGTCTCCTGGTTCACCGTCTGGAGTGCTGCTGTAGATTCTAGAGCAACTGTAGGAAGGAAGGAGAAGATTTTAAATTTGGAAAGAGATTCTTAAATTTCTGGACACCCCTAGCTGCCTTGTAAACCAGAGTAAATAAAGACAAGCTTATCAATAGTAAAAAATGCCACTGCCCAAGTTTAATTAAATTCAGCTTCAGAGTATGTATACTCAGCTCTGTAGTATTTATATACTGATAGACAAAGAGGCATCGTTGCCAATACCATGTAGGTCATAGCACCCACTTCACTTCCAGTTTCCCTACAGCAATCTATGGAGTACCGGATGCTTTAAAACTATTTAAAGGGAGGTGCTAGTATTAGATTATGACTTACTCAAGAAAGAAAGGAAGAACAATAGTAGTGATGGTGGTGGTAGTGGTGGTATTAACAGCTCACATTTATTGAGCACTGACCAGGTGCCAGGCACTATGCTAAATGATTTACCCAACAATTCGTGGAATAGATACTATCACGTGAAATAGACTAGAAGAGGTTAGGTAATCACTCTTACGCAGTGATGACCCACAGTTTAGACATAGGCAGTCACTCTTCTGAGCGCAAGCTCTTATGCTATGTCATCTTCCATTTAGGTGTCTACAGTCCTTAGTACCTCCAGTGTCTGGTATTTGATTTTTTTCTGCCATTTGAAGTTTCCATTGCTTCTTCTAATTTTTCTAAGCAAAGAGTAACCTAGAGCATTTCATTCTAATGCTTCTCACCTACATATTTAATTTTTTTCATTTCCTAAAAGAAATTATGGCCATTTGAGCTGAGTGTCATAATACATATTTTTCAGAGCATGCATTCATCTTCTACTTTCTTGAACAAGATTTTGTTTCTAGCATATAAGATAGAAAAACAGCATTAAAAAGGCAGGAAAACTATCAATCTTCTCATGGAAACAAGACACTCCAATCACACTGGAGAGTTTAGAGTTCTTTGATGTCCTGGCTTCACTAGAAAATTTTTGAGGAAGTACATTTTGAGGATCACAAGTATGTCTGAAACAACTTATCAGCTTTTCTAGGTCTGATGTGTAACCGGGTGATTTCTATTTCTTCTACCACGTTATACATCATGCAGTATGCAGAGTGCAAACCCTTTATTTGGATTCATTGTGTTTTCTTTCTGCCAGATCTTTATTTTCAGCTAGACTGCAAGCCCCTTGTGAGCTGAGCCACATCTTACAAGGCCATGTACACCCAGCCCTCCCAAAGAATCTTATATATATAGCCAGCACTTAAAAGAAGTTTAAGTCCAAGATCACTTATCTTTTAAGCAAACCCCAAACCTCTGAAAAGTCGACACTCTAGACTGCATCACTTCCTCCAATATTTCTCCATCCCAGGGGAGCCTTCATGTGAACAATAAATTGATTTCCTTCCACAGCAACCCAAAGGCCCGATGGCTCTGGAATTACCATCCAGATACAAACCCATCTGTGCTAAAGGTGCTGACTTCTTTAAAAAGCTAAGAAAGTTAAGACCTCAAGAAGCAATTTTAAATGATAATATCTGGCCTGCCAATTTAAAGATCATGCAATTTTATAAGGAAGTGCAATAGCACTTTTTAAACTGAATTGTGTCATACATTCAAAGTGCTTAAAAATATTTATTGAATGAATGTCTTCTTCCAAAAAAATTAAACTTTACACCTCATCCTACTTTACAATCGACTCTCACACTAAAAGCTGGAGATAGGTTTATGATAAAAAGGCATTTTAAATTCTATACAAATCATTTTAATCAAGGACAAATTCTACTTTGAGAACATACTAGTTATACTAGACAATTTAAACATGACAAAGCCATGGCAGTATACTTTATTGCCTTTAGATGGAACACAAAAGGTTAAAGGTCACAGCAGTTTTCAGGTTCGTGAGAGGGATCTGAACACCAGTGTCTGAGTCAGAGGGAGGCCCAATGAGCACGGCTGCCAGCCAAAGAGCTCCACATTCGTCTGCTCTCTAGAGCAAGATTCTGTGTGAGATTCAATCTAATGAAAGGAAAAGCACCTAAAAGTGCAGAGATATTAAATAGAAAATAAAATAACATCCTTAGGCTTCTTTCACACTCCATTTCCCCAATTTCATTCAGCAGAATTATCTGTCATTCTTTCTAGGCTGATTATCAATTGTGAGTTAGCCCATTTCAGAAGCTACTGGTTTTCATTAGTGAACAGTGGATTTAGGGACAGAGCATAAGCGGAGACTCAAGTAAGGTAATTAACAAGCAAATGGGGAAGATTTACTGGAACCTACACTCAGTAGGATTCATACCGGGGATAGACGTTATAAATGTACAGAATGTGGCAAGGCCTTTATTAAGGGATCTAGTCTTAATGGCAACCCTCTCCAGTAATCTTGCCTGGAAAATCCCATGGACGGAGGAGCCTGGTAGGCTGCAGTCCATGGGGTCACTAAGAGTCAGGCACAACTGAGCGACTTCACTTTCATTTTTCACTTTCATGCATTGGAGAAGGAAATGGCAATCCACTCCAGTGTTCTTGCCTGGAGAATCCCAGGGACAGAGGAGCTTAGTGGGCTGCCGTCTATGGGGTCGCACAGCGTCGGACACAACTGAAGCGACTTAGCAGCACACTCAGTAGGAGGGGCTACTACTGCTGATTTGCTGTTGTTTAGTGGCTAAGTCTTTTGCAACCCCATGGACTGTAGCCCACCAGGCTCCTCTGTCCATAGGATTGCCCAGCATAGCTAAAGACACTTGAAAATACTTTGAGCTAAATCAGGTGCTACCTAAACCAGTGCTTTTCAAACCTGACTGTGGTTCAGAATTGCCCATGGGGCTTGCTGAAAACATAGATGCCTAAATTCCACCTAGATTTACTAAATCAGAATCCCCAAGAGTGGGGAGGGACCCAAGCAATATTTCACTAATACCTCCAAATTATTCTCATGCATACACAGCCTTCAGAACCACTCTTAAAAGCCACATCAGTGTCACAATGTAAATCCTTGGCAACATAAAATGAATTTCTTTAAATTAAGAAATATGTAGGCACCTTGACTGGTGATAATAAAACCACACTCATGTCTGTGTGTGTGTGTTAGTCACTTAGTTGTGTCCAACTCTTTGTGACCCCATGGACTGTAGCCCGACAGGCCTCTCTGTCCATGGGATTCTCCAGGCAAGAACACTGGAGTGGATTGCCATTTCCTTCTCTACCTTCATGTAGCATAGGTATTAAAATACTTCCCAACATCCCAGACAATTAATTGTCACTTCTTAAAATTAGAGATTTAAACTATATGCTCCAAAATCTTCTTTATAAACTCAACATTATAATGCAGAGTCTCCCGTAATAGTTCTAAACTTGCAGATAGGAAAATTTCCTCTCTCACTCATAATAACTAGCTGCTTTTGACAACTGTCAAATTTTCTCACTGCTAAGACTTGGAGATTCATCAAAACCAATTGCCAGACAGACATCTGGTTTTGTAAATTTCTTTAGAAATATAATCAGTAGCCCTGGATATGGACAGGATATTCAAAGCATTGTGAATGCCTCAGATTACTCTAATTTTAACTTTTGTGGGTGAGGTATTTTTTTCTCATTCTTGTGAAATCACTATTCAGAGTGTCCTGTTTATAACTTACACAGCACTTGTTCAAGTTTCCTGAAGACTGGAAAAAAATAATCCCAAGCAATTTTGTTTTCAGAACTTTATGAAACACTCCAAACCATTCCACTGGAGATATCTACAGTCATCCTATGAACCCATAATAAATACCAGAAAGAGATATTTTTAAATCTTACTTACAAAAACACAGACCCAGTTCTAACCTATAAACATGTATCCTCCAAATTCTAATTTTTTTATTTGTCTTTTATTTTTGGTTGATACAATTTAAACTCATGGAAGCAATAGAATGCCACTTACGATACCACTTTAATATACAACAATCCGGCTGAAAAACAGCTTGTTCAGGAACCTTCTTTTCTTTCCATCGCTACTCTTTGCACCCATAATGGTCATCTCTTGCCGCCTCTGAGTTTCAGTGTCTTTTTGTTATAATTAGGGAATATTCCAAATAGTTGCCCTTCTCTAACATGAAAATTGTCTTTAAAAATTACTGCAATTTCAAACAGTGAATGGATTTGCAATGTATACAACAATGGCTGTTTCAAAGAAATAGATCTGAAGAGAGAGAGGGAAGACTATTACCTTTTTTCTTTCCCTTTTTAAATTACAAAGGTAATTTAACACTTGTTATAACAAGTGAAATGTACATGAAGTAGAAATATATTTTTAAACTATTTTAAAGTACCTTAATTTTTACCTTTAAAATTAGATAGTTTCAATTTTGCCAAGTTTTTACGTTATAAGTACCTGTATTTTTCCACACTAGTTAAATAAGTTAGATTTGGGGACCCTTTATAGCTTTTCTTAATTATATCTTACCATGTGTGTATTGTGTTTTACCATTAAAATTATTTTTACTTCTTTAATTCTATTTTTACCCTATATCATTATACTTTGTTTTTTCCTTTACAGGAGTTCTCATGGAAATAAGGACAACTGACTTTGATTTTATTTTCCTTATATTATTATTTTACTGACATTTATATAGTGCCTTTTGCTTTTTTTTTTCCTATTATTGTGGTAAGTACACTTAATATGAGATCTACTCTCTTAACAATGTTCTAAGTATACAGTACAGTATTGTCAACTATAGACACAATGCAATGTTATACAGAAAATCTCTTGAACTTAATTATTTTGCATAACTGAAACATCATACCTACTGAATAGCAACACTCCATTTCTGTCTCCCCTCTATCGCCTTTTGCTTTTGTCTTTGCTTTCTTTCTACCCTTTCAGTTTCCAATTATTGCTCTGGCATACATAGATATGAACTTCCCTGGTGGCTCAGTGGTAAAGAATCCACCTGCCAATGCAAGAAATCCAGGTTCAATCCCTGGGGTGGGAAGATCCCCTGGAGAAGGAAACGACAACCCACTCCAGTATTCTTCCCTAGGAAATCCCATGGACAGAGGAGCCTGGCAGTCTATAGTCCATGAGATCACAAAGAGTCAGACACGACTTAGTGACTAAACAATAACAGTACATAGATATCCTTTCCTGCCATACAGATCAAGCCCTTAGCATAGACACACACAGCTTCCTAGTTAGGAATGAGTCTTTCAACAGGGACTGCAAACTCATTCAGGGAGCAGGAGGCAATAAAGGTGGTGAGACAAAAGTATAAGACATGAAGGAGCAATGGGGACTATAGCAAACTACACTGGAAAGTCACTTAAATGCAGTTGTATTTAAGTTTATAACAACGGAACAGAATACCTCCAGGGACTGGATTCAGCTTTACAGGGCCAGTTTGCACCCTTAGCAAGATTGCATTTCCCACCTTGTTTTATCTCCCTCCAAACAGGAAGTTCAATTGGTCCTTTCTTATTGGCATCAATACAAAAGTACTATAGAATAGATAAAACAAAAGAGCAGATAATTCAAAATCCGCATACACATGTCCTCAATGTGAACTTCTCTTCCTGCAAATTTTATCATTTAACTATAATTTATTCAAGTTAACCCTGCATTAAGAATAGTTTGTATTCCTCCCAAGACCAAACAATTCAGTGGTATAAGGGAGGAGGTCGATGAAACTGACACAGGTAATGAAATCAACACTGGAATGTAGGCAGCATCACAGGACAAAAACAGTGTAATGCAAAATTCAGTACATCTTTAAAGCTAGACATTCACAGGCAGATCATGGCAATAACTATGGGACAGTCATTGAATTTAGCCTTTGGAGATGACTGAACCTGGTGAAATAAAAGCCAACTCTCATCTCTCCCCTACCATTTTGTCAGTGTCAAGAAGAATGATTTTTTTTCACAAAAACAGCCTTTGAAATTCTATCCAATGAAAATTCTGCCAACTGCTTACCAAAAATGGAAACAACACAAGAGGAAGATAATTGTCATTTTCTCCTATCACAAAAGAGAAACTTCTAACAAATTGAATAGGGGAGAAAAATCAAAAAACCGGCGTGAGACAGCTTTGCCATTCACCAGAATGATGAAGGGTGAGTCAGTCCCTAAAACTACAGCAGCTTATTTAATTGTAGCTAAGCACACCAGTACCCACCTTAACACCTGTTTCCTTCTTAGAGCATCAGAATACTATTCTCTGATCCACTTGAGCCTAGAAATAGTAACTGCTCTAAGACCAGAGGAAAATCAAACCTTGGAAGGTGTAAATCTAGCATCTCTATAGCATTTTGTGGTTTCAAAGTTGTGGATGACCATTTGCATGATTCTTTCTTACAGAAGCAGGGAAGTTTTCTCTGCAAAGGGAGAGAAAAAGTCATTGGCAAGGTCACAGAGAAAATTAGCAGAATGAGAATCCAAACTTATAGCCCCTTCCAGACCATTATCTCATCCACAGAGGGCTTCTACCTCATTTACCACCATTTCCCCCTTAACTACTGATTGGCTGCTGAGGGCTTTGAGAATCCTTTGAAGAATCCCAAGATCTGTGCTGCACACACTGTCTTTCCATAGAATCCCACTGAAGGATGTGCGTCAGTGCAGAGAGAACTGATTGTACTCCAAGAACCTAGGCCATCTGCTAGGATATTGGAAACTAAAAAAAAAAGTCAGGATGTTCTGCAAAGAGAGGTTCCCCTGTGCTAAGAGTAAATGATGCCCAGTATGCCTGCCTTATGGTATTTTCAACCAAACTTATCAGTATATGTCACCAGGTGACCAGGGTTAATGTATTTGCATCCATAATTTTCCATGGAAGTATGCTCCAATTAAGCCCATCCTAAAAAAGAAACAGAAAACAATTTGGTAATTTGACCAAATTTGAGATGCATCCTAGCAGGGTCATGATATATACCAGGGAAGTCCAATGCTTCACAAACATTTCCAAGACATGGGGTGCTGACATAATCAATCTCTTTCTGTCATGCGCTCAAAAAAGCTTTGATTCTGCATCAGTTCAGCTTCTTGTGAAGTTTTAATACAGAAAGGCTTCACTTTTTAAATGAGCTCCTCCATCTTCATCCAAGCCCAAAGACATCAATGACAGTATTTTTTAATCCAGGATTTCAGGAAACTCAGTGAACACTTATCTCTCCTTTTAAAGGAAGGGAATCTGTAGTCAATTTACTAATAGATGGACAATGCAGAAGAAAGTTCAGAATTGAAAATAATTCTAAACACAGAAACCCAAGGCTCGTTGTAGAACAAAATTATACTCTTCTCTATATTCTATTTTCTTCAGATTTCCAGCCTTGGGATGTGTGCCTGTGTCTGTGTGTCTATAAGTGTGTTTCTGAGTATGTTTTGCTTCATATGAAAATGCTGACTGATAATACCCCAGTACAGTAAGACAGAGCCTATCCAATCTATAAAGTAAGCAGCACAATACAGAAGTCATAAAATTCTATTTTATATCCTCACTTTGTCTACTCCTCCCGCCCCCACTAGCATTCTACCATCAAAAAGAGAATCTGATCGATCGGTTCATGACAGTAGACAGTGATTTAATTTCTGACACATGGCAATAAGGTAGACTTCATCAGCAGTCTTTGATCCATGAAAGATTGCCTTATGATCTCCCACTCCACAAACCTCATTTAAATTGAATGCTATCACAGAGCAGCTTACCAATTAAATCAAGATGTCTTAATATTATAGAAAAGAGATTCTTAAATGCAATAACAGCATTTCTCAGCTGTGTTTACAGCCTTGGACATTGCTATTTAAATATCCCCAAGGATATAAATTCTAGGAAGAATTCCACTTTGCACAATTTCAGCTCACTGGCTTTAAATGCACATCTCTCTCAGGACCAGTAGTAGCATTCAGGAATCTGAGCCTAGTCCCCAGTTCAAAAAATTATGAAAAGAGACAGTGCTTAAGGAAACTAGGTCAGATGTATTAGAAATTATCATTTATACATTTTCCAGACTAGTTAAATAATACATACATACCTTTTCAAACATACATATGAAATAGCTCCCATTTGACAACCACATGCAAGGACTTGGCACACATATTATCCTAGTTATTCCTACAAAAACTTTGAGAGGATTGCTTGTTTCATATCAGTGTTAAATACCAAGGTGCAGAGAAGTTGGGCAGATGACTTCAAATGAGACCTATAAGCCTGGATTCCGATCCCAGTGTCCACATAACTGCCTCACTACAATGCCACCCATTCATTAAACCAGCTCTATGGGACTGTGTGCCACAGTTACAGAAGCTGCTGGATCAAGTGCAGAACCAGATGAGCCACTCCAGGCTTGGCCCCTAGCCCTGCATGACCAATTTAGCATCACTAAATTTCTCCCACTGGTTTTCCTGGGTTTTGTCATGCATGTGTACTAAGTCCCTTCAGTCCTGTCTGACTCTTGGCAACCCTATGGACTGTAGCCAGTCAGCTCCTCTGTTCATGGGATTCTTCAGGCAAGGATACTGGAGTGGGTTGCCATGCCCTCCTCCAGGGGATGTTCCTGACCCAGGGATCAAACCCATGTCTTTTAAGCTCTCCTGCATTGGCAGGCAGGTTCTTTACCACTAGTACCACCTGGGAAGCTGGGTTTTCTTACACTTATATAATAACTCTTCCTACCATCCAAAAGACCCAAACAAAGCTGATTAATACATGAAAAAATATACTGTGGACTAATTCAAAATTTGGACATGTTTGCCTTTAGGTGGGAGAGGAGTAATCATATTTGAGCTGGCAAACTCATTCATGAGAACCTTTACCTAACATCTTTTCTGAGTGAGGCACTTTGCTAGATGCTGTAGCAAGGTAGTCTATGCTTTTCCAGGAGCTGATAGGTTTGTAAGTGGAGTATGGGGACTCAAAAAGATTGAGAGAGAAAGGAAAGCAAAGGATTAAAGAATGCACTGGTCAAAGTCAGAGAGAGGGACTGAGACAAGAGAGAAACTTGTGACCAATGACAGAAGTATGACAAGAACTGTAACAGAAGCCAATGCAAGATGACATGAGTGTCAAGGAAGGCTTTCCAGGGTTATTTTGGGTCTTGGAACTTAAAGGTGAGTAAGAGTTCATGGGGTTCTCTGGAATAAAGAATCTGACCACCAATGCAAGATTCAGTCCCCTGGTGGGGAAGATCCCCTGGAGAAGGAGATGGCAGCCCACTCCAGTACTCTTGCCTGGAAAAATCAGTGGACAGAAGAGCATGGCGTGCTACACTCCTTAACAGCTAAACAAAAACAAAGAGTTCATAGAGCAGAAAAGCAAGAGAAAGTTTACTCCAGGCAGAGGAGAGTGGACAAACGCATGGATGTACAGCAGCCCACAGTGTGATTGGATAACAGAGAGGAATTTAGAGCTATGTGAGAACAATGTGATTTAGAAAGGGAGGTAGAGGCAAGAATTAACAGGTCTACATAAGCTATTTAACAAAGAGTTGAGACGTTAGGCTGTGGGAGTCACTGGAGATGCAAACAAAGCATTGGCAGAATAGAGTTCAGGGTTTTGAAAAGTAATTTTGGTAGAAATGTAGACAAATGATTAGAGAATGTATTAGTGAAGAGTAGCTTTATACTGTAAATTCAGGAACGAGATAATCAAAACCCGAACTAAGACAATAGGGTTGGAAAGGAAGAAACAATAATAGACTATAACTAGGGATGTTGAGGGGCTTCACAGGTGGTGCAGTGGTAAAGAATCTGCTTGTTAATACAGGAGACACAAGAGACTCGGGTTTGATCCCCGGGTAGGGAAGATCTCCTGGAGTAGGAAATGGCAACCTGCTCAGTATTCTTGCCTGGGAAATCCCCTGGACAGAGGAGCCTGGCGGACTATAGTCCAGGGGGTCACAAAGAGTCATCAGACACAACTGAACTGACTTAGCATGCACCGGGACACTGGGGTAAAAATAGTAGAATTTGGTAATTTACAAGGTAGGTGATTTTGCTATAATCAAAAGAGTAGAGTAGATGGGTGAACGTAGAAGGAGTGAGAAAGAAGGGAGAAGAGAAGTTCAATTTTAGATGTTTGAAACTTGTTCTGCCAAGACTTCCAGGTAAAGATCTGTGATAGACAAGTGGAAATTCAGAATGGAGCCCAGAAGAATGGTCAAGGCTGTAAACACCAATTTGGAATTCATCAAGTTTGGCAACAGGTAGATTACATGGAGAGTTCATCATGCAGAACGCTGGCTGGATGAATCACAAGCTAAAATCAAGATTGCTGGGAGAAATGTCAACAACCTTGGATATGCAGATGATACCACTCTAATAGCAGAAAGTAAATAGGAAATAAAGAGCCTAATGATGAGAGTGAAAGAGGAGAGTGAAAAAGCTGGCTTGAAATTCAACATTCAATAAACTAAGATCATGGCATCCAGTCCCATCACTTCATGGCAGATAGAAGAGGAAAAGGTAGAAGCAGTGACAGATTTTATTTTCTTGGGTTCCAAAATCATTGCAGATGGTGACTGCAACCATGAAATTAAAAGATGCTTGCTATTTTAATTGCTCATCAGAGGATGAACCTGGATAGTGTATTAAAAAGCAGAGACATCACTTTGCCAACTAAGTCAGTATAGTCAAAGCTATAGTTTTTCCAGTAGACATATACAGACGTGAGAGTTGGACCATAAAGAAGGCTGACAGCCAAAGAATTGATGCTTTTGAGTTGTGGTGCTAAAGAAGACTCTTGAGAATCCCTTGGACTGCAGGGAGATCAAACCAGTCAATCCTAAAGGAAATCAACCCTGAATACTCATTGGAAGGGCTAATGCTGAAGCTAAAGCTCCAATACTTTGGCACCTGATGCGAAGAGCCCACTCACTGGAAAAGACCCAGATGCTGGGAAAGACTGAATGCAAAAGGAGAACGGGTGGCAGAAAACAAGATGGTCAGACAGCATCATCAACTCAAAGGATGTGAATTTGAGCAAACTCTGAGAGACAGCAGAGTCCAAAGGAACTTGGTGTGCTGCAGTCCACAGGGTTGCAAAGAGTTCAGCTTGACTGAGCAACTCAGTAACAACAACAGGTTATTGGTGACTTTCCTTGTTCTCTGAGAAAAGAAATTTGTGTACAGTGTTGACTGAGGCCAGAATACACAAAGCTGAGAGAATGGAAAGTATCTTACATTATTAGTGAATTCCTTCTCACCATTTCATGTGTGTATTTTCTATTCCTTCCAATGAGTAGAAGCCCTTTAGGGCAGACATCATGACACACCTTCCTTGCATGCCTCATGGCCATGTTACAGGTACTAATAAGCATTTGCTGAATTAAGGAAGAGTGGCGGAGAGAGAGTAGTTAGAGAAGACGATCTTTTTTCCAGACAGTCCTTGGAAGTGAACTTGGAAGCTTCTGAGATTGCACACAACAGCTCTTTCTCTTTCACCTCTGCAATGTGATTCAGGTTTTCTCCTGGCTGAAGGCCTCTGCTTATTTTCCATGGATTAACGCTTCCAAGTGAGCAAGAATTGACTTGCCAAATAGTCTAATTCATTTGGCTGGTGCGTCTCACTTAAAAAGCCATTAACAAGCCAGACTGGAGAGGTGAGGAATGCCCAATTAAGGCAATTGCTTCAGTGTCCAAATGCCTAGCAGCTGTGCCCTCCTCGCACCGCTGACCTGCTATGACAATAAGATTTTAACAATTCTTTGATAGCACAGCCAAAACTTTGTCTGGAAGCCAGTGAGGCCTGACAAGGGCAGGTTGGAAATTATAAACTAGACTATCTTCTTCATTATGCCTCTGTTTTTAAACCCTGAAACTTTTATGAATTAAGTCATGATTCCTTAGACGTGACACTCAAAGCACAAGCAAGAAGAGTAAATAGATTAAGTGGGCTTCATCAAAATTAAAATTTTGTGTTTCAAGGAATACCATCAAGAAAATGAAAAGATGATCCACAGAATCGGAGAAAATACTTGCAAATCATACATCTGATAAGGGACTTGTATGCAGAATATATAAAGCACTCTTACAATTCAACAATAAGAAGATAACTTAATTTTTTAAATGGGCAAGGCATTCAAAAATTGTTTTCTCCAAAGAACACATAACAAATGGCTACTAAACACTCAAAAAGTAATCAACATTACTAATCACCAGAGAAATGCAATTCAAAAATCACAAGATTTCTTCACCTTCACTAGGATGGCTAAAATCAGAAAGACAGAAAATAACAAGAGATAGCAAGGATGTAAAAAAATTCTACCCCTCTTACATTTCTGGTAGGATTGCAAAATGATACAGCCACTTTTTAAAACAGTTTGGTGGTTAAACACATGGTTACCTCATGATCAGCACTCCCCTCATAAGTATATACCCAAGAGAATTAAAAACATGTTCACACAAAAGCCTATACAAAAATGTTTATAGCAACACTATTCATAATAGCCCGAAAGTGAATACACTTGATGAATGGATAAACAATAGGTGGTAATTCAGAGAAGGCAATAATATTTGGCAATAAAAACAATCAAGTATTGACACAAGTTTAAATATAAATGAACCCCAAAAAGATTATGCTAGGAAGCCAGTCACAGGAAGCCACATACTGTATGATTCCATTTACAGATAAAAACAGAGATTTTAGGGAGTATTTATTAGTACTGCTAAAACATACTTGTTTGGGGTGGTCAAAGAAATGAAGAAATTAGGAAATGATTGTACAATTCTTTGAGAATACTAAAAGCCATTGAATTGTATACTTTAAAAGGATAAATTTTATAGTAAGTGAATTACGTCTCAATAAAGTGAAAAAGTGAAAGTTGCACAGTTGTGTCCGACTCTTTGTGACTTCATGAACTGTACAGCTCGCCAGGCTCCTCTGTCCAGGGAATTCTCCAGGCAAGAATACTGAAGCCGTTCCCTTCTCCAGAGGATCTTCCCAAGCCAAGGTTCAAACCCAGGTCTCCCGAATTGCAGGCAGATTTTTTACTGTCTGAGTCATCTGGGAAGCCCAAGAATACTGGAATGGGTAGTCTATCCCTTCCTCAGGGAATCTTCCTGATCCAGGACTTAAACCGGGGTCTCCTGCATTACAGGTGGATTCTTTACCAGCAGAGCTACTAGGGAAGCTCTATATCACAAAAAGTAAATACATCACTATTATTTTAAAAAGGAAGAAAGAAAACTTATGAACATGTACATCATATAGATGGTCCAAATTATGGATCATCAACCAAAATCAAGGAAAAATAAAACATTTCTGGGCTTAGAATAATAGCCATTTAGTTCCACACCCTTCTTTTAAAAATTGAGGTGGTGATTTGATTAAAGAAAAGCATTAGCTAAGCATGGGGCTTTAAATAGGGATTGCTAGACTTGAAACCCATTTCCCTAATTCCAAGGAAGCTAATTGCTCTCAGTTTCCTTCGATTAGATCCAGAGAGAGGTTAGCTGTTATAACTATACTTAGGGAGATGATGACATTAAAAAAAAAGCTGTAAAGGAGAACAAAAGCAGTCTCAGCTTTGATAATGCAAATACATTTTAGAAGCATTTTTAAAAGAAGAAACAAAAGACTGTTTTCCTTAATGAGAAAATTCAAAGTCAGTCACTGATGAGCATGTAAGCTGCTTTTGGGTAAAACAAAAAGATAGGAGAACAACAGCTGCCATTTGATGAACAACTTTTACACACCAGGCACTGTACATATACAATCTCCAACCCCAATAACAGCCCAGCAAGATGAGAACCATCCTCTTCATTTAATGAAAACTTGCTTTCCATTTCCCACTACTCAGGTCCCATGTTCAGAAATACTAGAGGATATTTGAGTATGCTAAATATATATCTGATAACTTTAATCTTCAGAGCAGCACTGTCCAATACTGTGAGTTGTATCTATAATCTTAAATTTTCTAGTGAAAGTGGGCTTCCACATTCAAAAAAGAGAATTCATTTCAATAATGCATTTTATTTAACCCTGTCCATCACCAACTCCCGGAATTCACCCAAACCCATGTCCATCGAGTAGGTAATGCCATCCAGCCATCTCATCCTCTGTTGTCCCCTTCTCCTCCTGCCCCCAATCCCTCCCAGCATCAGAGTCTTTTCCAATGAGTCAACTCTTCGCATGAGGTGGCCAAAGTATTGGAGTTTCAGCTTTAGCATCAGTCCTTCCAAAGAACACCCAGGACTGATCTTCTTTAGAATGGATTGGTTGGATCTCCTTGCAGTCCGGGAGTTGGTGATGGACAGGCAGGCTTGGTATGCTGCAATTCATGGGGTCACAAACAGTCAGATACGACTGAGCGACTGAACTGAACTTAATATATCTAAAATATCATCACTTCAATGAGCAATCAACAAATAAAATCTTTGAGTCACGGACCTTCATTTTTCAAAATTTCTGTACCAAGCCTGTAAAACCCAGCATATGTTTTATACTTACAAATTATCTCAATTCAGACTAGCTGCATTTCAAGTATTCAATATCAACTCATGGCTAGTGGCTACCTTTTTGAATGATAATGTTCAATTTGTGTTGCTATTCAGTCACTAAGTAATGTCTAAATCATTGCAACCCCCTGGACTGTAGCCTGCCAGGCTCCTCTGTCCATGGGATTTCTCAGGCAAGAATGTTGGAATGGGTTGCCATTTTCTTCTCCAGGGGATCTTCTCAACCCAGGGATCGAACCTGTGTCTCCTACACTGGCAGATGGCTTCTTTACCTCAGTCATCAGGAAATGATCTATAAATTTAAAATTTATGACATGCATATTCTTAATTAATATTCACAGTAACCGTGTGACATATTTTGCAGGTAAATAATCCGAGACCCAAAAAGTTAAATGGTCTACCAAAGTAATATAAACTATCATCACATTTTTTTTTTTACAAGAAGAAGGGTTGAATAAGCAAATAAAAAGATCACATAGCTGTTAGGTGCAAATCAAGTCTCAAACTCAGTTCTACTTTTAGGTCAGTGCTCTTTCAAAAGTGCTTTACAATGTGTCATTTTCCAGCTTTGTCACTTAAACTTGGGAGATTGAATTTTAAAAATATTATCAAGTTAAGCTAAATGGCCAGAACAAAAATGTTTCAATTCTTTCTTTCTCTGTGTGTGAGTGTGTGTGTGTCAGTGGTGGTGGTAGAGAGTTTACTCTGATCAGTAGTTATTCAGGGACTCAAATTGAGGGCAACTTAGCTTCCAAGGTCACTCTGGCCTTCCAAGGTCACGCACCTCAGTGGTCTGGAAGGGAGAGAACAGCACAGAGGATACTTGTGGGAAGTTGATGGTCACGCCTGGAAGCGGCACACATCACCCGCACTCACCGCTGGTAAACACTTTGTCAGATGGCCACACTTAACTACAAAGAGGGCTGGGAGATGGAGAGAAGATGGTCAAACTAAAAAGAATAAGAGAATGGATTGGGGTGATCAGTCAGAAGTTACTGCTCAGCATGGACAACTAGATATAATTCTGCAAGGAACTGAGGAAGAATACTAGCAAAGAGTAAACTGAGTTAATCTATAAATTAAATACAGACTTGAAAGAGGAGGAAAGGCTTGCATTTTAAGCTTCTTTTATGTAAAACACAGTGCTAAGTATTTAATGTAGGTCCTTCCAAATAATCTGCGCAAAAATTCAATGAGTGAGTGAAAGCCACTTAGTCGTGTCCGACTCTTTTCAACCCCATGGACTATACAGTCCATGGAATTCTCCAGGCCAGAATACTGGAGGAGGTAGCCTTTTCCTTCTCCAGGGGATCTTCCCAACCCAGGGATCGAACCCAGGTCTCCTGCATTGCAGGTGGAGGTGGACTCTTTATAGGCTGAGCCACATGGGAAGCCCAAAATTCAATGAGGTGGGTATCATTTTCTTCTTTAGTAGCGGTGTGATAGACTGGAAAGAACTTGAGACTGTAAGAGCACTCTCTCCAACAATTATTATCTGTTTGTCCATGGAAAACTTATTTAACCTTGACTAATTTCAGTTTTCAGATAATAATTGTTGGAGAGAGTGCTCTTACAGTCTCAAGTTCTTTCCAGTATATCACACCACTACTAAAGAAGAACTACAATGAAAAAAAAAAAATTGTTATTCAGTCGCTAACTCATGTCCGTCCTAGAGTTTGCTCAAACTTGTGTGCACTAAGTTAATGATGCCATCCAACCATCTCATCCTCCGTTGTCCCCTTCTCCTCCTGCCTTCAATCTTTTCCAGCATCAGGGTCTTTTCCAATGAGTTGGCTCTTTGCATCAGGTAGCCAAAGTATCGGAGCTTCAGCATCAGTCCTTTCAATGAATATTCAGGGTTGATTTCCTTTAGGATTGACTGGTTTGATCTCCTTGCAGTGCAAGGG
Source organism: Bos taurus (assembly GCF_002263795.3). NCBI lineage: Eukaryota > Metazoa > Chordata > Mammalia > Artiodactyla > Bovidae > Bos > Bos taurus. Next base: position 68,549,049 of record NC_037330.1, read on the forward strand.
ATTCTCAAGAGTCTTCTCCAATACCACAGTTCAAAAGCATCAATTCTTCACCTCTCAGCCTTCTTTATGGTTCAAAGCTCACATCTGAACATTACTACTAGAAAAAACATAGCTTTGACCATACCAGCAAATCTAAAGATACAGATTTATTTCCCAATTGACGTTTAAGGAAACTAAGACCCAGAGAGGATAAGTAACTTTCCCAAAGTGACAGAGCTAATTTAGTAATAGTTCATAGATTTTAAAGTGTATATACTTTTTCTCTATTAATTTATCAATGGCTACTTTAATAGGGAAAAGCTGAAATGATGCAGAGGATGAAATGTTGCAACTGAGAGGCTGAAATAAAGAGTAGGAAGATTTTTTAAAAAGAAGAATCCAGAAGAAAAAGGTTAAGGTGCTAATAGCAGAACCTTCTACTAGAACAGGGGTTTTTTCACATCTCATCTCAGCCTTGCATCAGATTTCATAACAAAGTTGTTTCTTTCTAGGAGAAATCAAGCCTCCTATTTCCACATCCTCCTCTTCTCTGCCATGGAAGAAGATTAGGGTTACTGACAGATCAAGTTCAAGGATGACGATTCAGACCACACATTAGGAAACTGGAAAGTTAGTAGAGCATCGCTGAGGCAAAATACCCCTTCTTCCATCTGTTCTCTCCATGTGACCAGGGTGGTAATAAGGCTGAACCATGTCCTTCAGATTCTGTCCTCTCTTGGGCCAACCTGAGAACCACAGGAAATAGCTGGTGGCCCACAACAGCTCTGCCAACATGCTAGAGGCTGAGCATCCTTGCTCTTGTGCTTACTTCCTGCTTACTGGGCCTTATATTTTCTTAAACAGTAAAAATCCAAAATACTGGAGCAAGCTGAGTAAAAACATAGACTGGTTATCTGCATCGTCCCAGACTGAGAAATACTTTAAATGTTTTGATAAAAAGTCTGGACCAAAAAAAATCCCTAGACGTGTCGGTATATGTTCAACCCAGCATTTGTGTACATGCTATTTCCTGCTCATAGCAAATATTCTCACTCATTTATTTCAGCTCTTCCACCAGAAAAAAAAAATCCCTATCCACCCTTTATGGTTGAAATCCAGTGTCATTACTTTTATGAAAGACTGTCCTCTGCATAGTTGGTTTCTTCCTCCTCTGAGCGCTCCAGGTATCTTTGTTTATTGTCTACAGAGGCAATGGCATTGCATTACAGTTAGCCATGGCTGCATCACCCATCTCTTTGGCTAAATTGTTGAGCTCCTGGACACAGAATGCTTCTGCACATCTAATTTCCAGCACCCAGTCTGGCAGGACACAGATCTTCAACAAACTTCTGTGGATGAACTAAGAAAGGAGAAACACTTCAAAATGCCCTCAAGACACCTATGTCTTTGGTGTTTCAAGAGGATCAGCTTCTCCTGGCTGAAAGTTGACTCCTGCTGTGGGCATCCTCTAGTGCATTTTTCATTTGCCATAATGGCCTCTTCTTATCATGCATTTTATTGATCTGCCTGAGCACTGAAATTTATTATTTATTAGATTTCTATAATAGTTTTGCTCCAAAGAGCACAGTGTGATATGTAGAAAACTCCAAGGCAACAGCAAGGAAGACAGAACAGTGACAGCACAGTGTGGGAAATGAAGAGGAAGGGCAGAAGCCAAAATCTAAGAAAGAATGGCTAGGAAGGAAAGGCCATTCCCCTCACAAGAGCGGCAGCCAGGCTCCTGAGAGTCCCAAAATACCAGTCCTGGTCTTAGCCCAGACCCTATTCATCTGCACTTTTGTATGAGAGTCTGGCAGGAAAAATAGTATAGCACTTTGAAAAATAGAAAGCACTTTGAAAAGTTAAAAGCATCCTACAAATGCAAAATAATATTATTTCATTATCATTAATCAACCTAATTCATCCAAGAGCAGGAAGTGTTTCATATTCAAACCAATGAGGAGGAAAGTTTGGAGTAGCTCTGTTCTCCAACTAGACCATACACTCTTCTAAAGCAAGGACCATGCCATATGCATTTTTGCATAAGGCACCAAACAGCACTGCCATATACAGAAACATATTCATTTTGTCAGGAGTCCTGGTGGGTAATTGAGTGTTAAATGCCCTCTAAATAACTTTCTTTCATTCTCATCTGAATTTCCATGGGAGATGGCCCTAAGAGGAAAAAATAAAAATAAAAACTAGTTTCCTGTTTTCACTTACACTGATTACCTGATAAATTCTGAGCTAAAAACCATTTAACTTCTACTACATTTCTGGGAAATCAGGCAAGGGTTGATGTAAGTAAGTATGTAGAAGACCTTTTAGTTTTGCTGACTGGCTCCTTCAATGAGGCTAAATATGCAACTGAAGTGGGTCCCCATCTCTCTACTTATTGAAAATAAGTATCAGAGTGCCTGAAGGGATGCATGGGTTCCATGTGACCTTCTACATCCCTCCCCCAGATACCATCACTCTGACTGTTCCTCACCATGACCCTCACCATGCACTCAGCTCAGCCAATCCCAAGTCTGGCCAATGACTCATCCCCTTCAGTATACTCAGGATCCCAACACAAGTTCTCTGAAGGCAAGAGACAGGTTTTATTCATCTACTGATTCCTAAAATGGTATCAGGGACCCTGTTCACTGAATGTTAACTAAATCAGGAAACCATCAATATTTTAAAGAAATTATTGACAAAATCAAAATGACTATTTTATGTTTGTCTAAATAACAGTTTTTATGCGGCAGCTGATCTTTCTATATAGAAAATTGTGGCAGAACCTTGATCATGAAAATTCAATACGTTACATGGAAAATTGCATTTACATACAAAGGAACTAAGAAGTTATAAATTTTTAAGAATTCTGTTATTTCCATTATTCAAAGTATTACACAATCGGGTTGAGATGACAGTCTTATTTACAATGATAAACAAGTTGGGAGGCTTCAACCACATCAAAATCATTTCACCTCTATAAGCTTCAGTTTTGTTGTCATTGTTCAGTTGCTCAGTCATGTCTGACTCTTTGTGACCCAAGGACTACAGCATGCCAGGCTTTCCCGTCCTTCACCATCTCCTGGAGTTTGCACCAACTCATGTCATTGAGTCGGTGATGCCATCCAACCGTCTCATGCTCTGTTGCCCCCTTCTCCTGCCTTCAATCTTTCCCAGCATCAGGGTCTTTTCCAATGAGTCGGCTCTTTGCATTTGGTGGCCAAAGTATTGGAGCTGCAGCTTCAGTATCAGTTCTTCCAATGAATATTCAGGTTTGGTTTCCTTTAGGATTGACTGGTTTGATCTCCTTTCAGTCCAAGGTCTTCTCCAATACTACAGTTCGAAAGCGTCAATTCTTCAGTGCTCAGCTTTCTTTATGGTTCAAATCTCACATCCGTAAGTGACCACTGGAAAAACCATAATTTTGACTATACTTCAGTTTATTCATTTACAGAGCTTCAATTTATTCATTTGTAAACTGGGGATCCTGAAGATAAAGAACGTACTTTGAAGATTACTATGAGGATTAGAAGGAAGTACAACAATATAGTCCCTGACACATAGTAGGGCTTCAAATAGTAATAATAATTATTTATATTGTAATTCTATCCTCTATCTGCTTACCAGTAATAATCAGAGTAAATTCTCACACAGTACTTTACCTGTGCGTGTGCTAAGTTGCTTTGGTTGTGTCCAACTTGGTGCAACCCTATGGACTGTAGCCCACCAGGCTCCTCTGTCCATGGATTCTCCAGGCAAGAATACTGGAGTGGTTTGCCATGCCCTCCTCCAGGGTATTTTCCTGACTCAGGGATCAAACCTGCCTCTCCTGCGGTTCCGGCATTAGCAGGTAGAATCTTTACTGCTGAGTCACTGGGGAAGGTCAGCACTTTATCTGCTGCTGCTAAGTCACTTCAGTCATGTCCGACTCTGTGCGACCCCAGAGACGGCAGCCCACCAGGCTTCCCCGTCCCTGGGATTCTCCAGGCAGGAACACTGGTGTGGGTTGCCATTTCCTTCTCCAATGCATGGAAGTGAAAAGTGAAAGGGAAGTCACTCAGTCGTGTCCGACTTAGTGACCCCCTGGACTGCAGCCTACCAGGCTCCTCCGTCCGTGGGAGTTTCCAGGCAAGAGTACTGGAGTGGGGTGCCATCGCCTTCTCTGGCACTTTATCTACTACTCCTTTAATCCACACAATAACCCTATGAGGTGGTGTTAACTGGTTAAATTGTGTCCCTCTCCAAATTTATATGGTAAAATTCTAAATCCCAGTAACTAAGAATGTGACTTTGTTTGGAAATAGGGTCACTGCCGATATATTGGGCTTCCCCAGTGGTTCAGCGGTAAAGAATCCACCACAATGCAGGAGACCCAGGTTCAATCCCTGGGTTGGGAAGATCCCCTGGAGAAGGAAATGGCAACCCACTCCAGTATTTTTAGCATTCTTAGCAGATGTATTAGTTAAGAGGAGGCTATACTGGAGTAGGATGGGCCCCTATTTCAATATGATCAGTGTCCTTCTAAAAAGCAGAAATTTGGATATAGACTTGCACACAGGGCTAACACCATGTGAAGATAAAGGCAGAGATCAGGAATGCCAAAGATTGCCACCAAGACATCAAAATACCTCAGAAGGAACCACCTTACCAACACCTTGATCTAAGATTTCTAGTCTCCAGCGTTGTGACTCAATAAATTCCTGTTGTTTAAGCCCCTGCTTGTGGTATTTGTTATAGCAGCCCTTGAAAACTAATATAGGTGGGTGTTCTTATGATCCCCATTTTAAAGATGGGGAACTGAGGCATCCAAGAGACTATTATTCTATCAAGTAAGGGACACTTATTTACTTATTGTTCTAAGAAAATAATCCTGGCTTTGATAGACTTTTCAGGTAGGTAAGGTATTTACTCACATGTGTGAGTTTGGGTACTAAATACATGGGAAGTAGCCATTTTTCTCTTTTGAACGACGGCTCTGAACAGTTCTTGTTTTGCCTTTGAGAGCCAGAGACCATCAGCTGAGGGACTGCCTCTTGGCGCCCCCTACAAAAGGTACCCACATTGGGGCTCCAATCCCTCAGGTTTAAACACTGGGATCTCTGGAGAAGCTGAAGCCCCTTCTTCCTGGTTCTGACCAGAGGTGGGCTGTATTGGATGGAGGAAAGGGTAGGCTACTGGTATCTGATTATCTAAGTAGGGCCCTCTGGGGTGCTCTTGTGAAAGAAGCGTTTAAAGGTAAATTTGATAGATTTGCTATTATTGCTTAAATTCCTCATCATCCATGGGCCCTCTGGGAAGAAGAAAAAGAAATCTTATTCCTGATAAACTGATCCTAGAAACCCTGGTTAAAAAGCTGAGACTGTCTATTCAATTTTTCCAAAGCAACAACCTTTCACAGCGACTACAAAGTGTTTCTCATGGCTGCCTCTGTTAACGATGAAATGTGTTTGAAGATTGAATGTTCTTGGAATTGCTACACAGAGAAACTCAGGTGTAGAGCCTAGTTTATAAAACAGCAGCAGGAGATTCTAGTCAAGAGGGTCAGATGAAGGCATGTGGCTGACAAGGCGTCGGTCAGAGACAAGCATCTGCTTTCTGTTATGATTTGCGTGGGTCCACAAAGCACTGGCAGCTCAGACAGTAAAGAATCTGCCTGCAGCGCAAGAGACCGGGGTCTGATCGGAAACATCCCCTGGAGAAAGGAATGGCAACTCACTCCAGTAGTCTTGCCTGGAGAATCCCATGGACAGAGGAGACTGACAGGCTACAGTCTATGGGGTTGCAGAGTCAGACATGACTGAGAGACTAACACTTTCAGTTTCAACACAAAGCACACAGTTTCAAATTGCTAACTTTGGGCAATTCCTCAGCATAATTTTAAAATGCAAATATCCATTCCTCCAACCCAGCAGCCAAAATTTGTCCTGGAGCACTTCCTGGCTAACAATGATGCCAAGGAGGTGGGATCTCAGATCCTACCAGAGAAAAGCAGTAACAGGTCCCAGGCCAGTACAGAGGGATTTGGGAGCAAGGGAAGCAAGGAAAATACCTGGAGAAAGGTAGGTCAGAAAGTTCTTTCCTCACCCTCAGAGCAAGCCACCAGGAGGCAGAATGGGGTAGTGAATAAAAGTACAGGCTCTGCAGGCACCACAGATGTGGGTCTGAGTCAGAGCTCCCAAAACCTAGTCATTTTGTGTTTAGCTCCCTCTCAACCTACATTTTCACATCTATTTAATAAAAACAATAATAGCAGGTGGCTGTACTCCTTATATTTTTAAAAATTTACCAATGCCCTAAGGAGCCTCTTTGGACTTCCCTGATACCTGAGTGGTAAAGAATCTGCCTGCCATGCAAGGGATGTGGGTTTGATCCCTGGGTCAGGAAGATCCCCTGGGGAAGGAAATGGTAACCCACTCCAGTAATTCTTGCCTGGGAAATCCCAAGGACAGAGGAGCCTGGCGGACTACAGTCTAGAGGGTCGCTAAAGAGTCAGACATAACTTAGCAACTAAACAACAACAAAGAAACCTCCTTAAACACATCATTTAATTGCCCATCTGTTAAATTTTAAAGTTAAAGATATACTCCATATCTGTTCATCTGTGTTTAAGCTGGGACATCAGTCTTCTCCTGCCTTTGAAATCAGACTCAGACTAGACCTATACCATCAGCTGCCCTGGGCCTCCAGTTTTTGGATTTGCCAACTGCAAATCCTAGGACTTCTTAGCTTCCATAACTGCCTATGGCAAATCCTTATAATAAATATCTATAAGTCTAGATCTAGATATATCCTACTGGTTCTATTTTTCTGGAGAACCCAGTCTACTATAGCCTCACTGAAATATCAAGAGGCTCGTGCTAGCTCTTGGCTGGATCTCCCAAACTACATGGTCTTTCATCCTCGTCCTGTGTTCCCAGGGTGAGACAGGAAGAAGTGGGACCTCTCAAGACCCTGACTTGCAATTGCAAATGTCACTTCCACCATAGTCGGTCAGAGAAAGTCACAAAGTTATCCTAGATTCCAAGAGTGGAAAAATAGATTTCCTTCAGGAGTGGGGAAGGGTACACATCAAATCTAGATTGCAAATGTGCATGCATAATCTTCTCAAATAAAGCACCACTTAAGGTGACGGGAGTAAAATGCTAAGGACAGTGACCAGCAATATAGTAAGTATTCAATACTGGGTTCTTATGTTCTGTTGTTATGCTTGTTATTGTTATAATTCTTCAAATTCCAAAAATGTTTGCCAATTGACAAATCAGCTGATGCTGGTATCTTTCCAATGTATTTCTCCTGATCACAGAGATGAGGAAGTCATCAACTGCTAATAGGCATATGTATCTCAGTCTTCATATATATATATCTAAATATACAAGATATATATCATTTATAGAGATATATGACTTTCTATATCTAAAGTCTCTTTTAAAAAGGCAAACCAAAGCTAAAATATGAAATTTAATAATGCTAATGTCACAGTTCTTCTATAAACTGATACAATGACTACATTTACCTGATAATAATTGAAGAAAATTATTTTGAAAGAACACTTAGACTCTAGTATATATTCATAGGAGCCTACAAGCTCAACTAACAAAAGATAATGTGAAAATAATGTATATCTTTCATCATGAACAATGTTTAAGTACCTTTGTACCTTTCTTTTGTTTTATCAAAGCTCCATAATTGCGATTTTTAAATATAGTAATAATGGAATGAACACAGATAATGAACTCAATGCTGAAAGAACCAAATACAATAACAAAATAAGGTGTGATATGGTTTCAAACGGCTCTTAGGCCATTGTTCGAACTCTTATCTTAACATTCATATGTACTCCAGGTTTGAGGAGAGGTCACTGCTGAAATGTCATTGAATTTTCATTAGGAAAAGAAAAAGTAATAACTTGGCTTTTGTTTCTGAGTCTTGTCATACTGGGTCCTATTATGAGTCGAAACAAGAGTATGAGGAAGTTGGAGCTTCTAAGCCAACTCATCTATAAGCAAGTATTAGCCTTTTGGTGACCTGCTAAACTCAGATCTCCTATTTCCAAATCTTTTGAGGATAATATTTGAAAAGGTTTTCCTTTATATTTTAACATTTAAAAAAAAGGCATTGGCCATTGATCTCTGTCACAAAGAAGCCCTCTGCACCTCCCCACTCAGTGCCATGAGAATGTGGTCCTCCGCTGAATAGTAATACCTAATGCTTGCCTTGACATTTAGTAATGTGCTTTACTGCTCTGCCCTTTCCACACATAGAAAGGCAACGGGTGGAGTGGGGAGGGGGAGGCATGGTCTATCTCTCTCAGCCCAGCCACAGCCTCCTCTAGAGCCTGGAAACGCTAATGTATCCTAAAAGCAACATCCACCTGGAATCACCCACCTACAGAGATTTAAAAAGTCCTCCTGGATAATATCATTCCCTGTCCAACTAGGCCCTGTGGAAATAAGCAAAGACCAACCAAATGAGCACAAGCACAGGTTATTAATTCAGCACTTACTACATATAGAGAGGGAGACAGCCAGCCACTGTGGCTTGTGTTTTGGCAGAGACTCAAAGGCAGGCAGAGGAGTGGGAAGCGTCATGGCGGGAAAAAGGGAAGGCTTTGGGTGTACTCTGATTGTTGCAGGAGGGCAGCACCAGCACCAGGAAGCTGGAGGCAGACCAACTAGAAATGGGACATCCCATGTGACTGGTTAGATGAGTTTATTTACCTTTCTCTGGCTGCTCCTTAACCAGAAGTGGGAAGAAGTAGGGAAATTGTCAATCATCAGTAAAGTCCTAGCCTGGCCTGATTGTTATAGAAGTTATCATTTAGCTTCTTGGGTTGTTACTAGAGATAGTAGAATGATTTCCAAAAGTCTAATTTACAGCAGTAAGATAGCCTGAGCTATTTATTGTAGATAAGAGGTTGGTTTCCTGGACAGGTCGCTGCAGGTCAAAGGTCAAAGTTCTATTTTTATATGTGGTCTGGCACACTGTCTGTTTGAATATTCAGTCTCTCGGTACAAAATGAAACCTAAGCAGGTACAGTGAGCACTGGCCTGGTGGGTGCTACTTGAATCGGATAAAGCCAATCTGAAGGGCAGCTCCCTTCCCCAAGCTGTTTTATTCTCTGTTCAGACACCCATCAACATTTATCATCTGAGAATGACCATCCACACACAGGGCTCTGTCTCTAACTAGCATGAACTTCTCCAGGCAGAAACAACTGCTTATGTTGCTTCATTTTAACCTTATAAACTGATATACAGTAAACAATTTGGATCTAAATTTACTCACAGCTAAAACTAAAAGGGTAACACATTTTGTTTTCTTACAATAGGAAGTATGTCTCATTTACAGAGATAACGTTTTTCCAGAAGTAAACCAAGTGGGACACCGAGGAATGGATAATTAAAAAATAATTTGCAAGACTAACATAATAGTTCGTCAGCGTTCTGAGACCCACTTCCTACAAGGTTTTTAAATGTGCAGCAAGACTGACCCAGAGCACAGCGTAGACCCAGAAATGTGGTGGATTAAGTCAGACACAAAATAGAGCCAAAATGAATTAGAAACAACTTCATATGCACTGGTTCCAAACTGACCTCTCTTTCTGGGGTTACCAGATCACCTATGAATTAACCTGGTTCGAACAAGTGTTTAAGGAAAAGAACTGAATTTGTGCCATAAATATCTCAGCTTAATGCAAGATAGAGAAGAAAGCTCAACCTTGGTCAGAGAGCTTATTTTCACAGCAGTCATGATTTGACTCACAGTATTACTGAAATCTCAAGGCTTTGCTTAAAATTTGGCGCTCTTGAACTATAATGTTCTTGAGAATTCCTAAGTGGTAGACAAACCTCTATGACATGGTTTATTTCCAACATTTCAATAGGAAAATTCATCCTCATCTAGAGCAAATGTATTTTGCTACAATATGTATCTTTCTGCCTTGACATCCTAACCTCAATTCTCTTGAGCCTGAAGCATAATTGTAGCTGATTGGTGTTTACCTCCAGGAACACACTTTGTTAACAAAGTAATGAAATTAAATGTTCCACAAATGCGTACTTGCAGGTTTTAGATATTTTCCCCCAAACACAAATTCTAGAAACCAATCCCTTACAAAAAAAGTTTAGCACAGTATTTTCCAAGGCTTTAGTGTAGTCCAGCTGCAACTCTCTTGCAGCACTCTAATTATATGCTATATGGTCACATGAGAGCAAATAATACTAGACATACCCTCATACTCAGTAGATACGGATTATTAATATAATAGCACTTTTTCAAAGAGTATCAAGGAAGTTTTGGCATCTTCTTCCCTAAATATTTTTAAAATATAGGTCAGAAATTCAGCCAGTTAATATCAGGCTGACAACCTAAATTGCTGCTAAAATGCACTCCAATAAGTGGGATCTAAATCCTGAAATGTGCGTAAGACAAAGACATATTTGCATTTATTTAGATTAAAGTTTCTATTTTTAAAACATTTTTTGGAGTATAGTTGATTTACAGTGTTGTGTTAGTTTCAGGTAAATAGCAAAGTGAATTAGTTATACACACACATATATCCACTCTTTTTTCTTTAGATTCTTTTCCTATATAGGTCATTACAAAGTACTGAGTTGAGTTCCCAGCAGGTTCTTATTAGTTATCTATTTTATATATATCGGGGTGTATATCTTGAGCTTCCTTGATGACTCAGATAGTAAAGAATCCACCTACCAATGTAGGAGAGTGGGGTTAGATCCCTGGGTTGGGAAAATCCCCTAGAGAAGGGAATGGCTACCTACTCCAGTATTCTTACCTAGAGAAGAATTCCATGAACAGAGGAGCCTGGCAGGCTATAGTCCATGAGGTCACAAAGAGTCAGATAGGACCGAGTGATTAACACATGTGCAACTCAGGTGGCACTAGTGGTAAAGAACCTGCCTGTGGATGTAGGAGACACACGAGACAAAGGTTTGATTCCTGGGTCAGGAAGATCCCCTGAAAGAGGGCATGGCAACCCACTCCAGTAATTCTTGCCTTGAGAATCCCATGGATGGAGGAGCCTGGCAGGCTACAGTCCATAGGGTCCCAAAGAGTTGGACACGACTAAAGCAACTTAGCACACATATGTCAACACCAGTCTCCCAATGTGTCTCTCCTCTCCTAGTCCCCTGGTGACTATAAGTTTATTTTCCACCTCTGTGACTGCTTCTGTTACATTCTAAACATCCTCTATAATTTTAATGCATTTTGCAGATATTTACTAAAAGCTGTCTCTATGCTATACATCAAATTGGTGATGAAGATACAAAGATACACAAATACAGCCCTTGCCCTCAGGACTTCACTGTCTAGTGATAAACTCAGATGGAAAAACAGACAAACAAATAGTTTTAATACCAGGTGATAAATGCCACAAGAGAGATTGATCTTGAAGTTCTCAGGCATATAAAATGAAAAGGCAATAACTTCTTCCAGAAAGGACCTGGGAAGGCTGCCTAGACCACCAACACCATACTAGATATTTATGGCCAGAGTCTACTTTGATTGATCAGAGCCACAGTACTACTGAGGGAGGAATTCCAGGGTTCAGAACAAAAAGAAAATAGGGATAACGCTTCTTGAATTTACCTGTCAGTTTGTACATCAGCTGACGTTTCCAGTTGCATCTGGTTTTAACTCCATTGTAAACTCAAATTACTTTTGAGAAAACAAAAACAAACAAAAAACAAACTTGTATTTCTACATGATAAATAAATATTTCTCTTTTTTATCACAAAAGTCAGTTAAACTGAACCCAGAAACTGGAATAACTCCCTGGTATGTTTGAGCAAGCTCTGGGAGACGGTGGAGGACAGGGAAGCCTAGCATGCTATAGTCCATGGGGTTGCAAAGAGTCGGACATGACTGAAAAACAACAATTTCCACTTGTGGGATTCTAGTAAAACTCTATTTGCTGTCTCTAACAAGATTCTTAATACTTATATTTGTAACTATTTTTCACTGAATGCAACCCTTTGGTAGGAAAAAGAGGTCATTCCAGCTAGGCTTCCTTGAGAACAAAGAGGCTTCAGCATTAGAGACACCCGTCCCTATGTTGGCACTAAATGCCAGGCCAAACACTAATCCCAGATGTGCTTTAGGGTACAAAACAAACTGAATTCTCTCTTTCAGAAAAAACATACAGTATTAAGTCAAATTTCAATATTTCTCACCCTCCACTATCTGCCAGACAGGAAGAAAATCCACAGTGCAGTATTTTATACCCATAGTCTGGGTACAATTGATTTACTTTCATTGGAATCATTCATCTATCAGGGCTGAAAACATAAATGTCAAAGCAGCCATAATATATTTGTACCAATAAAGTCATCGGTTATGCTTTCATACCACATAGAGAGAGAAGACTTTATTAACCTTCATGAGGATTAAACACAAAAATAACATTAAAAGAAAACACTTGGGGATATTTTGGGTTACTGATGTGTGAGTGTGTGGTGGAGTGGGGTAGGGTGAAGTAATAATTGGTGTCCTAAGATAAGTAGACAAAGAGAAAATGACTGTTAAAATAGCTCCTTTCAAAGCTTAAATCTTTGATTTCCATATAACATTCACTGCCCTCGCATCCCAATTTGTCATTATTTCCTCTCCACTGTGTACCTGTATGCAACTTCTTAGTAAACACTTTCCCCACTTTTCTGTGAGCAGTTATCTAAGTAATACTATTTCCTTACAAAACAAGAGGGCATTTAACTAGGCTGTCTAAATCCAGTGAAACTAAAGTTGGTTAGAAACTGCCTCCAGGATAAACAGTGACATAGGCAATGCTACCTTTGATGGCCTTAAATGCAACTGTTGGCTAGAGGGGGAGGGGGGGCGGGGGCAGTTCTTTTCTTTCTTTAATGGGTCTGGTTTTCCCCTCATGTTTATAATAATTCCTTTTCTTACCTCCATCAGTGTCTAACTTCAGGAAAAGGAAACTCTGATAAACTCATCAAACCAACACACATTACATAAAAAGCATAATGCATTCTTCACAGGGGACCAAACTTTAAGCTAAAGTAACAAGTTTATAATTATGAAATTTGTAGCATCCATACACAGGAATGGGGGCTGCGGAAGGGTTATTCTTTGGACAGAAGGCACGGAATTCAGTATCAGATTAAATCTCATTTCAGGAAAGTTAGAGTCTCTTTTAAGTCTTTTCAAATAATGGGTTTTGATTATATTGAACATACTTTGAAATAAGGAAGGTTTTGTCTCATAGATACACAGGTAGATGCTCAGTTTCTCAGTAGACAAAAAATAAAAGATGGCATAAGAAGAGCATTGCAAGAATCACTGCACTGACCGCTGCTCAGTCCCTGCTCCTGATCCACAAGTCAGGAAGTGGCCATATGTTTAGGTGGTTACCTGTACTATAGTGCCAGGTTGGCATCCAGGCATTCAGAAATAAATCAAACTGACCCTTCAGGGTTCTCTGTTGTCATCAGATGGCCACAATATAAATCTCCAGGGGACCATGACTCCAGATCAGATCTCTCTTTTCATAAGAGATTCCCGTACCTTCCAAAGTCACTTGGTGAGAAAACAGTGTATTTCAATACAAGACAAAGGCTATCCTGTGATGCAGAACTTTTTAATCAGGCTGATTTAGGGGAAATCTTTCTATCTGCCTAGGCCTTCTGCCCCCTTCAAAATTTACTGAGAAGCTTATAAGTACTGAAATCAATCTCCAACACCAGAAATCTTTTGTTTCATGAAACTTAGAGGAATCAATTATAACCTTTTCTGTTGAACAGAGAATCAATGTACAATTATTTAACATGGGAGACCATGATACCTCATCCAGAGGACAAGCAACTTGATTCTAGATTATATAAACCATTTACCAGCAAGATGGCAATGTTGATTCCAGCACTGTAAGCTCTGTAAGGCAGTCTCAACTCCATCTAAGTAAAGAAGGTGCTTTCCAACCAACCATTTGCCTATTTGTTAAACAAATATTTAATGAGCATTTACTTTGGGCTGGGCTTTCCTGGTGGCTCAGACAGCAAAGAATCTGCCTGCAATGCAGGACACTTGGGTTCAATTCCTGGGTCAGGAAGACCCCCTGGAGAAGAAAATGGCAACCCACTCTAATAGTCTTGCTTGGAGAATCCCATGGACAGAGGAGCCTGATGGGCTACAGTCCATGAGATTGGAAAGAGTCGGACATGACTAAGAAACCTACACTTTCACTTTACTTTGTGCCAGCACCATCTTCTAGGCTGAATGTACACAGATGAACAGAATACATTTCTTATCCTCAAACTTAGGGGGGAAATATGATGAGTATTATAAGAGAGGCAAACAAATGAAAGAATAACTTTTTGTTCTCTTCTCCAGAGAAGGTGGCCTTTGAATAAAATCTTGAAAGCAAAATAGAAGTTCACCAGACAAAACCAAGGATGAAGAAAAGGCATTACAACAGAATGATCATCGATGCCCAAAGCAGGAATGTATGAAGGAAAAAAGGGCCCAGAACTATTGAATAGGTCAATGTGAGGGGACCATTACATGATGGCTGGAGGTTGCATGTGAAGTTGGACAGGTTTGTTTCTTATTAAAAAGTTACAATATTCTAGAGTAGATCAAGAATGCCTTTCTGTAAAGCAATTATTCTTCAATTAAATATAAATAAATTGGCAAAAAAAAGAATGCCTTTGAGACTTAGACTAAATCTCTGGATCCTTTACACATAAAATTTTGCATACATATTCAGAGACTTCACCAATTTCCTGACTACAATTTGTAGACCCAGGTTTAAGAATCCCTAAAGCTAGAGAACTGTTCAACTTCAGCTTCTTCAGTGTTACTGGTTGGGGCATAGACTTGGATTACTGTGATATTGAATGGTTTGCCTTGGAAATGAACAGAGATCATTCTGTCATTTTTGAGATTGCATCCAAGTACTGCATTTCGGACTCTTTTGTTAACCATGAGGGATTCTCCATTTCTTTTAAGGGATTCTTGCCCGCATTATATGATCATCTGAGTTGAATTCACCCATTCCAGTCCATTTTAGTTCGCTGATTCCTACAATGTCGACGTTCACTCTTGCCATCTCCTGTTTGACCACTTCCAATTTGCCTTGATTGATGGACCTAACAGTCCAGGTTCCTATGGAATATTGCTCTTTACAGCATTGGACCTTGCTTCACCAGTCACATCCACAACTGGGTATTGTTTTTGCTTTGGCTCCATCCCTTCATTCTTTCTGGAGTTATTTTTCCGCTGATCTCCAGTAGCATATTGGGCACCTACTGACCTGGAGAGTTCCTCTTTCAGTATCCTATCATTTTGCCTTTTCATACCATTCATGGGGTTCTCAAGGCAAGAATAATGAACTGGTTTGCCATTCCCTTCTCCAGTGGACCACATTCTGTCAGACCTCTCCAGCATGACCCACCCATCTTAGGTGGCCCCACAGGGCATGGCTTAGTTTCACTGAGTTAGACAATTAAAGTCTAATAGAGTTTTGCCAAGAGAATGCACTGGTCATAGCAAACACCCTCTTCCAACAACACAAGAGAAGACTCTATACGTGGACATCACCAGACGGTCAACACCAAAATCAGACTGACTATATTCTTTGCAGCAAAGGATGAGAAGCTCTATACAGTCAGCAAAAACAAGACTGAGATCTGACTATGGCTCAGATCATGAGCTCCTTATTGCCAAATTCAGACTTACTGGAGAAAGTAGGGAAAACCACTAGACCATTCAGATATGACCTAAATCAAATCCCTTATGATTATACAGTGGAAGTGAGAAATAGATTTAAGTGACTAGATCTGGCAGAGTGCCTGATGAACTAGGGACTGAGATTTGTGACACTGTACAGGAGACAGGGATCAAGACCATCCCATGGAAAAGAAATGCAAAAGCGCAAAATGGCTGTCTGGGGAGGCCTTACAAATAGCTGTGAAAAGAAGAGAAGCAAAAAGCAAAAGAGAAAAGGAAAGATATAAGCATCTGAATACAGAGTTCCAAAGAATAGCAAGAAGAGATAAGAAAGCCTTCCTCAGCGATCAATGCAAAGAAATAGAAGAAAACAACAGAATGGGAAAGACTAGAGATCTCTTCAAGAAAATTAGAGATACCAAGGAAATATTTCATGCAAAGATGGGCTCGATAAAGGACAGAAATTGTATGGACCTAACACAAGCAGAGGATATTAAGAAGAGGTGGCAAGAATACACAGAAGAATTGTACAAAAAAGATCTTAATGACCAAGATAATCACGATGGTATGATCATTCACCTAGACCCAGACATCATGGAATGTGAAGTCAAGTGGGCCTTAGAAAGCATCACTACGAACAAAGCTAGTGGGGGTGATGGAATTCCAGTGGAGCTATTTCAAATCTGGAAAGATGATGCTGTGAAAGTGCTGCACTCAATATGTCAGCAAATTTGGGAAAATCAGCAGTTGCCACAGGACTGGAAAAGGTCAGTTTTCATTCCAATCTCAAAGAAAGGCAATGCCAAAGAACGCTCAAACTACCACACAATTGCACTCATCTCACACGCTAGTAAAGTAATGCTCAAAATTCTCCAAGCCAGGCTTCAGCAATATGTGAACCATGAACTTCCTGATGTTCAAGCTGGTTTTAGAAAAGGCAGAGGAACCAGAGATCAAATTGCCAACATCCCCTGGATCATCAAGAAAGCAAGAGAGTTCCAGAAAAACATCTATTTCTGCTTTATTGACTATGCCAAAGCCTTTGACTGTGTGGATCACAATAAACTGTGGAAAATTCTGAAAGAGATGGGAATACCAGGCCACCTGACCTGCCTCTTGAGAAACCTATATGCAGGTCAGGAAGCAACAGTTAGAACTGGACATGGAACAACAGACTGTTTCCAAATAGGAAAAGGAGTTCATCAAGGCTGTATATTGACACCCTGCTTATTTAACTTAAATGCAGAGTACATCATGAGAAATGCTGGGCTGGAAGAAGCACAAGCTGGAATCAAGATTGCCGGGAGAAATATCAATAACCTCAGATCTGCAGATGATACCACCCTTATGGCAGAAAGTGAAGAGGAACTAAAAGCCTCTTGATGAAAGTGAAAGTAGAGAGTGAAAAAGTTGGCTTAAAGCTGAACATTCAGAAAACAAAGATCATGGCATCTGGTCCCATCAATTCCTGGGAAATAGATGAGGAAACAGTGGAAACAGTGTCAGACTTTATTTTTCTGGGCTCCAAAATCACTGCAGATGGTGACTGCAGCCATGAAATTAAAAGATGCTTACTCCTTGGAAGAAAAGTTATGACCAACCTAGATAGCATATTGAAAAGCAAAGACATTACTTTGCCAACAATGGTCCGTCTAGTCAAGGCTATGGTTTTTCCAGTGGTCATGTATGGATGTGAGAGTTGGACTGTGAAGAAACCTGAGCATCAAAGAATTGATGCTTTTGAACTGTGGTGTTGGAGAAGACACTTGAGAGTCCCTTGGACTCCAAGGAGATCCTACCAGTCCACTCTAAAGGAGATCAGTCCTGGGTGTTCTTTGGAAGGAATGATGCTAAAGCTGAAATTTCAGTACTTTGGCCACCTCATGCGAAGAGTTGACTCATTGGAAAAGACTCTGATGCTGGGAGGGATTGGACGACAGAAGATGAGATGGCTGGATCGCATCACTGACTCGATGGACGTGAGTCTGAGTGAACTCCGGGAGATGGTGATGGACAGGGAGGCCTGGCGTGCTTCGATTCATGGGGTCACAAAGAGTCGGACACGACTGAGCGACTGAACTGACTGACTGAAAGCTAGAGAGGGCTGCCATCTATGGGGTCACACACAGTTGGACACAACTGAAGCAACTTAGCAGCAGCAGCAGCAAAGCTAGAGAGGTTTTAGCCAGAAAGATTACTTAACTGAGTTTTTTATTATTATTACTATTTTGGTTGGGGAGCTGGAGGGGGAATCATGCTGGCATCAATAGGGAGAACGGAAAAGTGAATTACTTGAGTCTGGACAATGGGAAAAAGAGTTGAAATAGTGCAGAAAACGCCACTGCACAGGTTCTTAATTGTACTGGCCAACATCAAGAAAGTAACATGGATTTTTATAAGCTCTGGCCTGTTACACTTCCAAAAGTACATTTCAAATATTTAAGTTTTAACACAAGAGAGAGGGCTTTCAATGAGGCCAAAAACGGGGGAAATAAAAGAGATGAAAAGAGAATTTCAGAATTATCTTCTTCATGAAGGTGCCCACCTAGCAACAGAGCAATCATTCTCCTATTCATCACTCACATTACAGTCAGAAACACAAGTTGATTCTTTCAACACAAAGCTCATGCCAAGAGCTGGATAACAAAATTGCATGGAGTGTGAAATGGCAGAGATATTCCTTGAGTCAAAGTGTTTTTATCTCAATAATCCTTATACCAATAATCTGCTCACTTCAGTTAAATTAAGTGAAGAATCTATCATTTGTTACAAAGAACAAGCAACCTATTCCAAAGATTGCATTCAAATCCAATGAGAAATGCATATCATACTGTTTTCCTCTTTTGTTTTGAATTGCTGAGCACATGAAATGAAAGAGGGAAGGCAGGAAAAAATAGGGTAGTAGGTTCTCATTGCTGTTCACTTAGTCAAGAATCTAGGACTTGGAATGATGGATGGAACACGATCTGAACAACACACAACAAAATATATTCCAGGAAGCACTGGGAGACAGATGCTATGAAGACCAAGAAAGCTACAGCTGGGTGAGAGCCACAGTTGATTCTATAGTATTTTAGGGCCCCTTACAGCCAAATCCATGTTGTGGTGGTAAAAAGTGAAAGTGTTATGTTGTGGTGGTAGAAAGTGAAAGTGTTATGAAAGTTGTGTATGACTCTTCGTGACTCCATGGACTGTAGCCCGCCAGGCTCCTCTGACAATGGAATTCTCCAGGCAAGAATACTGGAGTGGGAAGCCATTCCCTTCTCCAGGGGATGTTCCCGATTGTGGCAGTAGCACGTAACAATAACAGCTGTGCTGCTGGTTATTAAATAATTGGCCCCAAGACACATGGTTGGAACTAGAATCCAGACCTTTTGGACTCTTCCCAAATTCAGAGCTCTATACATCATAAAACATGACCTGGTTTCTTGGGCGATTAATCACATTATACTCCAGAACTAATGATCCATAAGTCCCTAAAATTTATTTTCATTAGGGGTTCCAGAACACAAAAAGTTTCTTGATATTTACTCTTACATCTCACACCAATCAATTCCATCTTCCCAACAGAAGCAGTCCTGTAATCTTGGATTTACAAGGGCTTCCCACCTCATCCCCAGGAGGACCCATACACCAGCTGCATCAATCTGCACTAATCAATTCAAAGCCGACCTGACCACTGGGTGAGAATAAACTGCTAAGAGCTGAAGTTTGTGCCCCAACTAAGGGCAGGATATCACCCGGGTGATAGGTGCTATCTTTGGATATATCAGACTATGCACCTGTCAAGACTGAGATGGTATTCACCAAGTTTTTGCAATACTTTTGAAACTGTAAATGTCACAATCAGGAACAATTTGAAGTTCTTGCTCTCATAAATATCTCTGAGAAGAAGACTCCAATTACACCATGTTACGTTCCCAGTTCCAGGAATATGAATAAGCTATTTCCTCACTCCAAACCCTTCTCCCACCCCAACAGCTTAACCAGGTTAATTTTCACTGCTTCTTCAATTTTTTTTTTTAACTCTAATTTTTTCGGGAGGAAGTCCTTGCCAACTTCTCCATGTCAGAGTTAGGTCACCTCTATCTACTATGTGCTTCCATGATGCTTTCCCCTAAATTGTAATGATCTGATTACTTATTTATACCTGTCTGTCAGTAGATTATAGGATCTATGAAAGCTTAAGTAGTCCCACTACCTGGCATATAGTAGACACTAAAGTATTAACTAAATGGAATGAATAAGACAATTAATCATGCAAACTGATATGAGATACCTTAAAAAGTGAACCAAACTACTAAAATATTTTTAGTTTGTGTAAAACACATGCATTTAAAGAATAACTATAAAAATTGAAAATTTACTTGTGTAATATGCATACTTTCAACACTTAATTTTTTCTGTCTTTAATGTCTGCCCCAAAATACGAAACTATTGATAGTATGGGTAGGCCTTTAAGAAATTATTTATAATCAAACTCCAGAGTTTCAGGGCAAAAAGTTAAGAAGTTTTACCCTTTGCGCACACTTTTGACAAAATTTACTAGATCATTAAGTAGGTTATTTGAAATGTGAACCAAAGAACCTTCAAAAAAAATTCAGAAAATTACAGTAAAAAGAAATTAATTGGGGGAAAAAAGCTTCTACTTCAGTAGAGTTTGCCATTATAGATTTTCATGCAAAATGGTATTTACAAATAATAATAAGCTTCTTCTTCATTCATTGATAAGTACTTTCTCTCTAAGAACCATCATGAGTCACAGGAATGATACAGGGCTATGACAGTCTACAGCTCAGGAGCCCAGAGCAAGATCTAGAACCATTCCATACGTCTCTAGAGATCCAGTTCTCCAACCCCAATTGGCTTACCATAAGAACTAAAACAGAATTAGAGGATGCAAAATCTATGCGTCAAATGGGTCATTTCTACTACAGAACTCTGTTCAGTTACAGAAAGAAAAGTTCAGACTATCAAATAATGCCATTTCATACATCATATGACATGTTCACCATATCCTATCCCACCGCTGCCTCATGCCACTCACAACATGCACTTAATAACACATGGCCAAAGCCCAACCTCCCATTCACTCTTCAGGGCCCTTGTCACCAGGAAAACCCCCATGTGGTGCCTCTAGGGAGGGCTCACTTCTGTGCACAGGGGAAGAAGAATACCCACTTGCCCCCAGCACCTGCTTGGCTGAAGAGACAGGCTAGGAGAAAGCACCAGCAGAGGTGTCACATCTACGAGCCCGGAGGTTTACATTTGTGCCCATTCTGCATTAATCATAGGATCACATGGGACATCAAAAACATTTCGTGACTTCTCAATACTTCAGGCATCACGAGGTATCTAGAATGATGACAAGAACAAAGTCCAAACTTAAGTAAGGGGCTAGGAAGTAACTAAGATGACAGAAGAAAGCAAGCAGATTATTCAGTCTTAAAAACAGAGCACTGAAGGCAGACCATATCAGCCATATGCCTTGTGAGCACTTCTGTTATCATGTGCCAAGAACCAAGCTGCAAATGTGAAACCATTCATCTAACTGAATCATCCAAGCAGTTTCCACGGCAGGAATGAGCACCTTTGCTTTACAAAGCGGAAACCAAATATCAGAAAGTTCAAATCACAAAGCTGGCTCAGTTTCTTACTTAACAATCATGTAACCTTGAGCAACATATTATAGAAAATCTCAAGGCATAATTTCCTTAGCTATAAAATATGGACCATAGCATTACCTACATCATAGGACTGTTGAAAGAATTAAATACAAAAATGCATGCAAATCCCTTGGAGTCTGATACAGTAAGTGACAAATACAAGCAGCAGAAGTAATTGTTATCTGTGAAAGTGAAAGTCACTCAGTCGTGTCCAACTCTTTGCGACCCCATGGGCTATATAGTCCATGGAATTCTCCAGGCCAGAATACTAGAGTGCGTAGCCTTTCCCTTCTCCAGGGAATCTTCCCAACCCAGGGATCAAACCCAGGTCTCCCGTATTGCAGGCGGATTCTCTACCAGCTGAGCCGCAAGAGAAACCCAAATGTTATCTATACTAAAAATAATAACAACAAGGATAACAACAGTAGTGATAACAAATATATATGAAGTGCCAGAGCTGGAATTCAAATATAGGTCATTCTGATTCTGAAGGCTTTACTTTTAATTCTTATATCTGCAATATAGCATTTAAGAATCAAGATGCATGAATGGATAAATGGAGGGTAGAGTGAGAGGGAAGGAGAGAGGAAAGAGGAGAAAAGAAGGAAGGGAGAAAGAAGGAAGAGGGAAGAGGAAGGAGTGGGGAAAGAAAAAGTAAATTAATATTTGATAAATATTGATATATATGAATATATTACATATATATAATATTTCCTGCAGAAAATAAACATTTTTTTTCAGTTTTTCTTTATCTCCAACAGACAATATGCACATGTTGCATTCATTCTTTAGGTTGAGGAAAACAGATTGTTTTCCTCACCACTGTACCTCTAGCCCCAAGCACAGACTCAGACAGGCACAAGTTCTCAATAACAATAAATACTTGTTGACAGAGTTTCCTCTCAAAGGAGCTTCTGATGAGAACGGAGGTCATCAGAATGAGTTCAAGCCTCGAAGGTCTCTAAGCTGGACAGGAGGCCGCAACCCTCTGGAAAGGCTATAGTGCTGCTCTGTCCAAAGACAGCCTCCTGGGCCAGGTCAGGCAGTGAGAACCTGCCCTGACCTTTGGTCTTCTCAAATTTATGTTTGCAAAACACCTTTAAGTTACAAAAGAGCTAAGAAGCAGTCACAATGAGCGGCAGTGAGGAGGCACTATTTATGCTAACAATGAGAAATTCAAAAGTTCCACTGGATGTAGGAATAAAGATTTTGCTGGATCTAAGACAATAATTCAGACCATCTCATCATGAGAGAGATAAAATACTTGATTCACAGAGCTTTTTCAACCTCCTTCTGGACTATGATTAAAAGAAAAATCTGCTTCAAAAAATGAAAGGGATTTAGGATCACAATTTAATTTCCTCTTCTCCTTGAGAAAAACACACAAAAACACAAAACAAAGTAACTGAGGATTTCTGAGAATTCTCTGTCAATAAAGGAAAGTTATTAAAGAAGCCGAGAGAGGTTTAAGTTTTTCCACGGGGAGTTAAAGAGTACTATTATGATTTCAAAACTTGTATGTTAAAAGACTTCTGAATTGATAGATTTAATCGTGTATGAAATTAAAATGAGGTGTTATCTTAAAAGGCTGAATTTATTTTAGGAGAATTCAAGCATTTTAATATATGCCCAAGGCTGACTGTTTATCAGAGCTGGCATTTTTAAAATAACAAGGGATGATTCTAATACTTTCTTCCTAACAAGATTTGTAATTTATGTAGCAGGAACAACTTAATGTGCCAGTGATTTGTCCTCCTGCATCTGCAACTGATGACAGAGCACTAATTTTTACACATCAAAGACATTAAACCTAGATTTTCTGTGCATTATTGACCTTTACTGTACCCAAAGTGGTGCAGAAGAAACAAATTACACTGCAGTAAAGTTTCACATTTCCTTTTCACATTGAATTTCATTCACTGGTTGTCTCAAAACTACTAATCAGTAATAAAGTTTTGTCTTTAGAAGATGCTATTCCCATATGACATGGAGGAGGAAAGGGGGAAAAAAGGAAAACAGTTTGAAAGTGGTTATTCTACCTGTATATTACTAAATTTATTCCTCAAAAATACAAATTAGGTGACCTCCTTCCAGGAAATTTATCCAGGCCAGAACAGAAAATGTGAAACATAATCGGTGCAACAGCAGATGTTTCTTGAGCAGTATAAAAACCCAGCACTTTTCTGGCCCTGGGGATATATCAGTGCACACTGCAGACAAAAGTCCTGGACCATGTGAGGCTTACAGTCTACTAAAGGAATGGTTTCTGTTGTTTAGTCACTCAGTTGTGTCCAACTCTTTTTGACCCCATGGACTGTAGCCCATCAGGCTCTTCTGTCCATGGAATACTCCAGGCAAGAATGCTGGAGTGGGTTCCTATTTCCTTTTCGAGGGGATCTTCCCAACCTAAGATTGAACTCGCATCTCCTGCATCGCAGATGGATTCTTTACCACTAAGCCAACAGGGAAGCTCTATAGATATAGATAGACACATCTGTATCTGTGTGTGTGTGTGTGTGTGTGTGTGTGTGTGTGTGTGTGTGTGAGATTTCAGATGGTGACAGAAAAATAGAGATAAAGGGTAAAAGGAGAGACTGTAATTTGAGCAAAATCCTAAAGAAAGTGAGAGTAATTGTGCACATATCTGAAGAATAAGTATTACAAGAGGAAGAAACAGCAACTTCAGAGACTTTGAGATGGAAAAGGTGCTTGAAAAGCATGGGTGCAGGGCTCAAAGAACAGCAATGAGACCAGTGTGCCTGAGGCAGGGGATGAAAGAAAATTTGGAGGTAGTTGAACCTATCACCCAGCCTGTTTAAATGCCTTTAAATTCACCATAAAATCTGTGAGGGCTCTGTAAATTTCCAGAGCCTGGCAATCCTGGCCACCTCCAGGATGCACTGCTGTCAGCAAAGCACTTTCCTAGTCCTTTCCTGAGGCTTCCATTCGGAAGATCTCTTTCTACCCTCTGAAATGCCAGAGAGAGGAACTAAGCTTAGCTTCCTATGACAGGACAAGCAAGCAATGTCCAAGACTGTTACCTCTTCCAACTCTTCTCCACACAAAGGGCTTTGTTTCCTTCAACTTCCCCTCAGAATGTTAGAACTGCCAGTCCACCCATTGTCCTGACATCTTCCCTAAAGACACTGCAAGCCTAAGTAGGACATTCTGAACTTCCTGCAGCAGGCATTTTTCCATGCAAGTAATATTTAAAGACTGTAAACATGGAGTGAACATATGGAGAGACTCCCTCATCTTAGATCTGTGGTTCCCAAACTTAGCTGCACATTAGAAGCACCGGGGGTAATGGAAGGGAAGTTAAAAATCTCAGTGCTAACACTGAGTCCCACACCAATTAAATGAGAAACCGTGCCAATGGCTCAGTCATCAGCATGCTTAACTTCCCAGGAGTTCCAGTGTGCAACCCCGGTGTCTTATGCTATTTCTAAAACTAACTTCTGACAGCCACAGCACATGTGGCATGACACTGTAAGCCACAAACTCTGTCCACGACCACTGCAACATTTCTTTAAATCAAGTGTAAATCATATTTCTCCTGATTTCACCTTAAAGGATTAAACTATCTTTTCAGTCTATTGAAGTCTCTCTGAATTCTGATTTTTAGTTCAGCTTAGGTCATCCACAAATCCAATCAATATATCCCTATGGATATGAGAGATACGAACATTAGCTGGATTGAAGTGAAGACTCACCCTTTAAAATTCCACTTGAGACCTCCTTTCATACTGTGTTCACACTAGCCTTTTAAATCACCATATCTGACACCCACAACCACCTCATAATGTCGAAATTATTATGCACAATCTGAAGATGAGAAACCAGTGATTCAGAGAAGTGAAATGACTGCCAAGGATCACACAGATTAAGTGAAAGAGCCAAGAATTGAAGCTAACTCTAAATCCAACTGCAAGTTGAAAGCTCTTTTCATTAGCTGCTTCTCGCGGTTATTTAACTAGTTAGCAACTCACCCAACTGTCTTATTACCCAGCAATGACTGCTTCATAGACAGCAAAAGAACTGTTCCCTTTGTCTTGATAAATTAAACTAACTGCATCCACCTTATTCCTCTAATAGTGGTTCAACAGATATTTACTGAATACCTTCTGCGCTATAAGCAATGAAAATATGAGAACTCAGCAATGAAAAATAGATTTAAAAATTTCATCTTTCATGAAGTTTATATTGTTATGCCAATCACAGAGAAAAATGAAAGGAATCTGTCATAATTTCACTTGTGAACCCTTGATGGCTTCTAATTGTCAAACTTTCTTTTATGAGTACTCAGAAATCATCCTTTTGTGACTTGTTCTAGAAACTTTTCCAGAATTTATATTATAACAATCTTAAAAACATCTCATGTGCTTTAAAAAAAATAGCATAGTGCTGTTAAAAAAGCAAAATTCAACTGAGTAAATTTTAAGATCTTACTGGCTTTATTCAGTGATTCATGAATCAGGCAACATTCCAACTAGCAGACAGAAAGGAGCTTCAAAGAGCTATAAAAGGCAAGAGATTTTATAGAAAGAAGGGAGTGGGAATGAGTAAGTGGCACTGAGCAAAAAAAGCAGATTGGTTCTTGCAAGGTTGCTTCCTTTAGGGATAGCAAGGGTTTATCAAACAGATTGGGCTTCCCAGGTGTCTCAGTGGAAAAGAACCCACCTGCCAATTCAGGAGATGCAGGTTCAATCCCTGGGTCGGGAAGATCCCCTGGAGGAGAAAATGGCAACCCCACACCAGTATTCTTGCCTGGGAGATCCCATGAACAGAGCAGCCTGGTAGGCTGCAGTCCATGGGGTGGCAAAGAGTCGGACATGACTTAGCAACTGAACAAAAACAATGGCAATCAATCCGATTACCTAACTAATGCTGATCAAATGATTCCTGATGGACTGGTTTAGTATTCCATTTCTGAAAGAGGCAAAAGTGTAATTAAGTCTCAGTTTGGTAACACTGGGCTTACCATAAATGACTCCATTTGGGGCCTGTTTTTTTTTAATAGTGCTTTTAAATAAAGGAGAAGTGAGAAAATCTGGAAATTTAATTGCACCATGAAAGAATGAAAATACAAAAGCTAGCTCTCTGTACCAGTCCTGGCTAATAGAACTCTAAGGACTGATGGAAACATTCTACATCTGAGCTGTCCAAATAAGACAGGTAGCCACTAGCCTCACGTGGCTGCTGCTGCTGCTAAGTTGTTTCAGTCATGCTACTGCACACTTAAAATGTGGCTAATGTGACTGAGGGAATAAACTGTTAATTTCATTTAATTTTAATTAATTTTTACTTAAATTTAAACAGTCATATATGAATAACAGCTGCCATCTTGGATCACACAGCTGTAAAAAGGAAGCTAGGATATGAAATGACTACCTCTCAAAGTGGAGAGGGGGACAAAAAAATTTCTAAACTCAATGTTTATGGCCCTTGGCTATTGCTTTTTCCTGGGTTTCTTTCAATGATATTTAATCGTTTTCTCCCAAAACAATTCTGAAGGGCAAGAAGTCCATTACTGCATTCATAAAAAAGTAAGCATTCATTTCTGACCTAAAATAAATTAGGTAATAATCATACCTAATGGGGACTTCCCTGGTCGCTCAGCAGTAAAGAATCCCCCTGCCAGTTTAGGAGATGCAGGTTCTATCCCTGGGTTGGGAAAATCCCCTGGAGAAGAAAATGGCAAACCACTCCAGTATTCTTGCCTGGGAAATCCCATGGACAGAGAAGCCTGATGAATTATAGCCCATGGTGTCACAAAAGAGTTGGACACAAATGAGCAGCTAAACAACAACAACAAATCATACACGGAACTCATGTGCTGTGTCTCTGCAAATGAATCTCTTTTGTGGAATTTTCACAATTGAGAACACGTGCCTGAATTGGTGCCTGCCTTCCCTTAATCAGATGGTGGTGGCCACCAGAGGTAGATAACCTCACTTGCTGGCTTATGTCTAGAAAATGCAGATTCCTCAACAGATTTTAGAGGAAGAATAACACCTGATACTATTTCCCTCTCTAAAAGTTTGTTTTAATATGCATGTAACACTGCAGATGGTGACTGCAGCCATGAAATTAAAAGACGCTTACTCCTTGGAAGAAAAGTTATGAACAACCTAGATAGCATATTGAAAAGCAGAGGCATTACTTTGCCAACAAAGGTCCATCTAGTCAAGGCTATGGTTTTTCCAGTGGTCATGTATGGATGTGAGAGTTGGACTGCGAAGAAAGCTGAGTGCCGAAGAATTGATGCTTTTGAACTGTGGTGTTGGAGAATACTCTTGAAAGTCCCTTGGACTGCAAGGAGATCCAACCAGTCCATTCTGAAGATCAGCCCTGGGTATTCTTTAGAAGGAATGATGTTGAAGCTGAAACTCCAGTACTTTGGCCACCTCATGCGAAGAGTTGACTCACTGGAAAAGACCCTGATGCTGGGAGGGATTGGGGGCAGGAGGAGAAGGGGACGACAGAGGATGAGATGGCTGGATGGCATCACTGAGTCGATGGACGTGGGTCTGAGTGAACTCCGGGAGTTGGTGATGGACAGGGAGGCCTGGTGTGCTGTGATTCATGGGGTCGCAAAAAGTTGGACACGACTGAGCGACTGAACTTGAACTGAACTTCACAGGACCTCTGATAAGTATTAAATAGGCCTCTAAATTAGCACATCCCTGTGGTTCTACTTGGAATAAGTACAGCAAAAAAATATGGTCTTAATAGGTCAGAAACTGATGTAGGTACATTTTGTTGCGGTATTCATTGTTTTCAGGTCATATATTTTTCAGCATAAATAATGAAACAGAGTAGGATCCTATGGTCCTTGCCTCCCATGTTCTCAGCCCGTCTTTTGTTTGTGGAAAAAATTTAGCCAAATAATAAGTTTAATCAGACAAGTGAGAAACTGTGGAGATCAAAGGAGAACAGTCAAAGGAGACCAAATAATAATAGTTTAGTGGTTAAGCAGGGGCTTCCCTGGTGACTCAGGGGGTAAGGAATCTGCCTACAGTACGGGAGATCCAGGTTCAATCTCTAGGTTGGGAAGATCCCCTGAAGAAGGAATTGGCAACCCACTCCAGTATTCTGGCTTGGAGAATGCCATGGACAGAAGATCCTGGCGGGCTACAGTCCATGGGGTCACAAGCAGTCGGACACAACTGAGAGACTCTCTCTCTCTTTCTATCTCTCTAAGCAAAGTCAAGGACCTTTAGTTCCCCCTCAAGGGCTATAGATAATATTCTGTGCCATATCGTGTGAGCTGTCTTATAGATACTGAAACCCTCACCAGGTGGAAGAAGTTAACTACATGATGACCAGACTATAGCCATGATTTAAGCTGCCACAATTCCAAGAATTAGCCTCAAGGAAATGGAAACAAACTGACCCTGGAACTGAAGATTAATTGTACTTAATCAAGATGATGCTGGTTAGATCACCAATGACCAATTCCAAGATGACTGTCAGAGCTGACTATACTGTTCCTGCCTGTAGCTGCCCCCTCCCTCCACCTGTAAAAGCCCTTGCCCTCTGAATGTTAGTGGGGAGGAGTCGACCTTCTGACAGGCATCCCTCCACCCCTACAGTTGCCCGCATTCAAGATAAAGCAAACTTTCTTTCCACCAAACTTGTCTCTTTATTGGTTTGAGTGGCAAGCTGATGGACCCCACTTTTGACTACAATAATACTGAGAAACAAAACCAAGATGAAACTTTACTATAATTATTATAATACAAGCACTGTAATATAACCCTGAAATCAAATTAAAGTGGCTTACAACACAATAAAGATTTATTTCTTGTTTAAATCACATTACAGCTTCATGTGAATTGATGGGGGCTCTTTCCATGCAGTGTTTCAGGGACCAGACTGCTTCTGTCTCTGGCTCCACTATCCCTGAGCTTTTCCACCGTACCCTCTGAATCCAATCATTGGACAAGGTAAGGACAATATGTGGAGGATCACAAAAGAGGACTTTTAGG